>NW_024423343.1:10545826-11094154 GCF_017311325.1 Ursus maritimus
ATGCCGTCTTGACCTATGGAACAGCAGGCGTGAAACACAAGACACCACACTGAGCCTAAGAAGCCTGACGCATGACAGTAAATAGTGCAAGAGTCCATTTATTTGAAGTCCAAAAGGGACAAGGCTAGTCTCTGGTGCTAGAAAACACTACAATGACCGCCTAGGGCAAGGCGGGGGTTCCTGGAAAAGGAGCAGGAAAGAACTTCCTGGGTTGATGGAAATGTCCATTCCCTTGTTTTGGCTGCTGGTTGCTAATTTTTATACAATTGTCAAAACTCGTCTGACTGAATGCTTATGAGCAACTCATTTTCTTTTATGTAGATTAAACCTCAGTAAAGAAAACCAATTTCCTTTGCCCGATATGGAATCCATGTCTCCTTCAACTTCCTTCCCACATTCTCTAGTAGAATTACAAAATGATAGATGATGATAGATAGATAGATAGATAGATAGATAGATAGATAGATAGATAGATAGATGGTAGACAAATAACAACACGATATAGTCCACGTGCAGAACACAGAGTTGTCAAACTTCTTTCTATTGCAGATAATACGTTCTGAGAATTTGTAATTTCACTTTCTTTACACAGTGAGATGTACACTGTGAATCATCTCCAGTTAATAGCCCCCTTCAAAGGCTTCCTCTGAGGTAAAGTCCGATGGGGTTGCTGTCACTCCCTGAAGCAGCACATACAAAACCCTGGGCTGGAAGGCGGGCAGGGGTCTCACACACAGGTTCTGTCCACTAACGTGGACTCCAGTGAGAACCTGTGTTTGAAGTGGCCAATTTAAGTTCTGAAAGATTGGCACAAGGGGGCCTTCGTCTGAAGACTTCAGCAAGAAGGGGAAACGTTATGAGGAAACAAGTGCATTTCTTCTCCTGTACTCTGCTGTTTTTTAGTTTTTCCTTACCTGAAATGTTATCACTAAACCTCAAGGAGGAGCTATCATCACACAGTTTCTCCCTGGCCCTTCTGTTTTGTGAACAAAAACAACATTGCACTTTTCCTGGAAGCTGCTTCTTTTTTGATTCGTTCCTTAAATTACGGTAATTGTTTCATCGACCAGATAGGGCAATGGTCAGTGAATCACACAAAACATGTTTTCTACCATAACCTGGTACTAAGTTTCTCTCCCGTCATACAAAAACTTCTTGGCTGTGTGAGGAACTTTGATATTATCTATACCATCCTAACTCCTTTTTAAAAATGCTGATATGACATTAAGTTATTTTCCATTCGAACAACATGCTCAAAGGCTTTACTATCCAATATGGCGCCCAGCAGTCAAACATGGCTACTGACAGATTTAAATTCATTACAATTAAATAAAGTTAAAAATTCAGTTCTGTAGCTGCACTGTGTGCCGGCCACATGTGGCTAGCTGTCCCCACACTAGAAAGCACAGATATAATACATTCTTGTCAGCACAGAAATTCCTACCGAAGAGTTCTCCTCTAAATAACTATAGTTTTTTTTTTTTTTTTAAGATTGTATTTATTTATTTGACAGAGAGAGAGACAGCCAGTGAGAGAGGGAACAGAAGCAGGGGGAGTGGGAGAGAAAGAAGCAGGCTCCCAGTGGAGGAGCCTGATGTGGGGCTTGATCCCAGATTGCCAGGATCACGCCCTGAGCCAAAGGCAGACGCTCAATGACTGAGCCACCCAGGTGCCCCTAAATAACTATAGTTATGTGTTCACTTTTAAAGGATAAGAAAGAACATATTGATCATAATGATAATTCAGACAGGAAGCAAAGTCCCTGGTTAGAGAATCCTTTTTCCTATGTTGCACTTACTTAATACTGTGGAACAACAAACATTTTTGCCGACTTTTAAGATAACCTCTATATTTAAAGTTTCCTTTATTTTTTTTATGTTACTGTACACATACAAGGGTAACGGAAGGAGCGTTCTGAGCAGCAGAAACCAGATTCTGTGGTCAGACAGAGCTTCCTCTGTGATTCAATAGTACAGAATTCATGGGCTCTGTTTAATAGTAAAACAGAATTGGCTTAAATGTCCAAATGCAGTAATTCTTAAAGGGTGAGCCTCCAATACTTATATTTGTTTTTTAAAAGTAAAAGAAGTCATTATTAAAAAGGTATTGGGGTCTGGGGCATCTGTTCTCTTACAAGCTCCAGATGATTCTTATCTGCCCTGTGGTTTAACCACTGCTGATAAGGTATATTTGTGCGTCAAAGTATATTAAAGTGATTTTAAAACAAAAGTTCTGTAGCTTTTCATGTTAAAGGAGAAAGCTTCTCCTCTATTCCTTATGTTCCCTAAAGGGGAGGAAACTTGTATTCCTTTGGAGGATAATGAATGGGAGGGACATATCTGTTCTCTTTCTTTTTACTCCCTTTCCATTTCTCCCTGTGGGAGGAGGAATGACTCAGCTCCTACATCTCAGCCCTGTAAGATTTTCTATGGTTCTGCAAGAGTTTCTACAGACAGAGGTATTCTGGGATGATCAATCTGGGAATTTCATAGAACATGTCAGGGAACCCCGTTGTGACCAACACACAAGATGCATTCTCCAATTCAGCCTTATCAACAAGAGGGACGATAATTTCCTCCTCACCCAATTGGTTCTAAACCCAGGAGCCTGACTCTCTCAAGCCCTAACTGACAATCCAGTAGGGGTACTGAATCAAATCCAGGTCAACTGCTTGGAAGGGCAGTATGCTCATAGTTTGTCTATTTTCTATATTCCCCTGTGTACACACACACCACCACCACTTTGATACACTACCGCTTCTTACACACATACAAAAACGTCTCTCCCTTCCTTACTCCTTGAATTAAAGAAATGTGCTTGAGGAAGAGAAGTGTGTACCTTATGGTAAAGGGAGAGGCCATGCTTTGGAGTGTGGAATTACTGTCAGTGGGGAGTTGTGCAGACATCTCCCTAGATAGCCCTTGGCACAGACACTCATTTCATTCATCATGGAAAGACGTGTTTGTCTCTCATCAGCTCTCAGGTGATGGAGTAGGTTTGTCAGGTTGCTTGACAGTATTTTCCCTATTTTTATTCTTTTGTAGGAGAATATACAAAAATAGTACTTATGTGGGAGGAGCTTACTGGTAGGTCCACTTGGCCTGTTGCCTTGGAATCCTCTGTCATCAAATGGCATTCAAAGGCACTGTGGTTGTATTTCTTTGTTCAAATGTATATTGGCCTTTATAAAGTGTGTGTTTATTTTTATGAGTAGGATGAGGAAGATACAGAGAAGGGAGAGTAAACCAGGTTGCTTTGGAAAAAGGAAGAGTCATAATAATAACACAAAAGACTGATGAGACCTTTTTAATCAGACACAATAATTATGTAGAATGACACTAGGTTTTAAAATGATAGATGAGACGACTGTCTCAAGATAATAGCCGACTATTCAGCCTCAACTTTTGAATCCTGGAAAGCGGACTGTCTGGATGCTTCTGCCAATTAAAAAGTGGTGGCAATGAGTCACAATCACCAAATAACAAAATAAGGAGGGGCATCCCATGACCAGGCTATGATGGACAAGGGGGCGGAGAGGGAGGAGTCATCAAGAACACGGAGGCAAAGAAGGCACAGACGGGACCTGTATATTGTGTATTAACTACATTCCTCTTGTGAAATCCAGAGTTGTTTCGATTAAGTATGAAACAAGTACGCATAAGTGAAGACCCAAAGCTGCTTCCCTCTGGTGGTGGTAATGAACTGATGCTGAGTTAGTGAGCACGGACTTGTGTGAAAGGACCCTACCATCCGTGAAACCCAATGTTGCCACCCTCTGGCTACCACCTTTAGAAGAGAATTTCAATTTTAAGAGGGACTAAACCTCTATTCCAAAACAGCACATCTATAGTAAATAAGTAAGACCCAAACCAGGAACACTGACCTCTATTCTGAGACCCACGGCTGGAGAAGTTTGTAAGTCAACAGCAGTCCATTTGGAAGAGGGTGGATAGGGTGCTAAGGGAATGCAAACTTACATTTTCTCAAGGATCTCAGTGTATTTCACCTGCAGAGAAGACTCATGAGGGATCCAAGAGCTGTCTTCAAATATTTAAAGAACCGTCGAATGAAATAGAGACTAGATTTGTCTTTTCTGGTCCTGGCGGGTGAACTAACACCTTGGTGGAAATTATAAGGAAATAGGTTTCTGACCAGTATCAGGACCTATTTTTCCGATGAGTAGTTCTAGACCCCCGGAACAGCATTCAGCACTGGTGAACATGTTTCCAACCTTCATATTTGGCTTAATAAATTCACTTCTTGATTCTTCTTACACACTGCTCATACCTTTGGTCACAAGAGTTTGCTCATGGAGAAGTCTGATTTCCTAACTTCTCATAACAACACCATACAGTTAAGTACTTGATACTTTATTGAAGTGGGTCAAGTGGGGACCCGACATCAAATATTATTTTTTTATCACTAAGGCAAGAGTCTGGTACAAAGCTAGTAGACTTCTAGCTTACAGTGAAAAATGCAGAAATGTTTAGAATGTCAAAAGCTCCTTTCTTCTATTCCTCTTCCTGGAGTGATATTCTTTGTATCTGAGACTTAACTTTCCGTTAAAAACCTGAATCCAGAATAGTGTTTTAATAAAAATTTAACATTGAGTAATTGTTAAAACCACGTGTGTTAAAGTTTTTTCTGAGGGTGAAAATGTATTTTCAAATGTTAATTAATTCAACTCACCAGGAATCCTAACAAAGAAAATTGCCGGGATGGAAAAAACCATCTCTCCCTCCACTTTGTCCCTCCCACCAAAGGTTTTCCTATGGGAAATACTGAAAAAGTTGATTTTATCACTCATCACTCATTCTTTTGGCAGGGCTGTTTTGGTGTTCAATTCACATTGTGAATGTTTTTAACAGCAGCCCAAAGCAGAGAATCCAAATGTTTACGTGGCAGCCCTGATAAGACAATGCCCAGAAGGTAAACAGAATGGCCACTCATCTCTTGTGCCCTCTGCAAAAGTTTATCAAAGACCTTGCACCAAGACCTTGTGTGCTTTTTTTTCCCCTTTCAGCAAGAAGAGTCAGTCTCCAGCAGCAGAAAGTTTTACAAAGCTTATCTGATTTCCGGTTCAAAAACCCATTAAAAAAAAGGGGGGGGGACATCAATCAACCTGCTTTGAATAAGGTCACCACAGAACCCTGACCAGAAGGAGATGTTGGGTGCAAAGATTAGACTTGAAAAGTACACCAAAAGCTTCTTCTAGGAAATTACGGAACGTGTACACATGTGGGATTAGAATATGTACCAATTAAACTCAGTTATAACACAGTTGCAAGTCATAGCTACATGATGTATATACATGTTATAAATAATTCTGCATGTCTATTCTAGTCAGAGGCCTAATAAATGCAGCAATTTTGAGTCCAATTAAAAAAAAATCAATGCCAAAAGTAAGCCTGAGGGTTTTTTTTTTTTTCAGTTTTCAAGCTTAATGCCTTTACTGACATCCTTTCCCTCACCTCCCCCTCACACCAAAATCTCAAAAAAATAATCCAATTTGAAAAAAATTCTGTAGGGATTATATCCAGGCAAAGACGTAAAATGCTGAGTAAAGTTGAGTTAGCATCTAACACACAGTAGCCATAGAATAATTTTGCATTTCTTTAAACATTGAGAGGCATCAAAGGCCAACAAGAATCTATATCAGGTTGCCTGGATAAAAAGGAATATTTTCTATTTGGGAATGTCTTTGGATCAGCTACACTTAAATAATAATAAAAATAAAGTAAGAATGAGGAATACTAAAAGAAATAGTCTTTATACCTAATTAGGCTTCTGAAAAATAATCTCTTAAAGCTTTTGTTTGTACTTTAAAAGCCCGAAATTGTCTGTAGTGTCATGACTTATGATAATAATTTTTTCTGTTATTAGACAATGCCTTATTGTACTAATGATCTCATAATTCAACAATATTAGAGCCATTACTTTTTAAACCTCCAGTTGAAAAATTATGACCTCAAACTTTAGGAATGGTTCAAATCTAATGAATGCAGTTTTTAGCCACCTCTAATATAGATCTGAAACATTTTGTTCTGAAACCCAGTTGAATTCTATATTAAAAGTAATTTGTTTTCATTTCCACTAACATTTTAGATTTTAAAAATTTACACAGGAGTTGAAAATTGCCTTTTATAATTTTAAAACATCAATAAAATTCATGAATATCAAATAGAGTCATAGCCCAAAGGATATGTAATGAATACAGTTTAGGGCATTCTGTTTTGGTATCTGAAAAGTAGACTCCAATCACTGATATAAATCAATATTAAACTGTGATTCAGCAATGACCCCAAACAGGGCAGCTCGAAAGAAGCATTGGAGAACACAGTGGTTCTATTTAATATCTTAATGATCTGTGTCATTTTCCAATTCAGAGGACCTGGTCTCTTTTAGTCTCCTCCTACATTCATATCTCACCCCTCCAGCTACCAAATCTGCTCTTGGTAAAGGATCTATAATAAATTTCTATCAACTAAGATGCACATTTTATTTTAAAAGCGCATCTGGAGTGGTGTATAACTCTGAATTTAAAAACATTTAAAAACCTGGAATTTCCACTTATTAGCTAGGCCACTACGTCTTCAAATTATTGAAAGGACTCACTGAGCTCCTTCAAGCCTACTTAATGCCAGGCTGTAATAATGCAAAGAATGCCATGAAACAACAGTGAGCTACTTTTAATACCAGGTGTTCTGTTTCATCGGGTTAATTTAATTGTACAAACCATTCTTATCCATTGTCAGTCCCCTGGTGTGGTAAGCAGGTACTTGATGGGTGGTAAATTAGATGACAGGTTCCCTGTGTATAAAGTTTTGTGATCCATTACTGTCGAGCATTTGCAGGGGAATAGGTTCCTTGATGGAGTGACATTTAAACAGGAGGCCCCAAATGAGACAATTTAATTTTGATGATATTTAATACATTTTCTACTGTTACAGGGAATTCAAATCCACGTTCAGAGTAAATGTCTATCCCAGTAAAAGCCCTTCAGTGCGCTTCCGGGCACATAGGCGATGGGCCAATGTAATCCACTTGCCACCTATGAGTGGGTTTGGATCCTCCACATATGCAGCCCATGGTGTCCTTTAGTCTTTGATGTCCCTCCATGATGTCTCCAAAGAACGGATGATGGCATCCACTTGTTGGCTCCAGTTCTCTTTTTAATTCTCCCTTCCCACTCTAGTATGTGTTCCATAACATGGGTGCTTACAACTAATTACATAAGGCTCGTGTCTCAGGACATATTACCAGTCCTTTGGCTATGGCTCAATAATTGGCATTCCATCAGGTATGTTAATCTCTTCTGTTTTCAGTCAGAATATGACCATCAGTCAGCCATGATGGAGCTACCCTCTACATCAAGTGGTGTCCCTCTACCCTTGAGCTACTGTCAATAACCCATGCTTAGTTTATTCTTTTTCATCCTTTGATAGTTGGCCAAAAGTAGGTTTCCATTTACCTATGGAATTAGGTGGATCAGAAGGATTTAAGGCAGGATTTTAAAGCATAGGTACCACTGCTTATGTATACAGTAAATACCTCATGTGGTTACCTCATGTGTTTACGTGTTCCTGAATATACTAATCTACGAATATAATGCCATTTAATGAGGAAATCTTTTTGTATTGCCCTTCTTTTTGAAGTATCGTTCTGTCATAACCCATGACTGGATCCGTATTTCAAGTCTCAATAGATTTTTATGTTTTTATGTAAAACAATACAGTTTCAATTAAGGCTTATTAATAAGCCAATATTTAACTCTTAAAGAGCATATAATTGGCAGATGTTTTAGGCAACTTCATAATCTGAAATCTTAGTGGCCATTGCTGTCTAATAGTCAAGGACATTCCAGTAGATGTAAGTGGGCATTGTTGACACCGGTAATGTCGTCTAAGCATGAGTATTTGAAGCCCTCAATGTGATTGATTGAGCACTTCAAAGTTTTAATAAAGACTAGCCATTCAGAACACCATGTAATTAAGTTTTCTTTCGTGTGACTTTATGAATGGAGGTGAGCAGAATCATTAAATGTGGGAAATGACACCTCAGCAGCCAATTAAGTTTTAATTTCAATTTTAGACCTAGCAGGTAAAACAATTTAATGTTGATTTTTGGGCTAAATGTCTCCTGTGGCTCCAGCCCAAATTATGCCTACGAATTTCTTCATTTGTGTTGAAACTTGTTTTGCTTTGTTTTAAACAGGATTAATCATTCATCCCCAATGTTGCTCGCATAATTAAACAGAACTGTTTTTCACTTTTAGCTTGATCTTTAGATCCAAACATTATGTCGTCAATATAACAATTGATAATGCTTTCCAATTGCTTCTAACCTAAGTCTCTTTTTACTAAGCCATGCAATAAAAGGGAATTTTTAAATACAGTTGTGGGATAATGGTAAACTTATATTGGTGTTTATCCCACTTAACAGAAGTAGGTATTGACTTTTTTCCAAAGAAAGAATTGTAAAGAAAGAATTTGCTAAATTGGTCACCAAAGAGCATTCTCTCTCAGCTTGTGGCATGGCTTGAATTTTTACTCTGTCAAGTACAGCTGATGCTCCTGGAGGCACTACTTATATATATAGTTCTCTATAATCCACTATCCATGTCCAGAATCACCAGTTTTCTTCCAGATCATGGCAGAGTATTAAACACAGAATCTGTAGGTACAAGTTCAACTGCACCTAAGATATTTGCAATTAAAACGGAAATCTTTTTATAGTGGTAGGTAGTCTGTATATTAAACTACGTGAGCTGGCTTTGGTAGTTCCCATCACATGACATCCACACCAATAATACATACTGGGTAGGGTGATTCAACTACCACACCTAACTTCTCTTCACAAATTCTCATTTACAGCCACGTTTTGCTTTTAAATCTTCCAATCATATGACTATTTCCCTAGTGTCGTCACATCGGTCTTTAATTAGTTATTGCAAGCTTTATTATAACAGTACATTGCACACCACTGTCTAGCAGACCCACTAACGTTTCTTTATTAACTCTAGATAATTAAACCACACCACAGTGAAGGCCTCAGGTCCCCAGTACGGGGTTTTGCTAACAAACCGTGGCCACTGCTGCTCAAAATTGTAGCCCTATTCTCCATCTTATACTATCTGGTTCTAAAGGGATTACACATTCTGCATATTTCCTTCAGATTTTTAAAATTCATCAAAGCTAGGGTGATTCCAGTTGATATGCTATAGTCCCCTACTGCCTGAGGAGCCCACTCAGTCTTCAGTAGTGGTCCATGCACCCTATCCATATTCTCCCTTTTTGTTACATCTGTATTAACTATCTAAAGACTTCCCTTCAATGTACTGTACCTAGTATATTGTTTCTTGTTTAAAAATTTGTCATTCCTACTATTCTGAAAACTTGAGTCTTTCGTGCATAAGTCTGTCCCAGTTTTGTAACCAAACTGACAAGACCATAAGAGTTTCCTTCACATAAGTTTTCTCTCTTATAGTAAGGTAACATTTGGAGCCCACACCACACCAGAGAAGTACCTTTTTATTACAGCATGGTTACAATCAGAGTCAAAGCATAAAATTATGTGAGGCTTTATCATCGTCATACAGCTAGTCCAGTGTGGCTCACACTGTCAGCATATTAACATCCTCAGTAACGTATGCTATTTTATAATCAACGTGAAGGAGGAGACGGATTGCTTGAATTCCTGTTTTAATCCAGGTTAAGCAAATTGGGGGTAGGACTGGAGGAATTTGGTAAAGGTAGACATCAATTGAGAGTCTTATAGATTCAATTTTTATATTTCCTTCAGATTTTTTGCATGGATGAAGGCTAGGATAAATTTGACACCAAAGATCCCCTCCTATCCATTGTGCCCAGAGACAATAAAACAAGAAATAGTATACATAAAACACATGCCATTTAGGTTCTTTTGGGAGCTGCCTACATTTGTCCATAAAATTAGTCACCTTCTTGATAGGCTGTCCTCTAGTTTCCTAGTCTTCTGTTTGGAAGTTTCACCTTTAGAGTGGTGTCAGTAATGAGGGGTTAAATAAGGGTCACAACTGTGGGCCACTGGCATTTTTCAGTCTCTTGCTGGGACCATTTCTTGGTTTCTAACCCAAGCAACAAGCAGTTGCAATTTGACTCTGCACTTTGGATTGCCCTGGAAGTGATTCTGTATTTATCAATCACTGATGATTTATCCTCAGCTCACCTTTTGTTCCTTATGCACTTACCTGTTCCCCCCTCTGGATATATGACCTCTAAAGTCCATTGAAGAGACATTCTAGTTAATTATCTCAGCAGTTGTGTGACCTCAGAATAGGCCTGGCTCAGCAATCAGCTTTGCACCAAATGTTTTCTATCCTTCTGTCCTTATCTTCCTTACTCCAGAGCAAAGCTTTAGTCATTTGACTCAAGTATGGAGCCGTTTCAATAACACTATGTCCACTGTACTAGCATGTTCTTTTTGGATTGTTGAAAAGACACAAAACTCCACAAGGTAGATTCCCAGGAGCTTTTCATAAAGACAAAGACTATGACCAGCAGGAGAGAGAAGTCACACTAAATCCTCAGGGAAGTCCAAGGCATGCAAGCATGGCTTCCAAATTTCTTTCTCAGTCATGCAGGGTATGTTTTGTCTCTAGAAGATGAGCTGCAACACCGCACACACAGTGACTTGGTCTCAGGAAAGCTATAGTTTCATCCAAGGAGATTTTATTTGTATATAACCAAGGAGGAAGTGTGTGTGTGTGTGTGTGTGTGTGTGTGTGTACACGCATGCTGTTTTTCATAGGTTTCTGAATCCTAGCATGAAAACACATTAGTCATTAGACAGTACGTTTCATTCTGGTATGGACGTGGGTTAGGACTATGGTTCCGGGAGTGCCCCAGAGATAAGCACAGGTTAGAAATAGACTAGCCGAGATTAACTGTGTAATTACACACTAGTTTGTGACCTGTGTCAAATTACCTGGGCAGTTCGTTGTGACTCCATTTCCTCCTATACAAAAAAAACTTAATACCTCAAAATAATATCATATCGTACCTAATTGCTACATTCAGTGTTAGGCAAATAGTAAACAAACTAAAAATACAAGTAGTGCTCTAATGTGTATGGTGTGTTTGCCACGATCAAAGCACTAAGTTTGGCTGGTGGTGTCGCACCGGCACCTGAATTCAGCACAGTGAGGCCTTACACGCCTTCACAGAGGTCAATCTGTGAGTGAAGTCGGGCAGAAAATACAGAAGTCCCACCTGTTATCACCAGTCTATCCCTTTCCCTTCCCCGGTTTCTCCTAATTTTGATTTTATTCTTCTGCTGAATTTAATCCCCTGTGTACACAGAGCTCTGCTTGCCCCAGGGCTGGAGCTCTATGGAGAGAAAAGATACGTGTGGTATACAGGTAGCTCTGTTAAAAACAAGAGATTCAGATAAAAAATAATATAGAATTTCCCTTACTCAGAAATAAGGGACATTATCCAAGACGTACCTCCAAAGGTAATCAAATTTGATGTTTTCACAAGGTGTATGGGCAAGGATAATTTCTAAGACCCATTCCATTCATTTGTTCATAATTCATAATTCATGTTGCATTGTACACAAATGCCATTTAGCCATGAAATAGTATCTACTTACTTGGAGTCTTGACTCCCTCCTCCTGTTTTTCAGACGGGGCCATAGTCCTGACTTATATTTAGAGGGAAGTCTTGTGAAAGGACGGCTTGATCGACATTGGGAGCTAATAGCCTCCATGTGAAAGGGGAGCAAAGTGAACTGAGCTTCTCCATGACAAGCATGGCAGACCAAACCACGAATAAGCAATATGATGATATAAATGTCCTGATCCCAAGTATAGAGCTACCAGGAAGCCCAACAGTCACACTCTGGAAGTCACAAGCTCACACACCTTGAACATCATGTGTGTATTATAAACACGTCCAGAGTGTCTGGGTGATTCTGTCAGTTAAGTGTCTGCCTTCAGCTCAGGTCATGATCCCAGGGTCCTGGGATCAAGTCCCGCATTGGGGTACCTGCTCGGTGGGGAGTCTGCTTCTCCCTCTACCCCTCCCCCCTGCTTATATTCTCTCTCTCTCTCAAATAAACAAAATCTTTAAACAAAACAAAACAAAACAAAAACCCAAAAAGCATGCCCCACTGTGAAGGGCAGAACCTGATCCCCATGGGTGAGCACGACCCCTGACAAACTGTCCCAACTCATTTTTGTGATCCGAACCCAGCAGCCAGTTTAAAGCCTTAATTTAAGATCCATCTCTTCACTGAGAAGACAAAGAAACAGAACTCTAGAGAAACTGAATAGTACATTTAAAATCTTTGGGTAGTATGGACATTTTAACAATGTGAGTTATTCCAATCCGTGAGCATAGGATCTCTTTCCATTTGTTTGTGTCATCTTCATTTTCTTTCGTGTTTTATAGCTATCAGAGTACAGGTTTTTCACCTCTTATTGGTTGTTTATTCCTAAGTATTTTATTCTTTGTGGTGCAGTAGAATGTCTAAAATAAAAAAGGTAAGAAATAACAAGTGTTGGCGAGGATGTGGATAAAAAGGAACCCTCGTGTAAACAGGTGCAGCCATTCTGAAAAACAGTATGGAGGTTCCACAAAATTAAAAAGAGAAATACCATATGATCCAATAATTCTACTACTGGGTATTTACCCATAGAAAACGAAAACAGCAATTTAAAAACATGTACGCACCCCTATGTTTATTGCAACATTATTTACAATAGCCAAGATATGAAAGCAACCTAAGTGTCCATAATCAATAGACCAATGGATAAGAAAAATGTGGAGGGGTGCCTGGGTGGCTCAGTCGGTTAATTGTCCGGCTCTTGGTTTTGGCTCAGGTCATGATCTTGGGGTCATGGAATTGAGCCCCATGTCAGGCTCTGAGCTCACTGGGGAGTCTGCTTGAGATTATCTCTCTCCCTCTGCCCCTCCCCCGTTCTCTCTCTCTAAAATAAATAAAATGAATCTTTTTAAAAAAAGAAAAAAGTAGTACATACGTATTTACATATATACAGTGGAATATTCTGCAAACATATAAAAGGATGAGATCATGCCATTTGAGGCAGCATGGATGGACCTAGAGGATATTACGCTAAGTGAAATAAGTCAGACTAAGAAAAACAAATACCATATGATTTCACTCATAAGTGGAATCTAAAAAACAAAGCAAAATAAAACAAGTGAGAAAAAATGAATAAACATACAAAAAGCAGAGTCAGACCTATAGACACAGAGAGTAAGCTGAATTTGCCTGAGGAGAGGGGTTGGGGGGTTGGGCAAAATGGGTGAAGGGGAGTGGGTGATACAGGCCTCTAGCTAGGGAATGAATAAGTCATGGGAATAGAAGGCACAGCATAAGGAATATAGCCAACAATGCTGTATCAGTGATGTATGGGGACGGACGGCAGCTACGCTGGTGGTGAACACGGCATAATGTATAAAACAGTTGCATCACTAGCTTGTACACAGGAAACTAATGTAACATATCGTATCAATTACACTCAAATTAAATAAAAAGAAATCATCTGGAAAATGAAATAATAAACAAGACCTACAAGGTGGAAACCCCAATTTTTAAAAATTATCAGAATCAACACACATAAAACCACTCTGTCAGATTGTTTTGGAAGTTCTTAAATGCTGACTCTTCATTGCTGCTTTTTCTCCTTACTGTCCTGGAAGAAATGTATGGGGACTGGCCCTGGTCCAAGTGTGACCCTTTAAATAGCACTGCTGTAGGGGATCTGGGTTTGAACTAAAGTCAATTTAGAATTCCTATGCAAGCCTTTGCCTACACATGTCTAGAAGAGCACACGATCAACCATGTCTTTTAAGCAATGATCACTGGCTTTCTTTTTTTTTTTTTTAAAGATTTTATTTATTTATTCGACAGAGATAGAGACAGCCAGCGAGAGAGGGAACACAAGCAGGGGGAGTGGGAGAGGAAGAAGCAGGCTCATAGAGGAGGAACCTGATGTGGGGCTCGATCCCATAACGCCGGGATCACGCCCTGAGCTGAAGGCAGACGCTTAACCGCTGTGCCACCCAGGCACCCCACTGGCTTTCATTTTTATCTGGAAGCGTCTTTGGTGTGCCACAGCGGGCTTTAGAAATCTATTTTGTAAGAATGTCAGCCACAGACTTCTATTTTTAAAGTCGTTATAAATAGACAGCAGGTATGTCCATGTGATCTATCCTGACCTTAGAAGTAATTACAGAAATTAGGATGCAGAAACATTTAATTGGAACTTTGTTCCTGTGTTCTCTTTTCGTTGCATATAGAAGCAACTTCAGTTGGGCCAAAGGTTCTTGCTTAATTAGTTGGTATACAGACAGGATAGAATAATAACTCAGAGAGATTTTCGAAATTGCAAAGTAACACAATAACAGTTAGTCTCATAATTGTGAAAATTTATCAGTCCTTGTTCTTACATTCAAAGTTAATTTGGGAACTTTCTTCATGGTTAGCCAGCAAGGACGTTATTGAAGTGAAGTGAAAAATAACTCCCCAAAAATCCTTAATGAGATTCTCTTGACTTAAAATTAGTTTTTTTTTTAAACTTCAGTTTTTCGTATTTTAATGAAATGTTGAAACATGGAGAGGTTTGAATTTTTTTTAAAAGTAATGAATGTTAGAAAAGAAGAAGAGGGGCGCCTGGGTAGTGCAGTCGTTAAAGTGTCTGCCTTCGGCTCAGGGCGTGATCCTGGCGTTCCAGGATCGAGTCCCACATCAGGCTCCTCCGCTGGGAGCCTGCTTCTTCCTCTCCCACTCCCCCTGCTGTGTTCCCTCTCTCACTGGCTGTCTCTCTGTCACATAAATAAATAAAATCTTTAAAAAAAAAAAAAAGAAAAGAAAAGAAGAAGAAAAGGGGGCTTAAATTTTCAGAAATTGCTTTATTTCTTTTATTTGAACAAGGGCATATTAGCTTGGCTTCTTCTGAAGGGATATTGTGGGAAAATCAAGTTTCTGAAGCCCAGAAGAGCATTAAACTCTTCCTACTTTGCAGACCTTATTGTTTCTTCTGTGACACCCACACTTAAAAATGTCCTTCTTCCCAAATAAATCATTTTCTTGCTTTCCACCATGAAACCAATTCCTTCAAAAAGATTGGTTATTCAGCAAATCAGACTGATATTCAAATAGCATCATTAGGAATTCCTTAATATGGCAGGAAAACATTATTTTAATTCCTTAAGGAACAGTAAATATTTTAGACACTTGTTCAAAGACAGTGACTCTAATGTGTGTTAATGTCCTACTCCAAATACTGCAGTTACTCCCCTTAGAAAGTAAAAATCTTGACGCTGGGGCCGGTTACTCGTGCTGTCTGCCTTCCCCAGCCGCACCCAGTTGTAGGTGTGAAAAACCTGGACGTTGCAGGCTCATGTCTTCCAGGTACTCAGTCAAACTGGTTTGATCAGAACTGCCAGCGTATTCTGAGGCTCCCTGTTATCGGTGCGAAGAGGTTTGGAATTAATCCTGTCGCCATGGGCCTGGCATTTGGTGTGCTGTATCTCTCATAGGTCATTTTTACTTGACTGTCTCATCATTTATCTCAAACCCAACACATTAGGGGGAAAACATGTTGCCCTCCACAGTCCCCGCATCAGGACCTCTGCCAACAGTCCCCATATACATCTAGTGAAGATCTTCCTAGAAACCCAGTTACTCACGTCTTATTATTGGCCTTTCTCCAACGCCAGTGCAACCTGACACTGACTCCCATTAATTCTCTTTCCTTTACTTTTTGCCATACATTCCATTTCCCATGCCTTTACTTGCAGGTTTTCCTCTTTGTGTCTTTCCTGGATTCCCTTCAAAACATACTTCCTGGACTCACTGCCCATACAATCAATTCTTACATCCTGGCCAGATCAATTTCTCATTTAGATTCCAATTTGGCCATGTTACCTGTTGCAAAATTCTTCCTTGTTCCCTCCCACAATTGTTAACTTCAGGGTGAAATCAAATCCCCTTAGTAGGGAATAGGAGAATTTTCTTTCTAGGAACCATGGCTTTTGCTTCTGCCTGTAGTAGGGACTCTCCTAACCTTCCTTTATTTAAGTAATTCACTTCATTAACCCAATTAGTAATTAAATATTCAATAGTTCAATTAATATTCCCTACATAAACCCATAGTCAAGAAAAAGGCCTTTCTCTTAGAGCCAAAGACTGGTGAAGGAATAAATTTACATGACTTAAGAAAAATTGAAATCTTGAATGTATGTTTTATATTCTTTTCTGGTTGACTAACTAGCCCAGGCCCTGGTTGCCTCACATGAGGAGGTTTCTAATGCATATTTAGTTTTTCAAATTTATTCTATGCTCATCCTTTAGTACATACTGTTCTCTTTGCAGAGGAATATTCGTCTTACATCGGTCTGTCCTTCCCCTTGTTCTCTACTCTTCATTCTTCATGCTCTTTTCCCAGAGATACCAGTCAGTTCATCAAATTATGTCCCCTTACTGTTTATTAAAAGACAAATCTATAGATTCTTATTTGAGCAATATTTTCAAAGCAAACAAGTAGTTTTTAAATGTTTATCCTGCCTCCCTGTATTAATCAATCCTCCTTACCAAGTCTATCACCACATGCCCAGTCAAGTTTGGTAGGAGAGACAAGCCAGTACATATTTCACCTTAACACTCCAAAGTAGCCAAGAGGACACCTCTAATGGAACAGGGGCTTCTGAAGGGCAAAAAATTAACTTCATACTGAGCCAGCATTGTGAATTGTGGATGACAGAGTCATAACACTCCCGAAAGACCTTATAGTCATCTATGTGAAGCCACTTGGACTCTAATTTCCAGAATCCACTCTTCAGACTATACCAGAATGTCCCCCAGGATGGTAAATTACTTTATCCTAAAAATAATTCCCAGTTGTAGCTTTTAAAGACCCCCCAACCCTTTTGTTACTTTGGGGAATTAAATATGAAACAATCACACTGAAATTATAGCTTATCCTCATATCGGTCTTCCTATTTGCTGGACATTGGCATAAATGCTTTACATAAATGAACTTTTTTTCAACAGCAACACTTGATAAGGCATACATAAACCCAAAATAAAACTAGTTCTAACTTTACTCTCTGGTCCCCTGGAAGGCATATTGGATAAGTCCCACATATTTTTATGCCACTCTTAGAGAATGCAAATTTGTTTAGTAAGTTTTAGTTCCAGAAATAGTCTCATTTTAGTAATTACAATGCTCATCCCTGTTTGTAATGGCCATAGTCCATTTGGGCTGTTGTAACAGAGTCCCATACACTGGGTGACTTATAAACAACAGAAATTTAGTTCTGAAGGATGAGAAATCTAAGATCAAGGTCTGGTGAAGACCCACCTTCTGGTCATAGATGGCCATCTTTTCACTGTGACCTCATATGGAAGGAGGGGCAGAGAAGCTCTTGCAGTCCTTTTCATAATGGCACTCATGCCATTCATGATGGCTCCATTCTCATGACTTAATCACCCCCCCAAAACTCCTACCTTCTAATACCATCACATTGAGGGTAACGTTTCAACATATAAATTTGGGAGGACACAAATATTCAACTATAGCAATAATTAAAACAATTTCATTTACAGTTAACCACCCCCTTAGTTAGCTTTAGTCTGAGAAGCCTACGTAGGTGCAGATGGTTTGACCAGCCTCTTCTCTTTTCCTCTCCTAACATTCCCTTTCCTTCTCTCTTCCCTTTCTCCTCCTCTCTTCTTAGCTATATAGCTGAAACTCTTTCTAGCCCTACAGTAGAGTAAGTGTGGGATAAGGAGAAGGAGGACAGTTACAAGCAAGGCAGAACATTTCTCATCTGTGCAGTATAACCGTGAACTGGAATTGGTGTTCTCTGAGCAGGAAAAGCTTCTGGTCAGAGCCTACTTTAAATTCAGCCTCTGCCTAACTCTCTATCATGTGCAGATCTGGCCATGAGAATAATGAATCTCTGTCCTCCATTTCTTTTTTTAAGATTTTATTTATTTATTTATTTGAGAGAGAGCATGCACATGAGTGGTGGGACGGGCAACGGGAGAGGGAGAGGAAGAAGCAGACTCCATGCTGAGCTAGGAGCCTGACTTGGGGCTTGACCTGAGCCGAAGTGCCAAAGTCAGATGCTTAACCGACGGAGCCACCCAGGTGCCCCTCTGTCCTCCATTTCTGCCTTAATACCCTTGGAAGCAGCTTTCAGCCCTTTAGATTTCTTAGGGATGAGTGTTTGAGAGTGTCTTCATGGGGTCTTCCGAAGTCCAGTAGGCAGCTTTCAAGTATGTGGAATGATTTCCTTGAAGTCTTTTTCAATCTCCCCACAGTGATCGTGCCTTTCCAAGGAGTACATGGTGGCCTAGCACCTTATCTTATATTTATATATTAGCAAGAATCCAAGGGACCTACCTGCAGTCTAAGCCAATGTAAAATAATAGTTAAGAGCCCAAAGTTTGTAGTCAGAGACCTGGATTTGAGTCTTTGTTCCCTTACTTACGAGCTATGTGACCTTCGGCAGGTTACTGAACCTCTCTAAGTCAGTTTTTCCCCCTGATTGGTAAAATGGAAAGGATCCTAGGATCTATTTCATGGCACCAATGAGAGCACCAATAAATGATGTAATCCAGGTAAATAGTTAACACAAGACCTGGCAAATAGCATGAAGTCAATTTTAGCTGTCAGTAAAATCGTCAAGCTCGCTCTTACTCTCACGTGCCTCGTCTCAGAAATGTAGGCTGCGATCCTGAGGGTTGAGCATCATACGGAGGAAGTTATTAAGGTCTGTTAGCCGGCAGCTTCAGGTGGCTCGCACAGTCGCCCTAGTGAAATTCAGGGAGATGTGAGTCTGACACCACCTGTCCTACTACACCTCTCCCCCAAATAGTCCGATCTTTACAATTTTTTCCTGACACAAAGAGGACACACAAGATGATTTTCTTTCCTTCAGTCGTATCTCTAAAATCAGTCAAAGAGCGGCAAAAATGGATATTTCCAGCATAAAACATACAGGTTGTATTCATGTTTCTTTTTTGGTTTTTACATCAATGCCTGTAGCAGCCCAATTTAGACATCTGGATTCCCAGGCAATACACCAAAATAATTGCCTGTTTTCTATGATCTGTGGTAATTTTTTGTTTTTCTCTAGAAGTAACAGAGGTCTATAAAGAGTGTGTTGCTTTCATGATAAATTCCTTTGGCCTATTAGTATTAGATTATGTTCAGAAATTTAGCATTGACTGTAGAGACTTCTTCTTATTTTATCTAGGTAAGGCCTGACACCTGCTTTGGTATTAAACTTATCATCTGGTTTCTTATGTGATTTACAAGTTCTTGGTGCAATGACAACGAGAAAAACTGAAGACTGCATTTGGTATCAGCACTAACTGATTGCTCTGAATCTTTTAAATAATGAAGGCCTGCCTTGCGATCTGAACTGTGTGGAAAACTGTGAGAAGTGAACTAACTTGGTGGGGTTAAGTCCTTCATAGAAAAGTTATATTTGCTTTACTCTTCAACCACCCTACTCCATCTTCAACAGCTCTGCTTTGATTATCCACTGCTGTCCCAGCAAGGCCGGTGGACAGATTTCAGGTTTTTCTCCAAAATCCCTAGCACTAGCATTGCTGGGTCAAAGGCCCCACCCGTAGGAGTTAAATATAGGTTTGTTTCCAATTTTACATACCTTACAAATATTTCCCAGTGTTACGAGAGGACTACATCTCCCTCAGCTTTGTGTCAGACCAAGAAAGAAAAGAGAGATTAAAAACGTGATATTTACCCCTAAGCTAATTTATAACTATTCATTATTAGAAATGTGTCCCTTCTGGTTTGCTCATTACAGTTAAGTGGACTTGAATATTGAATATGATAAATAATTTTCAATTGGATGTCTCTTTAGCTTTGAGAAAATTGTGGGAAGCGTATAACTCACAATTTTTTTTTTACAAAGTCCTAATGCTGTGTACTTTTTGGAGACTTTCAGATTGCTTTCCTACTATCCAATTCTCAAAGTGAATAGTTGGTATAGGAACTGCTGTTTATTCTCTGAAACTTATCACACCTTTTAGGAAACACCAAGATATTTACAATGCGTGAACAACTACAAAAACAAAATAATCTATATGATGATGATTCCACACCCAATACATATGTACGGATTGCTACTTAGTTCCAAAACCTAAACCATGTAATGGAGCTTTAAAAAAAAAGATGCAAGGGCATCTGGGTGGCTCAGTTGGCTAACCATCTGATTCTTGATTTCAGCTCAGGTCATGATTTCAGGGTCATGAGACTGAGCCCTACAATAGTTGGGTGTGGAGCCTGCTTAAGATTCTCTCTTTCCCTCTCCCTTTGCCCCTTTCTTGCCCCATGTATGCACAACCCCCCCAAAACAAAAGATGCATTTCCTTACCCCCTTACCTTCAAGAGAATTCTTCTTACTATTAGAGAAATAACAAAGTTAAAGTCTTCATGCAGTAATTATTCTTTGCAATTATACATTATATTATGATGATGTTTTTATAGATTCATCTTGTACATGAGACTGAAGACATAAAGGCAATAATTAATCCTTATTATTTCTTTCTGTCCACCTATACATATGGATATATATATATATATACACACACACACACATATACCCATATTTATAGATACACATATTCATGACAAATTTTTAAAAAATAAACGTTTTAACATTTTTTCATAATTTCAGAATATTAAAAATATTCCGTTACTGGTTTATTGGTTAATTATATATCTTTAGAGGTCAAACATTGAATATAGAGAGAGGAAAGGTTGAATGTTAATCAGCGGGGATGGGAGGATAGGGTGATGGGGATTAAGGAGTGCACTTGTCATGATGAGGACCTGGTGCATGGAATTGTTGAGTCACTATATTATACAACTGAAACTAACATAACACTGTGTGTTAACTAGTTGGAAATAAAATAAAAACTTAAAAATCAAAAAAAAGTTGAATGTTAATTGAGCTACCATGAGAAAAAAATAACAAAAATTTCAAAAATATTTTTCATAGGGTAACGTAATATTTCCAAAATAATCTGTAACATAATTTCTATAAATAGCACACTGAAAATGTCTAGGAGTTTATTAAAACACATGTTTCAAAAATATTTTAAGTTCTGTAGTAAATATATACAGTTATTTGCAATAATTGGAATAGGTGAAGAGTCATCCGGAGGTGGCCGGCCATGATGGGTACGAACATTTATTTTGGAGCCAGAGTGCTTTGGGTTGACTCCTGACCCTTCCCACTTCCAAGCTCTTGGATCTTTGAAAAGTTACTCAACCTCTCTCTGCCTCCATTTTACAACTGAAATACGGCCATTATAGTCGAATCAAACTTCATGCAGTCGTCGTGACAACACAAGGCTCAAGTTTTAGCTATGATTATTGTCATCATCAGTAGTAGCAGTGGAAGTAATAGCATAAGAGTAGTAATAGTACCAGTACCAGGAGTAATAGAGTAGCCTGAGAGCATTAGAAGGAGCGGCATCCTTGGGTATAGAGTACAGCTGGAAGGAAGAAAGATTTTTCAATATCTTCACTTTTTGCATGCAAATTCTCAGTCTCCACGTGAATAGGCCAAAGAGATGAACTCCTGCTGCCTCCCAAGAGAATTGTGTACCATTTATAGAAGTGCCCTGATTACATGCTTCTAAAAGTGGTAACTGTGGCTATTTATGAAGAAAGAGCATCTCTAAATATCGGAGTGATTTTCAGTCATGTGAAAGCTCTCCCGTAAAGGAGAGTGATAGTGCTGGTTTCATGGGACCAGCACAGCAATAATGCTCTCCTGCTAAGTATTTCTTAGTTCCCTTGTCAGAGAGTGTGAAGCTGAATTCCATCTGGAAGGACAAATCATATTTTCCTATCTCATAGATATTTGTTTCTACTTTGAACAAAAAGTTTCACTTCGCTAGCATTATATCATTTAATGGAAGCTTTAAAACATGTTTCCAAATAGGACTATTTCACATCTTCATATCATGAAACCAAAACAGTCAAATTATATTTTTTATGTCATTGGTGTCTTTGGTGTCATGAAGACCTGGACAAACTTTACTATGAGGATATGGACTTTCAATACAACAGTGTATTTCAGGAAATTGACGTATATTAGCTGCTAGCTGTACTTTCAAAAGGAGGTTGTGTTAGTGAATCTAATGGTAATGGAGGAGGGAGACATGCTCTTTTTTTTTCTTTTAAAGATTTTATTTTAAAGTTTTTTTATTTTAAAGATTTTTATTTGACAGAGAGAGACAGCCGGAGAGAGAGGGAACACAGGCAGGGGGAGTGGGAGAGGAAGAAGCAGGCTCCCAGCGGAGGAGCCTGATGTGGGGCTCGATCCCAGGACTCTGGGATCATGCCCTGAGCTGAAGGCAGACGCTTAATGACTGAGCCACCCAGGCGCCCCGAGACATGCTCTTTATGATAACTTCCAGCTGTAGACATTTTCGAGTCTATAAAATAAGAATAGTCATTTTCTATAAAATATAGTTCCCAGCAGAAGCTAAAATTGGTCTCTATTATATTACAGTTTACTTATATGCTTGCCTCCATTGCTAGTAAATGAGTTCCCCCAAATAAGGATCCTGAATTAATTTTCATTTTGCAGTAGCCTAGTGCCTGACAAATAGTATGCTTCCCCCAGGGGCGCCAGGGTGTCTCAGTCAGTTAGGTGTCAGACTCTTGGGTCAGCTTGGGTAATGATCTGGGAGTCCTGAGGTCAGACTCCGTGCTCAGCACAGAATCCGCTTGTCCCTCTCCTTCTGCTTCTCTCCCCACCATAAATAAATAAAATCTAAAAAAAAAAAAAAAAAAAAAAGTATGCCTCCCCCAAACACTCCAGTAGAGAAGTTTGTTTAATGGAGAAACACATGAGCAAATGTTATATAATTCAGACATGGAATTTTCCCAATTTTTGTTCTGCCATATAATGCCATTTCTATGTCTTCCTAAGCAAAGTAAAAGGGAAAGCTAGACAATGATCCTGACAACCAAAACTGTTCAACAGATTGGTCTCTTTGACTCAATTGAATGTGAAAAGAGTTTCTGAAATCTATATTGTGTGAGTCCCTAAATATCCTGTCAAAAGCGAAGCGCATACTGGCTGTCTTTAAGCTCTAATACCTACATGCTTCACTGAGCTCTTGTAGGATTCCCCACAAATATCTCTGGTTTTCTGGAGAGATTGCAAAATGGGCAAGAATAAAGAGGAAGTTATTCCAGCAAGATCATGGAGCATGCATGAAAAATTAGAAAAAATCTGCTCATTCCTTTAGGAAAACATCTCCAGCTCCAAGGATTTTCTAGCATGTTCTAGACATGCAGAATCTTGTTTTTCTTCTTTTTTTTCTTCAATAATTTTTCTTAACACCCCATATTTTCCTAGGCAGAACATTATGAGAAAATGAAAGCATGCTTTTTAAATTGGCATTTCACAAAACTGTCAAAGATCAAGCAGGATTTAGGAATTGGGATCCAAAGAAATATTGACAGATAAATGAGACATTGACTCTAACAAGACTAAATTCAGTGATGGTAACTGTAAACTTTTTCATTCAGGCTCAAAGTGAAATTAGCTCCATAATTTTGGAATGAGGAAGAATTGACTTAAAAGCTGTGCATCAAAGGTTATTTGGAGGTCCATCTGTCTCTCATCTAATAAGGAAGGTATAATCTAGCTAATTAGCATGAGGGAATGTGGAAGAATGAAGGTGGACATGAGCTCCATCTTTACAGGCATATTATTTGCAACCAAAAAGATATAGCTTCTAATTGAATGCTGATCAGCCATGAGTGAAGAATATGTATTCACTTTTAATATAAAGAGTAGAAAGGGATGTACTGAGAAATGATTTTTTTTTTAAGAGAGGGAGAAAGCACACACGGGGGCGAGAGTGGGGAGGGGAGGGGCAAAGGGGGAGGGAAAGAGAATCTTAAGCAGGCTCCATGCCCTGCATGGAGCCAGATGTGAGGCTCGGTCTCACCACCGTGAAATCACGACCTGAGCCAAAATCAAGAGTCAGATGCTCAATTGGCTGAGCCACGCAGGTTCCCCGGGAAATGAATTTTTCATGTTATGAGCTCTCCATATTAGAATGAGAGATGGACAGGAAGAAAATGACATATGGAAATTGATAAAGGAAGTGGGAAGGCTTAGTGTGGTGAGGAAAAGATTTGGAACAACAACAACAACAACAAAAGATTTGGGAAGAACTAGTACTATTTTAAAATAGTTGTAGAAAGGCTCAGATTTGCTCAGAATGGTTCCAAAAGGAAGAAATAGAACCAATGGGAACTTGATTTGGTCCCAAATACGGCAGGTTGACTTTGTCTCAGTTAACATCAATGTTGATTGGTATGATACTGGAAGGAACTCCTGGTGGTGGGTGAGTCATGAGTTCATCCATAAGCATATTTAGATGCTGTGAAAGAGTGTTAAATATACAATGTGCCATTAGCTTAGTTTATCATCTCTAAGACATAGCCACTTTACAAAGTCAGCGGGGGCCAACGTTAGTAATTACACCAGGACAACAGATATAAATGTGACTGTCTGGGGCAACTGTGGATCAGTGGCCATCCTGCTCTTGAGATCTTACCCAATTCTACTATTCTGGGAGAATTTTGTTAGGGAGTTACTCTTCTCAGATATTCCTGATCTTCCAAGGGGAAATAGTTTGCAAATGTGATCTGGTCTCCTAAGAAAGAGGGGAGTGAGAAAGAAATGCCCAAAACATATTTGTATGCAGAAAGGTTTGGCTTTTGTCAATTCTCTCACCTCTGTACTAGTTGAACTCCACCCCCCTGACCCTGCACTATGTTACCTTACCCCACCCCTTGCCTCTCTACTTCTCAGGGGTTATGGTCTGAATTCTTCTTGCCCAGACTCTCCCACAGCAGTGTAGCTTTCACACTTAACTTTTGGGGCACTTCTCTTTACCCTCTAAAATCTCATATCCAGACTCCCATTATTAAATAAGCTATGAATTAGGGGCAAGTTTATGCTCCCCATCAGCTGATAAACACTCCCATTGCTCCTAACCTTTTGAGAGGTTTTTGCATCTGAAAATGATGTTTCTTATCCTAATACAATTGCAATAGTTTGCATTTTTGCATGTTCTGTAGCAGTGCTTAACGTGCAAAAAAACAGGGATGGAAAAACTGCTAACCCACCAGGAGAGAGAAGCTAATTGGGGAACAGTTAGGCACCAAAGCCAAGCCAGTGGACAGTCAGCATCAAAGGTGTTGGCCAGGAAGTTGCTAGAATTTGGCCCAAGGAAATAAAGCTTTGGGTCTGGATCCCAGAGAAGCCAGTTCACTGAGCATAGACCCTAACCAAGAAGAAAACGCACAACTCAGCCTTTAGAGTTGGAATACTAGAGAGAAATGCAGTCATCAGAAAACAAAGCAAGAATCAAGACAATGGAATTACAAAAAACCAAACCAAACCAAAACAAAGTCAGAGTGGGACAGACGACAAAGCTAACACTAAGCTGGGTGAGGAGCCCTCGTCCTGGGGATACTATGTCCCCACTCCCTGAGGTGGTTGCTGGTACCAGTGTCTGGACAGGACTCCCCTTGAGTTCAGGGGTCCAAGCTTCCAGAAAGGGCAATGTAGAAGGGAGTGGGGCACGGGTTAGTCTTATTTCTTGGGCTTCATTTCCTAGTCCCTAGACTTTAGGAAGCTGCTCCAGAAGGATGAAGAAGCTTTCTTAATATTAGCTCATCACACAGGTGACCCGATACCTGACATGTTTGGGGAACTTAACGACGACCTATTTGAAGCGGTTGGAATATTGTTTACTTGATGGAAACACGAGACACAACTGAAGTTATTTTCTTTAAAGATAAGAATGCATGCATTTTGTAATCCATAAGTTTTACATAACCCACCCCTCCAACCCTAGCCCTAGACATTGACTGCCAGTAGCATCCATTAACATTTAAGGAAGCAAGTCATACAGTAGCTTGTGGTGGGTTTTTTCATTGTTAGTTTTTAATGTTTCCATTTGGCTCAATTTTGGCCTGCTTCTGTCTGCTGCTTCCATCATTCCCGCAGCCACGTAAGTCTTCTACCACTCTTGTGTGCCAAACAACAGGCTTTTTGCTGTTTGAAGAGCCCGAGAGGTCTCTAAAGCAGACCGCTTGAGAGGTCATAAACTTTTTACCACTGCGCAATCCAGGGCATTCTACTAGGCATAGTTATGGGAACAGACTACTTTTATATTGGTACTTCTTGCAATGTTCTTGGAAATAAAACATACCTTTTGAGTGTGGAAAACATGTGGGAATGTAGAGTCTCTCTGTCCAGCAATGTTTGGTAACTAGGACAAATACTGGAAGCTTTTATTTATTATAAGTCTACTGTTTGACACTTTCCAGTTATCTTATGTGATCTTCACAATACTGTGAAGAAAATATTATTACCCTCTTTTTACAGTTGAGGAAACTGAGACTGTCCCATAGATGATTTATGGCTGGGTTAGAATTTGAAGCCCATTTGGCCGGCTTAGACTGTCTTTCCAAATCTGTAACTTCCTTGTTGGTTGGTGTCTTAGTTTCTTATTGCTGCTGTAACAAACATGGCTTACACAGCACAAATTTATTATCCTCCAGTTCTGGAGGTCAAAGGTCTGAATTGGGTCTCATTTGGCTAAAGTCAAGTTGTCAGCAGGGCCTCGCTCCCTCCTGAGGCCCCTGGGGAGGTTCTGTTCCTTGACTTTTGCAAGTGTCTGCTGTCTGCCAGCAATCCTGAGCTTGTGGCTAGATCGTCCCGATCTCGGCCTCCTTCTTCACATCACTTCTCTATTTGTCAGATCTCCCTCTGCCTCAGTCTTATGAGGACACTTGTCATTGGAGTTAGAGCCCACCTGGAGAGTCCAGGATAAGCTCCTCCTCTTAAAATTCTTAATGAATCCCATCTTTGGCCACGTAAAGGAATATTCATAGGTTCCATGGATTAGGATGTAGACATATCTTTTTGGGGACCACTATTTGCCATCCTATTGGCAGTTCCATAGCCTATGTAAATATAGAGCGTTTTCAAATTTTCCCTCCATTTCTATCTCGCCAGCGTGACTGAAATTCAGAATTCGAAGGGCGATTTTCTGGGGACGTCCCTGAAAGCCCCCACCATTTCAGTGATAAGTCTTCCATTTGTGGGGCTGAAACAAATCTAACCCCATGTGAAGACATTTCAGGGGCCTGTGGATGACCGTCCATTCTCCTAAGGACTCAGTGTGGCACTGCTTAAATGTCTTTCTCCCTCTGGTGCACGCTGGTCTTTTTGATGTAGGAAACAGGAAGCAGTCTCCCTCCCTATCTCAGCAAGTTTGCCAGGTTTTGTGTTCTGAGTTTTAAATGCCATGTTTGAGGAAAGTTACACATCTCATATTGTCGAGCCAAAAGTAGAAGGTGCCAGGCACTGGGAGTGTGGCTCCCATCCAGAATGTTGTTGTTGTTGTTGTTTAAAGGCCTTGGCTGTGATAAATTACAGTGGTTTAATCCCGGGTGGAGAGAGGCTTGGGAAGATTTCCCAAAAGGTGGTGGAACGGGAAGTTTTCGAAGCAAGTGCCAAATTGTGTCTGAGTGTGAATGGGTGCGTGTGTGTACATTTCTCTAGCCAGTGGCAGAGGAGCCTGTCCCCAGGGCTGGCATCTTGGGCACGGAGTCTGCACAGTTGTTAACATTTCAGGCTTCCAGGTCTTTAGGCAGGCATATTAAATCAGAATCTTTGGGAATGGGTTCCAGGACTCTGAGTATTTAGAAGTTTTATGAGACTTCAGAGTCAAACTTGACCCAAGCTGCTCTGGAGGAAGAAGGCAAGATAATGAGCGTGGCGGGCGTTTGCATTTGGGAATCCAAGATATGGGGTGCAGAATGGAGCAGTGTGGCACCAGGTTTCCCTTTATTATGGGCTGTTTCTCTTGTATATTACATATATACATATTAAAAATAAATATATATAAATATCTATTACGTATACAATATAAATATGTATAGTTTTATTTTCTGTATCTTATGATGTTGTGACATTTTAAAAAACCTTTCTGGCCGGGCAGCACTGGCCCTTGGGACTAGCCAATTCTTCAAAGTAACAAAGGGCTCCGCGGAACATGTCTTTCATCTGCAAACTGACCAGTCCACAGCCACACCTCCTCTATCTGCCCACACACCCATGAGGCCATATTCTGCCACTACATCATCCCAGGGCCAAGGTACCAACAGCTCAAAGCTTGCCGAAATTATCAAACTAGTCAGTTCTCAATCCTTTCCCTTGCCCTGCTTTGCATTTCCCTGGAAAACTCAATAAATTTTACAGCCTCGGGACCCCTCCAGAGTGTAGCTCCTCGCTCTGGACCACCCTGATACCTTCCTCATGTGACCCTGCAAGCTGACAGGCAGGGTCTCTTGATTCTGGGACCTGTGAGTATCATAAACTTTGCTTCTTTCCTGAACTGCCCCTGTATCTTCCCTTGTGGCCCAACTTGATTGATCATTGAATAAAAAAAAAAAATACAAAACAATTTTCAAGGGAGCAAATCTTTCTTCTTGTCTTGGCAAACCTGATTTATTTTGGAAGATGATCAATGTAGATAATAGAACTTACAGACTGGGGAAGATTTCCAGCTTACTGAGGCTAGTTTCTGACACCACGGCAGTCAGAATCCATCTAAGCCTTTTCCTTCTGTAACTTCCCTGGGCAGGGAGGACCACTTCGCCACTGGTCTGCAGGATTAAGCCACCCCCTCTTTGGGATTTGATTTTACACTGCCAGATTACAAAGGGTGTCACGGGAGCATTTGGCCTTAAAGTCGCGATGATCTCATGCAGAGGGCCATGAACAACTTCGCTCCGCTGCTCACCTGGCTGACCTCTGGCTTTCCACAAGCTCACATTCCTTCTTGTCCCTTAAACGGAGGTCCACTCATTGACCTGGGTTGCAGAACTCCCTGACAGGTCTCTGAATGTCATCGTACCTTCATAAAGGCATCAGAGAAAATGCTGATTATGCCACTTGGGCAACTGACAAGCTGTGTGCCTGGGGGCAAGTTACCCAGTCCTTTCGAGCCTTCCTATCCGGGAGAGGGAGAGGGAGCTGACCTGCTATCCTGGCGACGAGGGGAAGAACCGATGCATATCAAGTGTTCATTATAAAGACTGGCACAGACAGGTGTCTGATAGCCGATGACGTCGATGTTCATTTTCACGGTTACTCACTGGCCCGAGGTAGCTGAGGTGCAGGCAGCGAAGGGAGCTGAAAGGTGTTCTAACCCCAACACCCAGGCTCCTGACGCTCACGCTAACAGAGAGGAGAGACGCGTGCCCTCCACGTCACACTACACTCTGGTTGTGGCCCCCGACACACAGGTCTTCTGGGTGTGAAGATCAATGTCTAACCGCACGATGTGGGATGAAGCTTTGTGGCATTGCTGTGGGCTCACAGGAATCTCGTATTCCTGGCTTTAAATGACCACCATTCTTTTAGTTTTCCTCCACTAACGTTAAATATTTTGTCAAGTGCAGTACCAGTGATTATCACTTCTCTCATGCCATCCGCCTCTTCCATAGAAGAAAAAAAAAGGCAGTACTATTAAAATGCCTCTAACTGCAATTTCTTTTTTTTTTTTTTTTTTTTTTAAAGATTTTATTTATTTATTCGACAGAGATAGAGACAGCCAGCGAGAGAGGGAACACAAGCAGGGGGGAGCGGGAGAGGAAGAAGCAGGCTCATAGCGGAGGAGCCTGATGTGGGGCTCGATCCCATAACGCCGGGATCACTCCCTGAGCCGAAGGCAGGCGCTTAACCACTGTGCCACCCAGGCGCCCCTAACTGCAATTTCTTTAAGTTGATATTTCCTTAGGAAAAGAAAACGGCTAAAACCTTTCAAGGAAACATGTAATGAAAGAAAAAAAAAAAAGTACACTGCTGTGTTTATTATACTCCAATTCTAAGGGAACTATTGAAACCAGCTCTGAACTGAGCAATGATTCTGCAGTGCTTGAAAAATTCTTCTGGGGGCAAAAATCTACAGAAATCTCTTCTCAATAAACAATAAGGGTGGACATTTTTTTTTAAAACTCCATATTAAGCAACCTATTAAAGTTTCATTGCGGCAATTTTTCCCCAAAGCAATTTAATCTATTCAAGATATCTCGTGATGCAGAAATGTCTCTTCTTTTAGTAAAGAATAAGAGTTAACATCTACCAGCTGATGACTCGTTCCAAAAATTATCAGAGGCAATAATAATAATAATCACTCTTTTCATGCAAAAACTATTTGGAAGAAAAAGATAATGTGCTTAATGCTTCTAGCATTTCAAATAGATGAGGGTTTATCCTTTATTTCCTCCACCTAAGAAACGTGTACTAAGTGATGTAGAAGGATGTGGATCCCCGTCTCCCTGATATTAAACACTCCGCTCTTTGTTGGTGGATGGGCGAAGACATGAGCAGGGCCAGGTATGGACACGCCTTTACCTCTCTACAGGAGGTCCGCTCACCATCTGCTAGAAAACAAGAGCCTACCATTTTGGTGGAAACTTTGTCAGAGCTTGGACTCAGTAGATGAAATGCCATACAGACCCAGCACATGCAAAGGACACTTCTTTCTGAGCCAGGCAACAAAACAAGTTTCCATGCTTACCTTCTTCCTCAGAGCTCTGTCCAGCCTCAGTCTTTTTTTTTTTTTTTTAAGATTTTATTTATTTATTTGTCAGAGAGTGAGCACAAGCAGGGGAGCAGCAGGCAGAAGGAGAAGCAGGCTCCCCGCTGAACAAGGAGACTGATGTGGGACTTGATCTTAGGACCCTGGGATCATGACCTGAGCAGAAGGCAAGATGCTTAATCGATTGAGCCATCCAGGTGTCCCAGATTTCACTGGTTTTGCAGGCACTCATTTGTGCATGTTTTCTGTTCTCTGCACCCGCGTAAGTTCATGTGTCTGTGACCACAGGCGAAAGACAGAAATCTACGTAGCAGATTCCCTGTGCTGCTCTTTCATAGCTAAGGGCACCTCCTCCATCCCACCTCCCACTGCTGCAAACCACTAACCTGTTCTCCACCTGTAGGTTTGTGATTCCGTCATTTGTATTGTTTTTTTAAAAGTTCCCATTATCACACCAGAGCTGTCTTAACCCCTTGAAATTTGTTTGGTTCAAATTATTGGCAGGGCTAATGGTGCTAACAGAGTCACAGAGAAGGATCTTGAGAACCTTTCCATTTGTGAAATTGGCAGTGCAAATTGAGAAATGCCTGGGGAGTGAGACTGAACTTGACATCTTTGCTATTGATAAGAAGACTTGTTTCAGATATATTAGTCAAAAGACTGTATACAACTAAGCCTCTAAAACTGTGTCACATTAAATGTGCTTAATTGAATGAAATTATGTAACAGAACTAAACAGTACACAAAAACTAGAGAAACATTACCCTACGGAGTTTCACTTCCCTAGGATATTTGCTTCAATGTCACACTCCAGACAGGTGCATGCTGGCAAGCCCCCCTCTGTCCACCCCTGATTTCCTCTCTTCCTTAAACCTATTGTCACATACTCTTTTTGAGTCACTTTTTTCCCAGACATTTGACTGATTCCTTTTTTCGTCACCCCCCCCCCCGCCCCATGTGAGCCAGGAGGTATATTCTTTTGCTCAGACACAATTTTGATTTACAAAAACGGATGCATTTTCTTGGTGTCTCCATCTTTTTCACTTAGGATGTGGGATAATGGTGTCCTTACATGCTGATGGAAATAGATCTTTACCCTTTGGTTTCTGAAGTCTATGTCTTCATAAATCCCAAACTGGAGGTTTCGGCGCAGAAGACCAGGTGATGCCACATCACCCACCATGCATTTCATTTCACAACGATTTCACCCGCACTTAACAAACAGCTCCATACATGTGTATCTATTTCCTAAGACATACAAATATCACCCAGCGATGTGCTGTCCACTTGGCTTAGAATCAACGTCTCTCCATCAATTTTAGTATCTACTTACAAACTGTAAACACAATTTTTATCCATATGTGGGGTAAAGATATAATTAGGAGTTAATCTCAAGTTTCACTCAGTCTAGCAAGCTACGCAATACAGATTAAATTTTTTTTAAAGATTTTAATTATTTGAAAAAGAGAGAGACAGTGAGAGAGGGAACACAAGCAGGGGGAGTGGGAGAGGGAGAAGCAGGCTTCCTGCTGAGCAGGGAGCCCGATGTGGGGCTCGATTCCAGGAGCCTGGGATCATGACCTGAGCCGAAGGAAGACACTTAATGACTGAGTCACCCAGTCACCCCTAGATTAATAATTTTCAAAGCAACTTTGAATTCCTAAAAGTGAAATTAGGTAAAAAGGTAATGACAGTTTTTGAAAGACACTTGCGCACTGTTCCTCAGTCCTCTCATCTGAAAGTGAACAAATCTTCCCAATCCCACTGATGGAGTAACTTTAAAGATGAAATGAAAAATGAATGGGAGATGAAGGGGTCTAGAAATGTCTGCTGTGGATGATACATCATATAAAATTATATTTCACTGTGATTAGTAATATTTTATTTAGTTGTTTCAGTAAGAAGCACTCCCATAAATTCCACCTACACTGTGTCTATGGCAAGTGTTCCCATAGGGCCAGTAGTGTTTTAAGTATAGTCCCCCACAACCGTTCATTATTCGTTAACTTTTAAATTTCACCTGTTTTTTTGAATCCATGGTTAATTTATTTCTTTAAGTTTATTGACATCTTTTATAGCTTTGTGCTTTCTACTAATATTTTCAATTTTATCACTTTTATTTCTTTAAACACAATAAACGTAGGTTTCATGGTCTATTACACATTCAGATGTCTGATGTGTTTGCACATCTGTTTTTATTTATCTATCTATCTGTCACTTATTTATTTATTTAGTCAGATTGTTCTCTTATGCAGTATCTTATTTTTACCGGCAAATGTATTTGGGGGGAAAAAGATGAATAATTTGAGATTCTGGATTTAGCACTTTCCTCCGAGGAGGATACCAGGCAGGGGCCACCTCAGAGCAACGTGCTGAGGTTCCTTGGGCATGCAGGCATGCCTACGTGCCTACGTGCCTACGTGCCTACATGAACGTCCAAGGAAACTCATCACGTAGGTTCTGGAGCAGCTGCGTCATGTCTCACTCACCTTTATTTGGAGAGAGTAGACCTCCCAGGTTCCAGCTTGTGGGAATGAGTCTTCTAAGGGATGCGCCCCTTGCATCCACTCTAGCCTTCGATCAGCTCTCTCTCTGCACAGAGCTATCAAAATAACAGTTTAAATTGGTCAAGATCGTCATATTCTCTCAGGGTAGATGTTGCTTCTTTACCAGGCTGTTTCCCCGTTTTCTCACTAATAAGTTATCCTGGTAAATCCTTACGATGTTTTTGAAGTTTGTAAGATTTAAAAATATATATTTTATTCTTTTTGTTTTGTACTTTTCAGCAGGAAGTTTCGTCCAGATTACCTAATTGACCACAAGTGAATTCAGAAGAGGGAGGGATTCTTTTTAATTATTTATACAGAAGTGAACAAATTCTAACCCAAAAGAGACTCAAGTTTTTTATTTTCTTTCATGTCTCACCCACTCTTACTCTTAAAATACAGTGTGTCAGGACTTTATTTTTGTAAAATACTGTGAGACCATACATTCCAAGGGACCACATTGTCCAATGTTATTTGGAATTCTTCATATAGAGGTAAAAAGAAAGAAAATCTTGTAAGGCAGTTTTAGTAAAACGCTTTCTTAGACTTGAGTTATTTTTTGACAGTAAGCAGCTTAGTATCCAGAATGTGATGAAATGTATATGCTTAGCCGAGTAGTTCTTGCTATATTTATTTATTTTAAAATAAGACCACTGAATAGGAACTACATCTGTCAGTAGACATGGCACATTTTAAACTGACTTAAAAAAATACTTTGAATATCAAGCCTCCTCTTAGTTTCAAGTTGTAATTAGCTTTTTAAAGTTATTTGATTGGTTTGTCTGGAAAATACCTACCTGTAAGCCCACAACCTAAAGGAGAGAGTGTTGACATTTGCTTAGTGCTTAGTATGTTCAATAACTTTTATTTTCTGTTCAGACTCTGTTGAATTGCCCTAGGTATTCTCTTCAAAACAAAATGGTCATAGGGAAGTAATTCCATGACCTCTTAACAAATAATTCACAGCCATTGGATAAGGGAAATAACTCTTATCCGTGATTTTTGCCGCTCACAGCCCATTATATGCCAGAAAGACTCTTGGGTGCTTAACATGTTAGTTCTTGGGTGGTATCAATGGCTAGACCCCTCCCTCACCAACCCTTGCTCCCACATGTTGCTTTTGCTAACATCACACAACTAGTAAGGAATGAAATGGAATTGTATCCATTCTATGCCAAAGGGTGTCTCAGTTGGGACTTGCATTCACTTGCGAGGGAGAATTCAATTAACTTGTGACCTTAAAGCAATTAAAGATATTCTTTTTCTCATATAGCAATAAATTTAGTGGTAGGGCGTTGTTTGCATGGGGGGATGGGTTTGATTTTTTTCACTTTCCCTCATGGTTGCATGGCAGCTATTTGAGCTGCCATCATTACATCTACCTTACAGACGGGAGAGGTGGTACTTCCACACTTATGCTTGTGCTTCACTCATTGCACAGAAGTGAATTCTGTGACCATACTTAGCTGAAAAAGACTCTAGGAAGTGAATTTTACAGGTTCCCAGTCTCAAGAGTTGAGGAAGAACATACAGAAGGGTCTGGGTTGGGTGTCCGTATGGGCTAATCTGTATTTTATATCACGTAGCCTACATTTTCCTATGACATCAAGCTACCTTACATATAATGCTGAAGGTTTGCATTTGAAGCAAAGAATCTTCTAGAATAAGAATTAATAATAATAGCATTTTTGAGCAGTTCAATGTCTACAAAATGCAATAATCTATTGAGACATATATCACTGTTCCCACCTTACAAATGAGGACACTAAGGTTAGAAGAAGCTTGGTTATCTACTTGCATGACCAGAAAGGAGAGGAGCTGAAAATTGAAAGTCTGAATCTAATGCTAATTAAACTTCAACAAACGAGCTCCACGGTATTTATTTCTAATCCTCTCGTTTAAACGAAAGCATATTTGGCTCTCATAAAAAAATCTCTGAAAGATATTTTATTATCTTTTAAGACATTATGTAAACAAAACTGATTGTGATCTTTATCAGTTTTTTCTTTTTTTCCTTCATCACTGTTGTCTTTCAGCTTCCAAAAAAGGTGAAAAAATGAAGGAAAATGCACAAATAATAAACTGATATACTATGATGCTTAGTAATTAATAAAGATGAACAGTAATTTAACTCTAATAATATACATAGTATCTTTACTAATAAAAAAATAAGTGATTCTTGATTTGGGGATTGAAACTGCCTGCACTGATTTAGTCTTTCAATAAATATTTATTGAGTTCTTACTTTGTTCAGTTACCAAATATTGATATAAAATTGTTACCAATAACACTTGATTATATAAAATCACCAAGAAGTATGACAAATTAATATAAAAACTTAGGTAAATGCATTTTTTCAATTTTCTAATATTGTATAACAATATCGTATGACAATAACAAAAACCAGCTCAAAACATAGGGACTAACAACAGCAAAGATTGATTATTTTCTACAATTTTGGGGGTTGGCAAACTAAGCTGTTCTTCTACAGCTGTCCCCTGGGAATACTCATTAGCTCTTTTTATCTGATAACTTGACTAGGGTAAAGGGTACAAAATGGACCCACTTACCTACCATTCACCAGTAGGGTAGACTGGGCTTTTTCCACAGTATTGTGGGCTCAGGAGTTCAAGAGGGTGAAGGTGGAAGCTGTAGGGCCCCTGAAGGACTAGCTTGAGAAGTTGCACATACAACATCATTCCACTGCATTCCGTTGATCGGTGTAAGTCACAAGGCCATCCCATATTTAAAGAGATGGGGAAACAGACTCTACCTCTTGACAGAAGACATGGAAAAGTCACATGACAAAGGATTTGCATAGATGGATGGGGGAATTACTGTGGCCATCTTGAAAGGAATTTTCCGGAGTCCACGCTCCAACTACAGTAATTTATTCACATTCTTCTTTCATGAATAATACTCTTAAGCTTTTCCCCAAAGTCTTATCTTTGTTTAGATATCAGGCTCAATCTCCAGATCCTTGCAATTTTAATCAAGTCTAAATATGGTAAGTCTCCTCAGGGGTAGCAACTCTTGATCCAGACATCTGTGAACAAAAACAAATTGTCATCAGTCCCTCAAGCCCTCAACACTCAATGTACAGAAGCGGAGACTGTAAGCAGCAGGCAGTTACTGGTCTTTATTAATTCTGAAACCCATCTGGGATCATATCACTGAGCCCCTTCGAGAGGGAGTAGCGGTTGTGACTGTTTGTTTTCTGGGAGTGATTCCTTTGTTCATTGTACTTTTCATCTTTTGGCTCTACCTTCTGGGCACTTAGCTCTATCCTCTGATGCCATGTTTGAAAAGACTCTTCAAAAATCTGAATTATTATAAAATATATAGAAAACTTATTGGAAGCACATGAAATAAACATAATTTTAAATTTTGAGTTATGTTTAATGACTTCTAGTTACCCAGATATATGTCAATGATAATTAAAATTTCAGAAATGACTTTAAGTTTTAGTTAGTATCTGGTTTCTTGTGCAGTATTTCTGAAACAGTGATAATGTCTAGATTCTAGCAACAACTAGTGGATACATAACTCTTTAAATATACAAAATAAAGTCTGTCTTTCAGACTACAATAATTGGGACAAATAATTATATTTCACCAAGTTGCTACTTCATGGATAATTTCCAATTCAGCTACACTCTAAAAGCATTTGTTGGGCCCCTATGAGTCGTTGAGGATTGTCCAAGCTCTATGGAGACACAGTGAGGCTCTTAGCCTGATCACAAAGGATACAGAAAGCAGTGATTCATGAAAGACTTCCTGGAACAAAACGACTAAGCTAGACCTTGGAGGATGTGGAAGAGTACCTGCTAGGAGGAAGGAACAGCATTAACAAAGGTATGTAAACTTGAGTTTATATGATGTACACAGGGGACTGATACTCTTCACTCAGCATTAGGTTCAAGTGTGACTCTTTCAGAAACACTCTCACAGAAACACCCATGAATAACATCTAACCAGACATCTGGGCATCCCATGATCCAGTCAAGTTGACACGTGAAATTAACCATCACAGCAGTTAACCTGATGATATGGAGGAATGGCCTACCGAGAACCCGTAATGAGAGAAAATATTAATAGGGGTTCAATGCTGTTATAGAAGCTTCAGCAAATGCACTAAACCAGCAACCAATGCATGATGCTGTTCCTCCCTTAACCAGAGTACGTAGGTCCAGGAAACAAAAGCTAGAGATAGGAATGGCATTTTTCACTCCTACACTGTAGTTGCTTGCTGGGGCTACCCTAACAAAGCACCACAAACTGGGTGGCTTAAACTACAGAAATTTATTATCTCACAGTTCTGAAGTTAGATGTACAGGATCAAGGAGTCATCAGAGTTGGTTGCTTCTGAGGGCTCTGAGGGAGAATCTACCCAGCTTCTGATGGTTTGCTAGCAATCTTTAGTATTCTTTGGCTTGTAGAAGCATCACCCAATCTCTACCTTTATCTTTATAGGCTGTTATCTCCGTGTATGTGTTTCCACGTCCAAATTTCACCCTTTTATAAAGACACTGTCATATTGGACTAAGGCCATTCTGTGTAAAGATGCACAACAAATCTATATTGCATACTCCTAATCAACCACTTATAAGAAGAAAGAAGCTAAGTAACTCTGTATATGATATTTTAGAACGCTTTTGGAAAACCAAGGAATATAATGATGTTGGTTGGTTGCTCCTAATGCCCCCGGATAAAGAGTTGAAAGAAAAGGATGAGCTCAGGGACACTTGAGTGGCTCAGTCAGTTGAACATCTGACTCTTGGTTTTGATTCAGGTCATGATCTCAGCGTCCTGAGATTGAACCCTGCATTAGGCCCTGCACTCAGTGCAGGGTCTGCTTGCAAGTTTCTCCCTCTCCCTCTGCCCTTACCCCCACTTGTGAATGTGCTCTCTCTCTCTGTAAAATAAATAAATAATAAATAGATAAATAAAATCAAGAAGGAAAGAAAGAAAGAAAAAGGAAGGAAGGAAGAAAGAAAGAAAGAAAGAAAGAAAGAAAGAAAGAAAGAAAGCAAGCTCAGGAATTTGAATTTCAGGTCAAGTACTATATAAATGAGCTAAGAACTTCTAGGGGTCCCCTGAAGGAGAGCCTTATCTCCAGGAGCCCTAGGACTGCAATTGCTGAACAACAAACATAGACCTTCATCCTGCAAATGGATGAATTACAAGGCAAGTTGAACTCTGAGCCTCACAGGGTGTCTACTGCTCAAGTGAGGGCATTGTTTGGGAAAGAAAGGGATCCTGGAAGTTAGGATGGATTGTGTGGAGAGGCAATGATGAAGCTGGGGACAGTACGCCCCCAAATTCTGATGTGTCTTTTTTGCCAGTGGGAAAGTCCTCCCCACTCCCAGTGGAATTGGCTCCACCACTCCAGCAGGGTGTCCTCCCCAACCGCAGTAACAGGGTCATCCCCCCCCACAGTTGGATCTCTCTTTCCACCTGTCTGAGATTAACCCTGCATTGCCTGAGGAAACCATAACAGGTGCTGTGGAAGACAGGCGGTCTCCTCAGAACCCACCACCACCACCCATCTTTGCTTCGAGGCTGATAATTTGACTCAAGTCCCAGAGGGTCCCTAGCGATGCAGTGAAAAGTATAACCCATGAGGAGGTGTACTACACTCCAAAAAAAAAAAAAAAAGAGTTTTCTAATGTCCACAAACAGAAATCAGGAGACCATATCTGAAAATGGACATTAAAGGTAGTAGAATAATCGTAGAAGGAACATAAAGTTGAATCAGGCAGAGTTTTTGATATGGTCTCACTAAACAAAGATTCTACATTTAATGATTTAATGTTGCAGCTTGGGAAATTAGGAGGGGCTCTAATAAACAAAACCATGCATCAAAAGATGGCCCACTGTGAGCAAACTGGAAATCCCTGGTTTAATGTTCAGGAAATGTTTCAGAGGCTTAGAAAGATTGGAAAGTTAGGATAGATTCGTCATTTAAGACCTACTTACTCACACGGGAGGTTCAAGAGGTAACACTTTCACCAATACATTGAGCAAAAAATTTGTGAGGGGACTCCCAGAATCCTTGTGAAAGTTATTCTCTGAAGGCCAGAACTTACGGAGGGACTCCAGTCACTGCATTGGAAAATTTAAATGTAATGGAAGTAACTGGACCCCAGGGTGGCAGGACCAGGTGGCAGCACTCAACAGTCAAAGGCAAGGTGGATGTACTTATCTTAAAAGACAGCAGAGTTAAAAGAGCAATCAGAATCATGTGACTTGCATAGACCTATGGTGTTGGCTAATCACCGTGTTCCTAAAAGTGAAACAAATAGTAAGCCTACTAAATTTTTACTTGATCTGTATAAGCAGACAACTTCTAGATCAAGTGAATACAAGTCTAATTCCAATCATAAAAACAGGGTCATGACCCCTCAATCAATTCCCAGGCATGAAACCAGTTTACAGACCCACCACCTTCAATGTAGGGAAGGCCAGATCCCCTCAAAAGAGGATACCACTACACTACTGAAAGTTTATCCCAGTAATCTTTCCCCCAATCTTCTCCCAAAGGCACCTATGGTTTTTACCAGGGTAACTGTGCGTTAGGGGAAAGGAAATTGCATCTTTCTGGAACTGCTAGATACTGGCTCTTAATTGACACGGATTCCAGGATTCTATTCATGGTTACTGCCCAAGTTCCAGAATGCATACTTGGAAGAGACAAACTTAACAATAGGCAGAATCCCTACACTGGCTCCCTGACCTGTGGAGGGAGGGCTATTATGGAGAAAGACCAAATGCAAGCCATTCAAACTGCCCCTTCCTAGAAAAATAATAAATCAAAAGCAATACTAGGGTGTCTGGGTGGTTAAGTGGCCAACTCACTCTTGATTTGGGCTCAGGTCATGATCTCAGGGTCTTAGGATCTAGCCCCACCTAGGGCTCTGTGCTCAGTGGGGAGTCTGTTTCATGATTCTCTCTCTCCCTTTCCCTCTGCCTCTCCCACACCTCTCTCTGTCTCTCAAATAAATAAATAAATCTTAAAAAAAAAAAAAAAAAGAAGCAATCCTGCATTCCTGGAGAGATTGTGTCACCATCAAGAACTCAAATCTTACTTACTAAAAATGTCTTATCTGCCCTTAAATGATACCTTTGTAAAATACAGTAAGTATGAATTCCTGAGAAGATATAATGAATAAAAGACATAAAACTACAGGACCATTTTTAAAATTATTAGATAAAATGGACCAAAAATTACTCTGTTATAAACTTTTCTAAATTTGTCACATACTGTAACTATCTCAACACATCCTGGTAGTAACAGCTTATAGACAGGCACTGCACCTCACTTCGATAGTAGGGCTGCAGGACACTGCCTACCATTTGAGTTGGCAAATACCAGGAAAGGCCAGTGGGAATTTACAGCTCACCAGGCTGCATTTCCCTCATTCTGAGTCTTGTGCCCTCAAGTGCTGGCTACACTCCTTGCTCGTCAATCTTTGTTTTTATTTTTGTTTTTCAATCCAGCTTTTCATCCTTCTCTGAAGGAGCATGAGTTGAATACCACCTGCACCATCCTAGTTGGAAGGAACTATTCAGATTGTTTTTAATATTTGTTTTTCTATTTCCCTTCACTCATCGCACCTTCTTGAAAACAATGATCAACCTTGCTCTGTCTTAGGGTCAATAAATTACAACCTATTACATGTACCTCGATTTTGTTAATAAAGTTTTATTGGAATATCAGCCATACCTGTTCCTTTACTTGTCATTTATTTCACTACAATGGCCAAATTGGGTACTTAAGAAGGAGACTGTACGACCTGCACACCTAAGATATTTACTATCTGCCTCTTTATAGAAAAAGTTTGCCAACCTCTGCTCTACATCATTCATATTTTTCTGTAACTCCTAGAATTTTCAGGCATTCATTCAGTCATGCACTCAATAAACAAACATTTATTAAAAGCTTCCCATATACCAGGAACTGAGCAATATTTTTGAGATATAAAGATATGATCTTTTTATATGTAGCATATGTCCACAATGCACAATAATTTCTATTGCCTGAATTTTAGAAGTTTTGAGTGTTGCATTTATTATCCCAAGTTGGAAGAATTATTATTCTATTATCTGAGTCCTTTGTGTCCTTATTGTGATTTTATTTCTGATGCTGTGAGAGAGAGATGAGATCTAGAACATAAAATTTACTCATTTGGTCATTCCAACTCGTATCCATCACTTCTTTTATCATAGTGATCTTTGATTTAAACATACATTTATATTTTGTAATAACAGAAATACAAATATTTCAAAAGCTGTACTTTTTGTTATATATCACAAAAATATAGAAACTGTAAGATTTCTGAGTGGTGAAAACAGAATCCATTTTTTTTTTCTTCCAATGTTGTCCAGTTTTGAGTTTCTCATCCTACTAATAAACATTCAAATAACAATCAGCTGTTGATAAGGCAGAGCATTTCCCTGCTAAAGCTGCTTCTTATTTGCATGGTACATTTCTTCATTTCACAAACTATCTTAAATTGAAAATATATTATTGTCCATATGATATATTCTTAATTTTTTTGAATCACTTATCTTCTTCACACTCTTTAAAATAAGATGACATCTGGAATTTGACCCTGTCTGTTGTCATATCACACACACACAAAAGAACACTCCCCAATGTGCAATGGGACTGACCTGACATCACATAAACCAAAAGCAGACACCTGGATCTCTTGTTTCCTCTGAAAGCATTTTATTCTCTGCTCTTGTCAGCAAGAGCTGTCACCTAATAAATACACATAATGGGAGAGTCATGAATCATTGTAGCATGAAAAAAGTGTTTTTGTAGCAGCAAGAATGCAATTAAACACAGCTTTAATAATGTCTTGGAAGAAAATAAAAAACCTTGTGGCAACGTTTCTCAGGCAATGTTAAATATATATAAAATTCTCCAACTTTTCCATCTCATGCTTAAAATATTTCACGGAAGCCTTAGGAACGCACATAAAAGGTACAGCAGAAGGCATATAGTCCATGGCTTTGTAATGATGCTTTATGGTGACAGAGGGTGGCTACGCCTGTGGTGAGCGTCGCCATAGCATAACGTATAGACTTGTCAGATTGCTGTGTTACATACCCCCAACATTGTGTGTCAACTCTACTTCAATGAAAAAAAAAAAAAAAGAATTAAATCTAGGAGTCTTGCTCTTGATATGTTCTTAACATTTGAATGTTTATTCTACTTGCTTGTCAAGGTAGCATTTTAACTCATAGCTGATGGTTCATTAATATTAATATTTAATTTGTGTTTATCAATTTTTGCAACTTTTTTAACAGCAGCATGGGAATTACCCAGGAGCTTGTTAGAAATGTAGAGTCTCAGGCTCCCACCTAGACCTAGTGAATCAGAACCTCTTTAACGGAGATGCCCAGGTGATTCATATGCACACTAAAGTTTGCAAAACCCTGGTTAAGATTTTGAAGCTGGAGGAGCATGAAATAATTTCCAACAATGTTGAGGAGAATCCTAGGGTGTGATCTTTTGGAACAGGATCAATGGCTTTGGTGTGAGGACTGAACATGGCTTGTGTTTACCAAGAGGCTCTCTACGTCCTCTGGCAAGGATCTCCTGGTTGCAGAAAATGTCCTCCATTAAGAGAATGCAGGAGTCGTGTGCTTATCTATAATACTCCCTATTGCTCGTTGCGTTTTTTGGAGCACAGGCAATTCCAGAAAGCTTCCCCAAGCTCTAGGGCACGTCAGTTCTTGTATGGTTATTAATACACAGGTTAAACCCCCCCACCAGGTGGATATCATCTGAGAGCAGGACCCATGTTTTTTACGTCTCCACACGGCCAAGGATAAAACCGTGTATATAGGTAGGTTCTAATTAATACATGTGGAAAGGAAGAAAAGAGAAATTTTAGAAGGCTAGAAGACTGAAAGGCAGGGAGAGAAAAAAAAAAGGAAAGAAAGGTCTCATGTATAAGATTAATCGGTAAGTTTGATCCAGATAAAGAATTTTTCAATAGAACTGATAATCAATATAACTGATAAAATGACCATAAAGAAGACTTAAAGCTACCATTTATTGAGCATTTGCACTCTGTGCTAACACTGCTTTTATATATATTATGCCCTTTATTCTTGACATGAATCCTCTGAGGGGGGCACCAGCATGAAAATCACCTCTGGACACTGTTAAAGGCAGACTCCAGGGCACGACATCCAGACAGACTCCTGTGTGTAATTAGTAGATGTTGGGAACCTGAAATCTGCACTTAAGCAAACATCCAAGGTGATTCTGATGCACCAGACTTTGATGACTCACGTAGACTTTAGGCTTCTATTTATATAATTTAAGAAACCATTAATGTGTCTGGCAGCCACATCACAGTTTTCTCATATTAATTTTGCTGTCCATCAGAAACCTTATTTTTTTTTACCCTAATTACTTTTAAAACAGGTACTATCTCGCTTTCATATTGGTAGAGTTCAAATTGAGAACTGCAATAATGTTATGTCCATTCCTGTTCAACTTCATGTGGTGAATGCTGACTTCTAGTCAAGTTTGTTGAGAATTTGGAGGGGGGGTATTTATCCTTTTTTACAATGGATTATCATCCCATCTTCATCTTGGATCATCCACACACTTGACAAGTGTGCCCCTTATTTGTAAGTCAATAATACATCTCCTAAAAGTGAGGAGGACAAAGGACAGAATGCTGGGATCTCACTAGATGCTTCCTTAAAGGTGAATGCACACCCACTAATCAAGAATCTTCAACTATTGGGGCGCCTGAGTGGCACAGCGGTTAAGCGTCTGCCTTCGGCTCAGGGCGTGATCCCGGCGTTATGGGATTGAGCCCCACATCAGGCTCCTCCGCTATGAGCCTGCTTCTTCCTCTCCCACTCCCTCTGCTTGTGTTCCCTCTCTCGCTGGCTGTCTCTATCTCTGTCAAATAAATAAATAAAATCTTTTTTTAAAAAAAGAATCTTCAACTATGATTATTCTACCAACTACAAATTCGCCTATCTCAACTTCTCTTCTGTTTTTATTCTCCAGTAGGCTCATTAGGAAAAATGACACATTTTGTTAAATGCCTTGTTGATCAGGTTACAAAATTTCTATTTCTTTCCCTTTTTGTAATAGTATAAGAAGTCATATAGAAGGAGGATTTTTTGGAAATTAATCCATTATACATTTTTGAACATCTACCTGTGTTTGGGCATTGTCTAGTATTTAATGGACACACACTAGTCTCAGGGGTTCTTAATTCTCTTCCAGGTGGTCACAAACCATCTATTCAGTAATACTCCCTGGAACTGAGTAAGACAGCATGTGTAAAGATGAGACATGTGCTTCCTCCCCAAAGGAAGTGGTTTTCAATTTGTTCTCCATGGAGTTTTAGGTACTCAAAAGAGGTGTCGAGAGGATCACTTCAGTAAAAAAAAGTCACAGGGGGCATTTTTGTGGAAACTTTCATTACGTAGTTGAGACAAATTCCTTTTGACCCAAATTAATTAGGAGGGGATTTGGATCTGTCGTTCTTCTCTGGTAACATCTTTCTATTGTCTTCAGCTATTATTTAATTCTTTCAGAGCTATTTATCTTTTATCAACATAGCCAATATTATCTCTTCCCACTAAGAGGAAAGAAGAGACATTTCATTCTTCTTTTAAAACTCTAGGACTGTGCTGAACGCAATACTGGAAAAAAACAAAGATTATTGGAGAGTAATGACTTGGCAGACATCTGAAAGGCTAGAAGGTCACAGAACCAAAAGAAAGTAAGGAAATTTCAAGAGAAATTGTGTTGGAGATCAAGCAAATTATGTGGCTCTTAATTTTGCCTAGGGTGCATGTTGGGCCCACTCTACCCATGTAGAAATGGAGGCACATTAGATTATCAAAATCATTCCGTTTTCAGCCTTTTCAAAGCCTACATAGGAGCAATCAACTGTAATTTTCAAATTGGAATTTGAACCAAAGGTGGAAGTTAATTGCTTATTCAATTAAGTACCAGGTATTTTGCATGTGTGATCTCATAGTCAATGCCCAAACATTTATGAAGAGATTGTTTCTGTTGCTCCTCTTCTGTGGAAGAGGAAGGGAAGGCAAAGCATGGAGACATTCCATAATTTGCCAAAAGCGAATAGCGGAGCAGGGAAATTCCAGGCAACCTGCTTTTAGGCCCCACACTCCAACTTCTCCATCGTGTTCCCCTGTACCCGACCTGGAAGAGCATTGAATATTCACAATCTTTAACACAATATCCCAGCGCATTTCTATTTTGGTCGTGTGATGCTAGCCCTTTGTCTCAGCCTGCTTGAGGCTCCAGTGTGTGTCTGCACAGGGGATGGAAAATTGCATTCTCCTGGGGTGTGAGATCATCTCACCATGCAGAAGACTTTTAAGTATGTTACGGTAACAAATTACATTTACAACAGAGAAGTGATGTTTTACATAAAATCATTCTGGTTAATGTAATACAATATGAAATATATATGTACATATATATGCTTATATGTAAAATTAATTATTATGTACGATCAATTAGACCTGCAAAATCATCGTACTGATAGGATTAGTATAAGTGTATGTGAAAAGATCAACACTCAAGGTGATCATAAAGTATGTGAAGACTTTTCTCGGAGACAAGTATACCAAGAAATCAGGAAACAAGACAATAAAGTTAAACCTCCTTTCAATTCAACATTTATTATTTGATGGTTCGATCTGAAAATTCTAAAATATAGGCTTTAATGATAAAAAGTGATTAATTGGCTAGGAGTTCATCGTGAGAAAATACTGTAGTGATTATGCTCCATTTCTGACTCTTTAAAGCTCTTTCAGCAAGTAGAAAACTATTCCAAAGATATTGCATGACTATTTGCTTCCAGTGAAACATGCATCAACCACATAATTTACAAACCCAAGTGAATATGCATTATGTGCTCACTCGTAACATATGCAAATTAATTTAACTCAACACATTGTAGCAGAAAAATTCTTCTGAGTATATATGTAAAATATTAATAGATATTTTAGTAAAACCTGCTTTACAAAGTCTAATACTGCATATTCAAACCTAAACCAAAATGTAGCTTTTTATTAACTTACCGAATCTTTTTTTTTTTTTTTAACATAAAAGGGGTGAGGACAGTGTGAGTATAGTCTGGGAGGACTTAGCATACATTTAAAAGTCCTCTAGACGATGCAGATCCTTTTGGTTTGGAATGTCTACATCAAAGAAGTTAATTGGCTCATTACATAAATATGATTTTATCTTGCGGAAGCACTAAAGATTTTGAGTGCCTGTGGATCCATATATTAACACAGCATATGTTCTTGATAATCTATTCACCGCATGCAAAGTTCTCATCATTGTCACAAAAAGTTAAAGAATAATATATTTGGTTGTATCTTTTCATTCGAATTCCAGATTATATTTAGTTAGACAAGAAACTAATTGTTTAGATCTTAGGAACTATTTGTTTTTGTTTTACTTTAAACAAAGCAACATTTTTAAGATTGATATTTATTGTTTGTATTTTATACCAAACTTTAAATATTGACAGGGATAGAAAGAAAATACAGAGCCTCATTATGATTATATTACACACTGGGATTATCATTATGGTGATAAACGGAGACAGAGATTGCTACTCGACATAAAGCATGCCAAATATGGGAGCTGATCCAGCATCACACATGATGGTGTCTCTACATGATGCATTGAAAAGTCTGTACTGTGTGTGTCTTCCACATACAGAATTGGACTAAAAGTGAAAAAAAAAAAGGGGGGGAAGGGGACATAAACCCTAACTGTAGCAAAAATAAGATAACTTTTTAAGCAGCATTTCAAGTTTATAAAGAGTCTTCCATATATTATTTCACGCCATTGTTACTATGACCTTAAAGGTAGATAGGAAAGATGTTGTTATGTACATTTTCAGACAAGATATTTGGGTGAAAAGAAATTAGATAACTTGTCCAAGATTATAGAACTAAAGATGGCGGTTCTAGGGCTTGGACTTAGTGTTTTTACTTCCATATATAGAGACATTTCTTTTGTTTTACTTATCATAAACTGCATTGTATTAGATATGGATTGGTAAAATTGAAATGCACCTCACACTGTTGCCACAGGGGTGTTTAATGATGTGGCACAAGAAGTGGTTCATATTTATACTCGATGAGATATTACATTTTTACTCTGACCTCCAAGTGTGAAGGATCTCTTTCTCACCAAAGAAAAATAAGAAGCTCACCTAATCACAAAAGAATACAAAGAAAATTCTAACCTCATAAATAAAATGAAGCAGCCCTCCCTCCCTCCTTTCCTTGCTTCCTTCCTTCCTTCCTTTGAAACAGCATACACTTCTGCTGGGGGTAAATTGGTGCAGTCACTTCGGGAAACAGCCTGATATTTCTGAAACTATTAATCATATAGTTACCATATGGTCATACGGCCCAACAGTTCCACTTCTAGGAACATACCAAAGAAAAATGAAAACATGAGACCACAGAAAAACTTGTACATGAATTTAATATCCACATTATTCATAACAGCCCCAAAGTGGAAACTACTCAAATATCCATCCACTGATGGATAAGTAAGAAAAAATGTCCATACAGTGAGATGCTATTCAGTCATAAAATAAACTACTGATATATGCTATAATATGGATGAAACATGAATAAACAGAATGCTAAATAAAGGAAACCAGAAACAAAGGACCACATACTGTATGATTCCATTATATAAAATGTCCGAAAGAGGCAAATTAAGAAAGACAGAAACTATATTCATGGTTGCCTAGGTTTGGGGGAGTGGGGAGGGATTGGAGAGATTAGGAAATGACAGCCAAGGGGCCAGGTTTCTTGGGGTAAGGAAATGTTCTAAATTGATTGTAGTTATGGATGAGGAACTCTCCGCATATACTAAAAGCTATTGAATCATATACTTTACATGGGTGAATTGTGTGGCATGTGACATATCTCAATAAAGCTGTTAAAAAATAAAGGAAAATTAGTAAAGACAACACACACACACACACACACACACACAAAACTCCTTGATGAAAATAGCTATATGGAAAAAAAAAAAAAAAGAAAGAAGGAAGGAAAAGAGGGAGGGAGGGATAACCACACATGAATCATTAAATTGAGCTTGGATAGAGCAGGCAGGGGAATGGAAGGAAGACCACACAATGAGATAATGTCAACTTCTGTTTGGTGGTGGATTCAAAGGTGTTTTATTTCATTATCAAAACAAACAAAATATTTTGAAACAAACACGTAAAAACAGTTTGGCTCTTTTCAACGAACAGTGGTGATATTGGGTCACAAACCAGAATCATGGTTAATTCAATTCTGTTGACCTCAGGTCCAAAAAATAAAATTCATAATTTGAGAAAAAGAAAGAATAGCAGAATGAGGGAAGCCTGTGAAACAAGAGGATGGAGGTGGCAGAGCTTGTAAAAGTGGATTGTTTTTTCCACTTAAGATTTTCATTAATGTTGAATCAATCACTCACAGTCAAAGCACCAGCAATGTACTGACAACAGTAACCAAGCAGTAACTTCAAGGTCAATCAAAAGAGTAGTTCCAATGGTGGAAGTATAAACTGAACGGCACAAACAAATTAAATCTCTCAATATTCTTGTTGGTAGAAGAAGATCATTGGACTGAATATGATCTACAAAAGCCACACTAGCTGCAGGATTTGATAAATCTGAAGCATCTACATGCCATCCTTTTTAGGACGCTATTCCCTATTAATAAGGTGTCTTGACCACTATGAGTGGGGAGCAGAGGTGGCACTCCAAGTGGTCTCCATGGGCCCACAGATGCACCACATGAAAATACCAACAAATATGAAAAAAAAAACCCTATTTATCCACTGAGTCGATAAATATCATGTTCTCAAATGGAAATAATTTACTTATGAGAATTTAGAGAGAAAACATTTTTTTTCTTCCCTCTGGAAGAAAGATATTGGTTTATCAATAATAGTTACCTGACAAAAGCACAATGAAAGATCACTGAAAAATATTTCACAAGGATTTTATAGAAAATGAAGGTGCAACATGGACAAGAAAGATGAGGAGCTCAGATCATTTTTTCCTACAATTAGTTTGATATTAGCCTTTCCACAGACATTGATTAATTACAAGTAAGAGAAGGGAAATTATTGGAATATTGGGCTGCAATACAGCTAAGATAAAAATTAACAGCTGGAGTGTTGGTGAGGTAGCTGTTTTCCTTGGCACCAGTTTTGTTATTCATTTAAGAATGCCATTTAAAGAGTTGTTAATTGGCCACTGATGATGTATGGGCTCGTTGAAATGAACTAATGTTGTATAGACTCATTGCAATGAACTCATCGCATCATGAGTCTGTGTTCCTAACTAAAGATACCATGTAGTCTAATGATTATATCCGGATAGAAGAGGAAGATTGCTTCTTAATTGGGATCAAACCAAATCTTTAAGACAAAAATATGACCAAATAATATTAGAATTGGAAATGAATTTGTCAAAATTCGTCATTTTATAAATGAGAAAACTGAAGCCCAAAATGGTTAAATAATTTCCCCCTGGTCATTTAATTTGGGATGACTTAGGATTCTAAATATTCTAACTTCTTCTTTGTCCTATAATTATTACACAGAAAATAACAGATAACTATAATTATTTGCCCCAATTCCAAATTCTTACAAAGTTATATTTTTAAACATTTGGCAATCAACTCCTCACCCCTAAATGCAGCACAAAATAATCCCTGAAAATGCTGAGACCAAACTTGGTTTTCCTGTAATATTTCCTGTCAAAGTGAAAATTGCAGCAGACAAAATTAATCAGGAGAGAAAAATGTATTCAAAAATTATTGCAATAGGAGGGATAGTTCAGAATGATGATATATGGTAGAACTCAGTCTGAGCTCAACACCATTGAAACAAAGTATGGGAAAGTATTTAAGAGCTGGGGTAGGAGGATTGTAGGCCATCTATGTTTGCTAATTGGCTTTGCCCAAAGGAAAAATAAACTTTCTTTTATCCTTATGACAGGAGATAGTTTTACAACATTGAGCTAGATGCCCTTGGAAATGACCCTTCCACCCTTCCACAGAGACAAGGAGGTGAGGGCATTGTTTTCTTGATGATTATATTTTAAAGGGATGATGCTTAGGTTCTTGATAAAAAATATTCCTGGGTTATAAAACCAGCAAAAGGCATTTAAAAATACTTACATTTCAAAGGGGCAAAGAAAGTTTAAAGTTTTAACTTTTCTAAAGTAAATACTCAAAGAAAAGGGAGAGAGAAATACCTCTGTGGCTAGGCCCTCTGGATTCTGTAAGAGCTGGGACGAGAGGGAGATCAGGTGCTTAGAGGCACAAGGAAGCCTGTCTACAGTTTGGTCACGCTGAAAAGAACTTTAGGGCATGCCCAAGGATGACTCTTCAAAGTTAAGTTGATATCACTTTTTATAATACCAATTGTATCAGAATCATCCAAAATCAGCCAAAGTGATTTGAAGTGTGAACAGAATTGCAATGCCCTGTAAAGGCTTAGGCAGCCAATTTAGGGTCTAGGCCTTTGGAGGATTCTACCTTTTTTTTTTTTTTTAAGATTTATTTATTAATTTGAGAGAGCATGCGTGCATGAGTGGGAGAGGGGCAAAGGGAGAGGGAGAAAGAGAACCTCAAGCGGACTCCCCACTGAACACAGAGCCCTACATGGGGCTTGATCTTAACACAGTAAAATCAGAACCTGAGCTGAGATCAAGAGTTGGACACTTAACTGACTGAGCCACCCAGGTGCCCCTTAGAAGTTTCTATGTTCTCTTTCCATATGAAGAGCCAACTGTTATCTGAGTATTTTGTGGGGGAAAAAAACGGATGAGTGGGCTAATTTTTCTCTCATTCCATCTTATTTCCATCTATAAATCCACACCCTTCTCCCCAGAGTAATCTTTTTTTTTCCTTCTTCTTCACCATTTTAGGTCCTCAAATTTCTTTTCCTCACTCCAACATAATTGAATTATTTAAAGATCAAACTATTAGAAGAATAAGAGTGGTCACACTGAGGGAAAGTATTTTTGGTGAGAATGATTCTAAGCTCTCCCTTATCTCCATTTCTGGTTAGAATTGCATATATTACAGAATTTATAGCTTGGTAAAAACTCAAGTTTCTAGATTTTATTTGATTCAAAACATTTTGGCAATAAAACCACCTTAATAATTTTTTTAAAAGACTTACTTGCTTTTTAGAGAGACAGTGTGAGAGCAGGGGGAGGGGGAGAGAAAGAGAGAGAGATAATCTCAAGCAGACTCCCTGCTGAGGGGGGAGCCCAAGGCGGACCTCAAACCCAGGACCCTGAGGTCATGACCTGAGCTGAAATCAAGAGCCTGATGTTCAACTGACAGAGACACTGAGGTGTCCCTAATCATTTTTATTTTGTTTAAATTATAATCTCCAAGTAAAGCAGTGATTCATGGTAAAAGTATATTTAGTGCTAGTACTTTATTACTATATTTTAGTTTTTGCATATGGATTCTTGATAATTTATACTAAATTTAGCTTTCTGTAATTTTCTGTCATTTTTTTCTTTAGAGCTATACAAAAGAGATTATCCATCATTTTTATCCAAAAGTATTAATTAACTGAATGAACAAGTTTTTAAAAAACAGAAAGACTTTAACCAATAGAGGTCTGATAAAGTACTCTAAGAACTAATTAAATTTTTTTAGTCACCTTAAAAAATTGTTAGATGAAATCTTACGCTTGAATTATCTTTTATTCACTTGGTTCCCAATTATTGTCAAGAGAGGAAATGGCCATTTATTTCCCTTAAGCACTTTTTCCCCAGTGGAAATTTGGCTTCCAATTCGAGGTTGTGAATCCAGCTTGAGTTTTGAGTCCTTCACTTTAACGGATAGAGCACAACTATGAGAAAGCTCCTGGAGATGAAAAGCACATAGGGTCCAACATAGGGGAAAATTGGTGTCCTGGAGGAGTGAAGCAAGGGACAGAGAGGAGAGGTTGGGGACAAAGAGAGACCCAGAGGAAGGAAGCAGGGTGATGTGGCCATTTCTCTTCACCCCTGGACAACCGTGCCCAGAGGTTGCCACCTGAGTGGAATTGCATCCCTAATGACATTTCTGCGTGAAACAAGTATACCTAAACTGTCATCTCTACCGCTATGCATGTTAACTTTGGGAAATGCTGGGGGCTGGGCCAACCACAAATAGGCACAAAAGAGTCTTGGTCAAAGGCACCCATCACCTTGAAGCTCTAATCCCAGGTTTTGCTTCAGCTATGCCATTGGGTGACATTAGCAGTGCCATCGAAAAGCAAAAGAAAAACATGGGGTGATGTCAGCATTGAGAGGAGGAATAGGTACTGATGGTTTTATGATTTCCTGAGCTTTCTGCCCTGACCCCTTAGGCAACTGTAAAGGAAGATATTGCCCCCAGAGCAGACCAGAGCCTCAGACAGAGCAGTGAGGTGGTACGGAGAGGGAGCAGGAGACCAAGGAAAACAAAAGTTGTACACAGTGAAGCCCAGAGTTCCTACATAGGGCGAGGAGGAGGCCCACTCTGCTGGACCCACAAATTAACACAAAGGTTCTGTTTCAGTTTTTCCTCCAAGGTCACCACTTTAAGCATAGGCAAGGGACAGTTTCAGAGGAATAAAGTAAAGCTCGGTGTTAAGAATGGGAGGGAAAGGATGGGTGTTCTAGAAAGGGAAAGAAGAGAGGGACAGAGATAGAGACAAAGGGAAAGATAGAGAAAGAGAAGGAGAAAGACAGAGTTAGAGACAGAGGGAAAGAAAGAAGAGAGACAGAGCTAGAGACAGGGACAGAATCATATCAGTAAGAAATAAGACCCTACACCAGAGGAAGTGGACCTGATTAAACAGCCAAGGCAACAACCTAAAAGACAGACAATAAAGGCCCTTACAAAGCTAAGAGTAACAGTGATAGGTGGTTATGAAGAACATATACTTAACATGAAAAATAATCATTGAAATAAAACAATCAAGGAATGGAGATCTGAGTGGATATAAAAAATAAACTGGCGACTTAGAAGTCTATGCCGAGAAAATTCTCCCAGAAGGCTATCAGAATGAAATGAAGAGATGAAAAATATATAACAAGATGTAAAACATAGTGGGTAAGAATCAGAAATATCAGACATTTCTCTAACAAGTCCCAACAGCAATGGTTCCAAACCAGCAAAGAGAAAGTGACGGACCCCTGAGTGGAAAGAGTAATAACAAGAAGATGAAATTACACAAGACAAAATCTCTTTTACTAAAGTGAGACTACCAGCTACAATTGGAACAGCCATTTGTTATGAACAAAATTCATAAATCTTGCACACTTATGAATTAAGCAAAGTGTTTAAACCGAGTATGTTTGAGGCTGTCCAAGTGAACAAATAAAACAAATAAAGACATTGGAAGGAGTGTCTAGCTTGGTTTTCCCTGATGCTGATCCTGAGATTGGAATCTGATTGAAGGCTGTTTATTTGTTTATTTGGAAGATGACTCTTGAAAGCACCAGTCATTCAGGGGCGGGGAAGTGAGGCAGGGGGCTGGAAGCCAAACGATGGAGAGTCAGTCATCAGATATCACTTCAAACCCTAACATTCAGTACTACTTCTGGGAGATGGTTTGAGCATGCCCCAGTTATCTACCCTGAGAGGCTAGGAATTTGAGGTATATACTTATCAAGCTCCATTTGTTATTGGTTAAGCATAACTCCCCGGGGGTGTTGACATCCTGCAGTTTTTTCTTGTTCTGAATAGGTGCTGAACAAGTTCCCCTGGCCAGAGGAAACCTTCAGCTGAAGTCATGAGAATTTGCAGTATGGGGATGGGGGTGGGGGGCCCAAACCAGCTGTTACTGCAAACAAGAGGTGAGAATTAATAAAAGAAATCTTGAAAATAAAAAAAACGCAAACATTGTGAGAAAAAGAAAAGTGGACAAGGGAAGTTTTATACCCTACCCTGCCAAAGAAGAAGTTAATTTAATGAATTCAAAATTAATACTAGCATACTCACATATAATACAGAGCAAAGATCTAAGAATTTTTTTGAAAACACAGTTAAGAACCTGGAGGTTAGATACAGATGCTGCAACATTTATGTAATAGAGTTTAGAAGAAAAGAACGAGACAGAAGGTGCAAGGGTAATGTAGAGGAAGTAAGTGTAGGGAATTTTCCAGATTATAGGAAAGTGTGAATCCTTACATTGGAAAGAAAGTCTAATCCACAACTAGACACATTGTAACCAGATGTCAAAATATGAAATATAAGGAAACAATCTTAAAAGCTGTGGGAGAAATAAGAAAATTTACTTATAAGAGATTGTCAGTTAAGCCACTAACAGACTTTTCAATAGCAATCATAGATGGCACAGGAGGAAAAATGAATAACCTTGGAGAATAAAAACAGGTAAACAACTTTATTATACCCAGTTGCCTGTCATCTAAGATTGAGGGCCAAATAAAAACATTTTCAGTTGAGCAAAGATGATATACATATATTAAAAGATGAGGAAGAACATTGACAAAATATAATATGTGATGCTATGTAAATCCAAAGAGATAACACTAAGTTTGTGCATTAAAAAGGGGGAAAGTTTTATTTCCAGCATTTTGGAGGAAATTCCCAAGTAAAACAACTACAAATACTAAATAAAATATTTTCAAATATATATATTTAACGGCACTGATGATCTGGCATGTAAGCAAAGTCAAAAGCTAGACGTGGGCAGTAACGTCTAGAAAGGAGACTGAAGACTGATGTTAGCTTTCTCTTTGGGAGTATTTGCCACATCGGATGAACTAGAATTTCAATTATTATGGCCTCATGAGATACGGGGAAGGGAGAAAAGTCCAGATAGGGGATGTAACAGGCTACGTCTTCAGGGTAAGGATAAACTAGGAATAACCCTCCCCCTCCCCCCACCACTACCCCACTCACCCACCCATTCATCCTTTCCTCAGGCACACACCTCCCAAGAGACTATAAGAAATAAAGCAAGCAAACAAATAGAACCACAAAATGTTACTTCACTTGTCAAGGGCTTTGTCAATGAATGAATGAATGGAAGGGTTACCTTTTCCCATTATAATTTATAACCACGGGTTTTTCTCACATGGTTTTGCAGCTCAAATTTACAGTATCTGGGTGTTCCTGAATGACTCAAGCTAAGAATTTAATTCAAAGTAGTCCTACTGCATGATTCCACTTACAATAAAGTTTATATATAAAGTTTCAGTTATGCCAGATGAATGAGTTCTAGAGATCTGCCGAGTTGACATTGTGCCTATAGATAACAATAGCACAGTACAAAACTGTTGAGAGGGTAGATCTCATGTTAGTGTTTTTACCATAATACAATGAAAATAAATAAAAAATAAAAGAGCAAGTGAAAAAATAATGTAGTCCTGAGCTAGCAGTACCCTGAGGTGTCTAAAATATTGAAAACTAACCTTCAGTGTAGGATTCAAAGAATTCCTGTAGATATGTTCTCAAGAATTATGAGCTCCTAGTAATGAGAGAGGGGAAGAGATAGAGAAATGGAAAGAAAGAAGGAAGGAAGGAAGGAAGGAAGGAAGGAAGGAAGGAAGGAAGGAAAAGAGGAGGTGGGGGAGGGAGGGATGGTTGAAGGCAGGGGGCAGGGAAATGAGGGAGGGAGGATGAGAGGAAAAAATGAAATACTCAAGGAAATAAGGTACCGTAAGCAAGAGAAATAAACCTCAGCATAACTAGACCAGCAGAAATTTCAGATACTGAAATCACCCAATACAGGATATAAAATAAATGAGTTTAATATATTTAAAGACATAAAACAAGGGGATAGAAAACTATGAGTATGATGCAAAGCACTATAAAATGACAAGCAAATATGAGAACAAAACACAAGTTCTAGAAAACAAAATATATTTAATATTTAAATTGTTAAATCCACATATGAGATCATCAGTACATAAATATAGTCTGAGAGAATTGGTTTTCCACGGCTTAGACACTCCTCACCTGGAGATCCGCCTTACCATTCCCTCCACCCCTTCCAGTGAAGCCTCTCCTCCCCACCCTGACTGAAATTCCAACCTTCTCCACTCTGGAGACTGCATATCCCTTTTTCTACTTTTATTTTTCTTAGGACTTGTCACTTGATGTGTACTGTCCTTCCCATAGTTTTTGTTCTGTCTCTATCTAGAAAGTAAGGTCTATTGGCACAGGGGTTCCTATTCATTTTCTTCACTGAAATAGCCCAGGACCTAGATGAATGGTTACACATAGAAGGGGCTACAACAATATTTCCTGAACAAGTAGAATGAGAAATATGAAACAAATTAAGCAGAACAAGTCTAAAAAGTCTCAGATTTAAAATACATGAAGAAAGTTTGGGACAAAGTAGGGGAAAAAATCACCAAAAGTAAAGCAAAAAGCCAAAGCAGAATAATGATGATAGAAGTATATGTCCAGCAACTGACTGAAGGAAATTTCAGAAAGAGGGGACAGAAAAATTAAAGAGGAAATGATCACAGGGTAACATGAACAATGATTTACATAAGTCACAGGAATATTCTAATGCAAACTGTGACTATTGATTTAGTCAGATTCATACCACAGCATTGAGAAGATCAGAGAACACTGGGTTCATCACATGTGTGTTTGATGATGAGATAGGGACTATCAAAAAAAAAATCAAGAAATGTCACCTAGAACTATGCTTCCCAGATACTAGTAAGCCTGTGTTGCATCGAATATAGATGAATGATTCCAGCTGAAAGTTAAAAATGATTGTCCTTGAGTAGCAGAAGTCAAAGGTTGGAAGTGCTAGAATGGGTATTGCTGTTTTTGGTCATAAGTCTTGGAGCTATTTGGTTTTTTTTTGTTTTGTTTTGTTTTTTAGTATTTTATTTATTTATCTGAAAGAGAGGGAGAGCCATGGAGAGAGAGAGTATGAATGGGGGTAGGGAGTGGGGAGAGGGGCAGAGGGAGAGGAAGAAGCAGACTTCCTGCTCAGCGGGGAGCTGGAAGCCGTGTTCCATCCCAGGACCCTGGGATCATGACCTAAGCCAAAGGCAGATGCTTACCTGACTGCACCACTCACACGTCCCCACTATTTGGGTTTTAAAATGTGTATATGAATTAATCTGATGTAGAATTAAGATAATAATTATACACTTGATAGTGGTAAGAGGTTAATGTATTTTTTCTTTTACCGAGAAAACTGGTATCCAGAATGCGTGGTCACACCCATAATCATTTCTAGGTGATGATCTAAAATAATTATAATGAAGCTATACTTCATTGTGCACAATTGTTCACAAAATACTTTGTGCCTTTGTGTCATGTTGGAAAATTGGTTTCAGGATATTTGTATGTTTAGGGCAAATCAACCCTTATTTCAAGTAAGCAGGGTAAAGACATGCACACACCCAGTCCACATCAAAGAAAACTATATCTTCACAAAAAAATAAAAATATTTACACTATTTGGGGCAAAATATTACTTCATTTGCATCATCAATAAATATCTCTTTTCAAAGGGAAAACGCTTAAGGAAACCAAGATTTCTACACTAAGGAGGTTTTGAAAGTAAAAGTTCACAGGAGCAGACTTCAGCCTCAATTATTTTGATGGAGAAACTTCATTCTCAGCTGCTGTCAGAGATATGTCCTGCATCATGGGTCAGCTGGTACCAAGCCCTGTAAGTGTACAGGAAAAAAGCGAACCATAACTACTTCCGTTGTGAGTTCACAATCTAATATATATGTCAAAATAAAACAAGCAAAAAAATTAGTTAACAAAATATTTCATAAAGTACACATGCATGCATTGTTGGGAATTACTATAGGACTTTGCAGCTAGTAGGTTATGCAAATTGCAAACCAAACCACGTGATAAAAAGCATGGGAATCAAGCCTGCCACTTCTGTGGAACTTCACGCTGGTCATGATTTTTATTAAATCAGATTTCTTAGAAACATCATACGGCTTCTCTTGATTTGTGACTTTGCATGGATTTTCAGCAACTTCAAAAAAAAAAGAGAAAGCTTTTATGTATATTAATCTTCCCCTAACAAATATTTTATGAAATATAGTTTCTTCCAAGGAAAGCCATAATTTAAACATTTCATAAATAATAATAGCTGATGTTTATTGATTATCATGTGCTCTACATGTTAGGGGGTATTTTATATTCAGGTTCTCATTAAATCTTCAAGAAACTTGAGATAGGCACAGTCCATGTTATGCTTCAGCTGTGGATAAAAGATTCTAGCCCTGGAAATTTTAGGGCTTAAAAGAAAAGCTAGCTAGAAAAATGGGGTAATACCCAACAGATGTTTCGATTTTAGACTCTAGTGAGTTGGAATGATGAACAGTTCATGCTTCCTTCTGGCAAACAGAAATCTGGGTTCCTCTAAATCCTATAGCTATCAATGTGATGGGTTTCCCACCGTGCAAATGGCACATTTCCTAATACTTATGGACAGTGTGCATTTCACTAACATTAACAAATAAAAAATAATTATAAAGTGAGTCACTCTGACTGGTTAAACATCATAACAAAATGTAGGGTCTGTAGTTAACAGTGTGGAAAAAGACACAGATTAAATGGGAATTTTAAAAGTATTTCTTTGCCATCAGATTAAGAACTTGACTGGTTCCTTCAACTTTTGGGGAAAAGAAAAAGAAAGGGAGACTGAGGATAAATTCACTATTTGTTGGGACCAGATGTTCTTAAAAAAGACAGTCTAAAGTGAATATTTAGAACAAATTAAATATGCATTAACCTAAATGTCGATCTTGCCGGAACTTGGATTTCACAACTAATTGTGTGAATTTGGTCTCAGGTTTCTATTTCATTTCATAGTGTGTGGATCTAGTTATTTCTGGTAAACTTGTCCCAGTAGGGTTAACACTGAAAGAGGTACTTATTTTTCTTCAATTCGCCCACGCCTCCCCCTTCCATCATTTTGAAGGAAAGAGTNNCCAACATTGCTGTACAGAAAAAGCAGCTTCTTCCCCAAACCAGGTTGTGGCCATGGTTTTGCCTCTTGACAGCACTCCCTGTCATTTCATACCAAGGATCACAATGGCCACTTCATAACAAGAGCTGCTATGACTGGGGACCAAGGGAGAAACAAGAAATCTTCCAACACTGTCATTGCAGCCAAATAAAAATCATACAGTGGCACCTCATTAAGTCAATGTAACCTCAGTGTTCTCATTCCAGTCTGTAGTAATTGGTGGCAAACAGCAGAAGACTAAGGAGAGGAAAAGAAATGTCACCTACTCTCTCCAAGGCAGGTCATTAGATTTAGCTCGCTAGGCGTGTCTGGATGGCTCTGCCGCTGCTGACAGCCTGGGGCCCCTCAAAGTCCCTGGGGGTGAGAGGCCCTAAGGTCTCGAATGTTCTCGACTGCATGCGTGGTGGTAACCTGCTTGAGCATCGACAGTCCTTGGCTGACGGCTCATCAACTGGTTTGGATGGCCATTTTTGCACCAAGCGTATAAAAGCAAAATGAACCAAGCTGTTTATTTTCACATTCTGGCTTTTGCCTTTTCTGGTGTGTTTATTTCCCCAACTGACTGTGTTTACTCATTCCTTAATAATCTTGTTGCCAACTCCCGGGAGTGATAGCAGAAATAAAATAAAAATTTCTTTATAAAGAAAAAGAAATCTGTTCAGGTATTTTAAGCTTTCACATGTATGTTACCAAATAAAATTGAACAAATTAGTAGATTTATGTGATTAAAAGATAATCTGTGTGCTTGAAGAGAAAGAAAGGTAAAACCAACAAGTTTAAAAAAAAAAAAGGAGGATTTAAAAATCACTGCATTCTCAAAAATACTGGGATTTTCTTTCTTCCTTCTTTCTTTCTTTCTTTCTTTCTTTCTTTCTTTCTTTCTTTCTTTCTTTCTTTCTTTCTTCTTTTATCTCTCTGAGCAAATGGGCTGAGGCATCATAAGCACAAAGTTTTGAACTTTATGAAGTCCCAATAATAAAAAAAAATAACTCAACCCCACACTTAGTGTATATAATTGATTTTGATGGGCCTCATAGCTGAATGTCACAGAATATCTCACTTTTAATTCATTTTCTACTTTTGAAACCTAGAGATCTGTGTGCAGACATAAAATTTTATGAAGTAGATAGATTACTCTGTTGTTGTTGTTGTTGCCGAAGATTACATACCTGTGACAACCCATCGCATCTGTAAAGAAAAATGTGTGAACACTCGCCTCACTGAAGTTATGGTGTGTTGTTGCTTCATATGTGACATTCCCAGTGATACGAATCTTTTTAGAGCAAACATTTGAATTATTCCAATGACATTTCTACTGCTACATATATTAATAACTAAGGTTCAGAATACATTATCAGTCTCAGGGAAGGAAGTACTTAATGGTTTAAAATAAGAGCAACAATTCAAGAATCTTCTGACCCTTTTGATAAATGTCGAGAAGGAAATAATGTTCTTTGTACTTTTTGAAAAGAGCCATACTGATCAGAAAAAATAGCATGCCTTTGAAATAATTAGATAAGGAAAATATACCCCATCCAACCACGTTACCATCTGGAAAAGTCAACATCATTCTCAGCTCCTATTTTATCCATCCAATGGGTCCCATCTCTGCTTTTATTGACCAGTGGATGTGATTGCCTTCAGAATCCCCTTGTGCTCGATCATTTTGCAATAATAGCTGGATCTGAAACAGTCTTGTGTTTATCACACATGCTTCAAGATCAACAGAAGGCAGCCCGTTTGGCAGAAAGCTGCGTTTAAAATCTGAGCTTAAAAAAATAGATCTTTTACAGGGCATTTATTCTACATATCCAAGAGTTGTTCAGAAAATAGATGTCATTTTGACATGAAAGAATTTTGTTAAAATTTCAAGTGTAAACATCTCTATCACATACATGCTTCAACTGGGCTTTTGGACAAAATATCTGAAGATAAACATGTAAGTATTTTTCTGTACCATTGCCTTGGCCATATCCATGGGTATATTTGGCTAGCAGGTGGGATGTGAATATGAAAGGATATTAATAGGGCCAAATGAAATAGCTGTATGGCCAAATCTCAATTTCAAGTCACCATTTTGAATCCTTCGCGCTTGCACTTGGAAATGTGCTAAACTTTCCAGAAAGGAGTCCCAGGGTCAGATTGTTTTTGGTCAGGTTTCATATGTAGATGATGGTAATTTATGTTAGTAACTGCTATTTCAAAAAGGTCTCCAGAGAAACTCTACAGAGAAATGTTAATTAACCATCAATATTTGCTCTACAGTGCTCTTCAATCTCACCCAACTAAGGAGATCTCACACAAAGACTTAGAAAAAGAAATGAGATTAATAAAGACTTTACATTCATAGCTAGAGATATAGTGGTTCAGCTGTCTTTAATTGGCACCGAGTAACGTGTAAATATCATAGGCTGACACCTTTCATTCGCCATATCTTTTGCAGAAAGTATTTCCAAAAGTTTTATAAAAATCTCTCTATCCCTGCCAAAAAGACCCCCTTTCCAACTCATGACCTTCAAGGAACCAAGTTGGTTTTCTATATTTATACAGTTAACGGGAAATATGGTATTCAGGAAAAGGGGCTAGTGTTCCAACTCCCACTTTGCTGTTATCAGAGACCACTTGGCAGCTGGTTGAATTTAAGTTAGTAAACACATCCTTAGCACTATTCTATATGAATTGCACTTCAACTAGAAAGATAGATAAGTGTTGGGTTTATTTAACTTGGGTTAAAAATTTTAACTTGGGCTGAAAATATGGCATTTACTTTTCCTGGCTGAATAATTAAGTCTAGCCTAGCACATTATAAAGCCCACTGGGATTTGTGTATACTCCTACACGTGCACATAGCTTCAGTTTATATACTTAATTGTGTATATACTCAAGCTTGATGAAAGAGCTGTGTGTGTGTGTGTGTGTGTGTGTGTGTGTTCAAAATCTTTATCTTGTCCCAGAGTAAAACAATAAGATTTCATCTATATAATATGCTGAGCACTTTTGCTGGGGCGCTGAACAATAGCCCTGGTAAAGCGTCCTATACAAGTCTAGCCACTGCTCTTAGGACCCTAGAAAGGATTTCATCTAATCACATTGTGGAGGTCTTCCTCTTTGAATAGAGATATTTAGATTAAAATGAACATCATTAGTTAGGGAAAATAAATCTGAACACTAAAATAATACAGTCTCTGAGAAGGCTTCAGCATCAGGAAGCAGAAAAAAGAAAGTCACTGTATATTGTAAGATTTACATAGGAACTTAAATAACTAAGGACCGTACAGCCATGGCTCAGAACATTTTAGTAACTTCCTTGGGAAATTGTCTCACAACCTATTAATAAAGCTTGCAAGAAGCCCATTTCATTAATGTATAAATTTTTTTTTTTTTTTTAGTTTTTAACCCTAAATGGCATTACCTATCGTTGACAAAAATCTTATTCATGAGACTTGTTTACAAGTAAATTTTGCTTATTTACAAGATTCAAACCTTTTATCAATGAGTAAAGAGAACTACCATAGCAGGATGATTTTAAAAAGTACATTATAGATTACCAAGTTACGTTTCTTAAATTTGGGAAACAATTGCTGTGTTGCTAAAAAACAATTTGCAATCCAAAGGGTGACTTGTTCATTCGAATGCATATTTTGACCCATTTTTGAAATTCTAATATCTTATTAAATTAAGCAAGAATTTATTGAACGCCTAGGTACTGCCATGTACAAGAACGTGAATAAATTGTCATCCCAGACATTAAGGTGCTATCAACAGTATGACCTTCTGGATACAACAAGTGAGAGCCCCAGGACCAAAGTGCTGGTCCACCTTCCTATTTTTGACCACTGTGTTGGGGCATGACTAGCTGTGAGCCCTAGGCTAGCCAGCTGGCTTCTGGATGTCTCATGTTCCTTTTTTGTAAGGTCAGAGTAACACGGGTTTCTTGTGGGAATCACGTGGCATGATATATGTAGAGATACCACAAGGGCCATACACATGACAGAAATTTTAAAAACTAGTATTAGTTATGAAAATTTCCCATCTCCACTCAGAGATCTTGAGACTTGAGCAACGTCTTACAAAGTTCTGAGAGACCTGTGGAGAACTATTTAGTGCACATTTTTACCACTCTCTGAAGTCGTAGGTAATATCAGTGAAGAGATCCGTTTTTCTTTCATTTTATATTGATAGAATCAAATTAGTCTATTTTTAAATACATGCTATTGTATTGTAAATTGACTGGTTCCTTTAAAATGACAGGCATCCGAGTTCTTAGCATATACTTCTACTAAAAATCAGGAAAATCAGAGATGAGAAGGAATTTCTGATGAGAAGCTGTTCCCAAGAGTGAGCCAGACAATGAGAGGGGCTGGGGTAAGAGGTCAGACATGGTGGACACTGGTTGTTTTGCATGAAACAGATGGACTTGTTGAGACATAGAGGGTCCTTACAAGTAATTTCATGGTATGTGGCTAATATCCAAACCTTAGAAATTAGTGGCTTATGAGCCTAAGCTGGAATTTGCTAAAAAAAAAAAAAAAAAAAAGAGGGGGGATGTAAATAGAGCAGACCAAAACCAAAGAAAGACATGAAGGTTTGGAAGCTAGAAACTCTAATTGCAAAAAGCAGGCAGCATGGTCCTCATGCTGTGTGTGAACATCTGCAGGCATCTGGGGTGGTAGAGAAGGGTGCTAGACAGAAACATGACAGAAATGGAAGAGCATGGGAGCACAGGGAAATCTAAGAACAACCTTCTCTAAAAACACCTACTTTCCGAACTCTATTTCAGATGCTTAAAAAAAAAAAACAACACTTTACTGAGGTATGATTGACATCCAAAAGCTGTGCATTTTTAATGTATTCAACTTGATGAGTTTGGTGATAAGTGTACACCCCAGAAACCATCACCACTTGATGCCATAGACATATTTATCATCTACAAAAGTTGCTCCCCAACCCTTCTATTGTATTTAATTTTACATTTTAATGGAAACAAATTTCTGTGGTGGTAAAATTTTTCTTCACATAAGATCTATCCTCTTAGCAAAATTTTAAGTTTCAATATAGTCTCATGAATTATAGGCCCTGTGTTGTATGGCTGATTTCCAGAACTGATTCATCTTGATAACTGAAATTTCATACCCTTTGACCAACCCCCCTCCATTTTCCTCTCCCCCAACACCCGGCAACTACTATTCTACTCTTTGATTCTCTGAGTTTGCCTATTTTAGATCTCACATAAGGGATATCATGCAATATTTGTCCTTCAGTGTCTTGTTTATTTCACTTAGCGTAAGGTCTTCTGACTCTATGCGTGTTGTCACAAATCACAGGATTTCCTTCTCGAGTGTATCCTCCATACAAATAGTCCCTTCAAGTAATTCACTGTATTCATAAATGGTGACACATTTTACTCTGGGAAGGGATTTTTCCAGGAAATATCCCTATTTAATGCCAATGTATCAACTGTTCATCAAATGTATATGCTTAGCACCCCTAAACTTCCAGGGGAAAAAAGGGGGGGGGGGAGAAAGTCTGTGACTGTTCACAGTCTTAGCAGTTCTTTTTTTTTGTTTTTTTTAATCTTCTCCGTAAGGTTGAGTTGAAAGAGATGGTGCTAATTTATTTCCTGATACCACCTGTAATTAAACCAGGTGCTGTTTATTATATGTATTATGAGGGCATCCTTCGTGGATATACCAAATACGTTAAAGGGAATATCCCCAAACATTTTTCAGTGAAGCATTGGGTAACCATACTTGTGGGACCACAGTACAGCTCTGGATACAGGTATATGACCTCCCAGGCACAGAATTAGAAAAGGAGCACTTAGGAGGAGGGCCAGACATAGAGCAAATCTTTCTTGGCAGGCCTTTGATCAATAGCAAAGGAAACACATATATAAACACTTGTAGAAAACACATAGAAGGCATATTTTGAAAAGTTTTTGGGGAACAAGTGATCATATATAACATTACATTATGATATTAACAGAAGATGTGAAAATGTCATTGATACTCTTGTGATTTACCAATGATGTTATACATTGACCTCACTCTTTGTTGTTTTATTTGAGAGAATGTAAAATATCGATCAGATTCCATAGATTGGCTCCTGTTCTCCATTCCCTTCCCCCTACCTTCTTCAGAGAATTCGTCAGTTCTGTTGTACCGGTGTAGGGGAAAGAACGCAATATTAGCAGCCACACAGAGACCGCAGCACCATGGAGGCGGCCATTATATTAAAGAACATTCCTCCTCTGGTCTTTTCCTCATTAGCTCAGCTAAGAGACTTTCCAAGCAACATCTGATGTGGAATTCAATTTTTTTGTCTATGTGCCTATTTCAGAATGCTTTTCACAGATACGATGAATACAATAAGAAAAAAGCCCCCCAAGCACTCCTCTGTTCCCTGAAATTTATTTACTCTGGCTGCCAAATATCAACATGGAATTTTTTCTTATAAAATCTGGATAAATATAGAATTCAAGGAAACAGTCCTTTTATCTCTGCCTGATATCTGCATTTTAATCATCATCGAGCCTTTCTGCTGGCCTTGGACAAGACTGTATGAGGTTTGTAGAGGTTTGGCTTAACGTGTTTGCAGTCATGATTTATAACTACTTTTTAAAATAACAGATATAGACTCCATTCCAGCCATTAAAGTTATGCATTTTTGATAAGCAGACGATAAATTACAATCTACGGTGCTGTGTGAAAGAATGAGGCCAGTGGAACGGGAAATAAGCACAGGGCATCTCTGTGTTCTTAATCTTCTAAATCAGGTTCGTTAAAAGGATCGTCATTCTGTCCTCTTCATCAGGCCAGTATTTAAACCTCAATAAACTCAGAATCTGATGAGTTTGGGCATAATGGGAAACTTCTGGATGTATTACAGCCTCTCTTCAACTTTTGTTATTCATGAGAAGATGATACTTACCTAAGGGTTGAGGTTAATTTATTTGTCTTTGTATTCCGATAGGGGCTGTTAGTTATACATTTCACATTTAGTTCTGAGATAATCAGTGGCCAAATTCAAAGTACAAGTTATTACGAAAAATTCTTAATCATGAAAAAGAAATATACTAGTTTTTGTCAAGGGCAAAACTTTCACTAATTCTGAGACCCAAAGGAAATTTACCGCATATCACACATTGCTACTTTCCAAGCAAACAAAATTAATAACTGCTGTTTTCAAACAGAAGGTATGAGGTAAAATAAAATAATTTTTAAAAAGTCTGCCCTGAGCTCTGTGTTGTGGTTCCGAAACATGGGTGCACAGTGGAACCACCTGGACGGCTAATCAAACCATGTATCGCCACCCCTGACTTTGGAGTCTGTGGTTCTGAAGGTCTGAGGTGCATTTCTAACAAGTTCCCCAGAGATGCTGATGGGGCTGGTGTGGGACCTCAGTCGAAGAGCTGCTGCTCTGTGGGATTTTCTCAGGTCACTCAAGAGAAGTTCCAACACATTTAATTTTCTTATAAGCTTAATTATCTAGGTTCACTTTAGATGCCTCCTACACAGTGTAGAAATAGCAGTTGGACTTAATGGAAGAGCACCCTAGAGCCTGTCTTCCCTCTGCACCCCTCAGCCAAGGCAAAACTATAAGCAAACATTCATGAACTATATTTTCACCCTACTTAGTAATAGATAAATACATAAGTAAATAGATAAATACATAAGTAAATAAATTCAATAACGTTTTTATTGATTTTCTACTAGGTTCTATGCTTCTAAGCATACACATTTTTTCAAACCAACGGGGTTGACAAAGTATTCAGGTGGTAAAGCTTGTAGGAAAAACATGAAGGAGGGGAATCAGATAAACTATGTGTAGAGAACCACAGCAGGGTTCTTCCTCCTCTTCCTCTCCACCCTCTTCCTCTTCCTCCTCTTTCCTCTTCTTTTTTTGTTGTCAGTTTAATTACAGAGTGATTAGAGGAGGAAGCAATGTCTATACGTAATCTAAAAATAATACAGAGAGATTATAGCAAAGAAAATTCACAATTATTATCCATCTTAGATCATAGGTATTTGTCTGGGTCTTGCTGACTGACACGTGTGGCTGCAAGCACTTGAAATGTGGCGAGTATGGACCAGCATGTACTGTAAGGATAAAATATACCCTGGATTCCTGTACCTCCCACCCCCTTCACCCATTTTGCCCATCCACTACCCCCCTTTTCCTCTGGCGACCATCAGTTTGTTCTCTGTATTTGCAGGTCTGTTCTGTTTTTTGTTCATTTTTTCACTTGTTTTGTTTTATAGATTCCACATATAAATTAAATCAAATGATATCTGTCTTTCCCTTTCTGACATTTCACTTAGCATAAAACCCACTGGTCTAGAGCCATCCATGGTGCTACAAAATGGCAAGATCTCATCCCTTTTATGTCTGTGTAATAGTCCCTTGTGTATATAAGCCACATTTTCTTTATCCAGTGAATAAGCATGGGAATAAAAGGTATAGGATAGGGAATATAGTCAATGACATTGTAACAGATGTGACAGATGGTAGTCACACTTGTGTGAGCAAAGCATAACATATAGAGATTTTGAATCACTGTGTTGTGTACCCGAGACAAATGCAACATTGTGTATCAACTATACTCAAATAAAAAATTAAAATAAGTAAATAAAATACAAAAAATAAATAAATAGATTTAATAACTAGCAGAAGGTTTTATTGCTAGGTAGTTTTGTGGTAATATGAAAATAGCAATTACTATAATGGAATAAAAAATGTTATTTTCATTTACTAAAATATCATTATTGTAAAATGTTAAACACACTACATGTTTTATGGCATCTTAATTTTAAACAGCCTTTAAATATTAGAAACACACAAAAATGTCTCCAAACTTAAAAAAAAATAAATAAAGAAGCCTGGCCAAATCATTCTGGGAAAAAAAATCCGCTCTAGATTTTGAATACTTTGTATAAAAACAGAAAGAATATAATGTCTAATTAATAATTTTGCTTTCATTTTTATTTCACATTGAAGTGATAATATTTTAGATATGTTTAAATAAAATATATTTCTAAAATTAATTTCACTTTTTTCTTTTTCTTTTTTAAAATGTTACTAGAACATTGGGGTGCCTGGGTGGCTCAGCTGGTTGAGCCTCCAACTTGATTTCGGCTCAGGTCATGATCTCAGGGTCATGAAATCAAGCCCTGCATTGAGTTCTGCACTGAGCATGGAGCCTGCTTGAGGTTCTCTTTCTCCCTCTCCCTCTGTCCCTGCCCCTCCCCTGCCACTCCCTCCTGCTCACACTGGAACTCTCTCTCTCTCTCTCTCAAAAAAAAAAAAAAAGTTACTAGAACACTTAAAATTACTTATATGGCTAATGTTCCATATATCTGTGGGACAGCTCTGATTTAGCTCTTTAGGTCATTTTCACCCGTCTCAATCCAAAGCTTTTTACTCATTTTGCCAAATGCCAAGGGCATCTTTGATGGAATATATCATGGCGTCAGCTGGGTTAAGGCCAGTGCTGGCTGAAGCCATGTCAGTATCTAGTGCTTAACAGACAACTCTTTATCCTCAATGCACTTTCATCTATCAGAGGAAGGAGAGCCAATGTTTCTTGTTTGATTCATTATTTAATAGCTTATTTATTCAAGAAAACTATTCAAGAAAATAAATCTTGCATGAAGTTATACTGCTCTTGACTTTTTTTCCTTAATATTTTAAAATTGTAATACTCACCTAGGCACACAGTTTAAAATTTTTATTATGCCAAAGGGTACAGTGACAATACTAAAAGTTTCTGGGATTTGGGGTAGAGAGACATGTCATAAGCAAGAAACACTGTCATCTGACTTTTTGCCTACAACTTTGGATGCTAGAAACAATTGGACAATTCTTTTTTTTTTTTATTCTTTACTTTTTTAATTTTATTTTATTTTTCTATTATTATGATATATTAGTCACCATACAGTACATCACTCGCTTTTGATGTAGTGTTCCATGATTCATTGTAAAATTCTTAAGGAGAATAATTTCTAAAGAAAAGTTTATATCTAGCTAAAATAGGTGTCAATTGTCAAGATTTAAAAACCAAAAACTTCATCTGTTCTGCAAGGGCATAGAAGAAATTTTTTTCTCCCATTTCACAAGGAAGTTACTTGCTAATAATAGATGATAGACCAGGAAAAGGGAATAAATGCAATCCAAGCAATAGCGTTTCCAACCGGGAATATTAGGGAGGGGGGTTCTGAAATGATGTGATGATGACCATTAGTGTCTGGATGACAGAGAGTAACAATCCAAACTGGAGCTAAGGGTAAAAGGCTTTGGGATGGTTTCTCCAGGAATAAAGAAGAAGTAATTAAAAAATATGATAAAGATAATTTGTGGAACACTGAAAACAAACAATATCTATGACTATAAGCTGGCTATAAAGGGATACATCTTTAAGGGTTTGGAGTATTTATGTCTATGATGTCTAGTATAACACTTATTATTATCTGAAGCATCAAAAATAATTTTATGATGCTTGTAGACTTTTTTTATTTGATTAATTAAAATGATTAATCTGTGCTCTTCACAGTTGACATTCAATAATAATGAACCACAATTTAAAATTGTTTTGATGTCACTGTCTGTTTAAATTTTTTAGAGCAATGAACTTTACTTTCAAAAAAAGTTATACAACTTCACGATAAAGAATAAGGCATACAGACCACTATAAAGTGAGCTTAAAAATTCCACCACTCTTAATACAAACATCATTCATGTTAAGTGAACATGATTCAATCTCTATAAGGAAGATAGATGCCAGATGATAGGTAGCATAGGTAGACTTAGATGTATAGATAAAATGCTTTTACTTAAAATGGGGTCATATATACTAAATTTTAAATATATATTTGTTTTTAATTATTTTTCATGAATAAAACCAATGACTGCGGTAGAAACTGAGCTGCTGAACTGGAGATAAATCTCTCTTACTGCTAGGGGTAATTGTTGGCTTAATCATTGATGAAGGTTTAGATGTTTCAAGGTTAAAGGACTGAAGAGATTGAATGGGGACAATAGATTGTGTAGTAGGTTAGGTGAGAGTCGCGATGGTTGTTCAAAGGTGATGTTGGTAGAAATGGAAAGAAAGGCACACCTTAGAGATGTATCTGGGAGACAGATAAACACCTGTAATATATAGAAACCAGAAAATCAGTAGCAGTCTAAAAGATGAGTCTGGAGAAAGTCACCAAGGCAGTGGTCAGCTTCTTAAAAGGTCAACAGACAACCTGCTAATGAAAAAGCTAAAAATTACTGCAGAGAGAGAGGATGCCACCTTGATGAAGTCTGAGCAGTGTAGGGAAGATGGAAGCGGAATATTCATAGAGGTTTAGATGCGGAGCTCCAGTGATTTAAGGCCGATCTGTCAAGCCAGGAGAACTGTTCAGGAGTGACTAAAGTTTATGATATAACAGTTTAGGGCACAGAGAAGAGATCTTGATAAGTATACTGTGTTTGATAAGCAAATTGTTTGTGTAAGTGAACAGAACGTTGTCTCCTAGAAATTGCTTAGTGGGAATTTTCCAAAGCAAACAGCATTATTTTTTCCTAGGCAAACAACTATTTGATGACATGGGTAGTTTCATGTAAGATTTTCCAAGTAATCTTGCCAGAGGGTCTCAGTTCTCAAGAGAAAATGTGGAAGTATGCGGAAACATGTAGCTGGAAGGAAGCCCACAGGAGCACAGAAGATATGAGACAAAGCCTCAGTAAGAGGGGCACCTGCGTGGCTCAGTTGGTTAAATGTCTGCCCTGGGCCCAGGTCATGACCCCAGCATCCTGGGATCGAGTCCTGCATCAGGCTCCCTGCTCAGTGGAGAGCCTGCTTCTCCCCCTCCCTCTCCCTCTCACCCCCCCCCCCCACTGCTTGTGCTCTCTCTCTCTGGCTCATTCTCTCCCTATCTCAAATAAATAAATAAAATCTTCTAAAGAAAAAGCCTCAGCAAGAAAACTAACAAAGAGGCAGGAAAGAAGTTGGGAGGGTTTAATATCTCAGAAGCCAATGGAAGAGGTTGCTGTCCAGTGTGAAGAGGAAACTGACAAATTCCCACTGGAGTCAAACATGGAATCATTGACAATCTGAGGGAGAACCTTTGCAAAGAAGTCAGATTAAATTAAGCTGAGGAATGTATTGTTGAAGAAGTGGAGGCACTGTTTGAACTCCTATGAGAATCTAACAGTTTCAAAGTAATCTTTCCAGAGATTCTACCTCTCCCCAGTTTTGAAAATTTTGATAAACTGAATGTAACTGATGTGACTAATATTCAATGGAAATTAAAAACATAGAAGATATAAAATGATATGCAAGGACAGTAAGCATTGATATTTTTATCCACAATAAGAAGGAAGTGCTAGGGAAAAAAGTAAAGGAAAACTGCCATAAAACAATACACTATTTTTTGTCAAAGACTAAGTATTTCTAGAAACAGATTTGCTAGCAGAACATGATCAAGGAATAGGTTTGCCATGAGGGGGTCCTGCTGAAGGCATTCACCTGAGTCAAGCTTCTGTTTACCAGCAATGCTAACATATTTTGAGGCAAAACTGGATATACACAACAGTGAGGATCAAACAGAAATATGTATGTTCATTTCGGTTTTTCAAATTTTTAGATTTCCCTTTGATCCTTTCTATATTTCCCATGTTGCTTGCTCTTTCTTAATGCTATCACCACGGCAGCATACAGAGAGGGATCCTTTTTTTAAAAATTATTTTTAGAGGGGAGAGGGGCAGAGGGAGAGAATCTCAAGCAGACTCCAGACTGAGTGCAGAGCCCAACGTAGGGCTCAATCTCACGATCCTGAGATCATGACCTGAGCAGAAACCAAGAGTCAGATGCTTAACCAATTGAGTCACCCAGGTGCCATGAGTAGGGATCCTTTTGAGATATGACTTTCTTATTAAAAGGAAGAGCTCCTTACTATATATTACATTTCTCAGGAAAGCTGGATCCTTTATTTGCTGCTTTCCCAATGTCCTGGTTCCAATTCTTGCCTGCATAAAACTGGTCCATGATACTGTCTGCAGATCATGTAATTTGGGTCAGCCCCAGCTCTTTGTTGAGAAAAAAAATCCTTTCATCAAACAGTGCATAACATCCTTCTATACTTTGTGCTGCTCAATGGCTGGTTTGGGAGATGTGGGTGTAAAGAAATAAATTGTACACAAGTAGACAAATGCTACCGCAAACTCATATGAGCAGTTCAATCTCTTTATCTCATTGTTATCCTACATCTATAGATTTTCTTCCAAAGAAGGGCATGTGCTGTATCAGCTCCATTCACCAATATACCCCCCGCAAATTTCCAGGCACTATATAGGTCTTTAATTAATATTGATTGAATAACTAAAGAGGGATGTGATTAAAGCTGTTGGGGAGAAGGAAGTTAAAGATGAAGAGGGCTTTGTCAGAGTGGGAAATGAGGCATTGTAACAAATACTATAGGTGCAATGGTGTGGAAGAACCTGGAGCAAAGGAACAAAGCCTAGGGGTGGTGGGAAATGCAGCTGGAATGCAGAATACACTTCTTAGAGAGGCTCTGGGGAATCCCTTCCAAGCTCATTGAGGGTGTTGATTGAATTATGTTCTTTGTGACTGTAGTACTGAGGTGGTCATTTCCTGGCTGATTGTCAGCCAGAGTATAGTCTGCTTCTACAGGCAGCCATAGTCCTTCTCATGTATACCACAGACATCTAGACACCTCTCTATGGTCCTGGCATGCAGGTTCCTAAATCTCAAGCCAGTAACAGTGCATTATGTCAAATTTTGCTTGTTTCCAATCTCTCTGAGTTTCCCTTCTGCTGTCTCTCTCTGCCTCTAGCTAAAGAAAGTTCTCTGCTTTTAAGGGCACATGTGAGTAGAGTGGGCCATCTGGATAAGCCAGGATGATCTCCCTCTTAGATCTGTAACCTTAATTAGACCTGTAAAGTCTTGTTTGCCATGTAACATAGCATATCACAAAGTTCTGGAAATTAGCGAATGGACATTTTTGTGGGGCCAATAATCTCCCTACCACAGACATGATCAAAAGTGTGAGATGTTAATAGAGTCCATGACGGTTCATGTGGCATTAAGACATTAAGAAGCACTGGAAGGAAGATAACAGGTGCCCTGGGCACACACACTCAACATTAGTAAGTATGTTCCGTTTTGCAACATTACTAAGTACACACCATCTGGAAACAAACAAACAAAAAAATATGTTCTCGATCTCATTTTTTATTCCCAAACTGCTATTTATCTATGCTACTTTATATGTCTAAAATCCATCATTGTTAGCTTAATAATGGACACCACACCAACTTACCTAGAGAATGTAACTTTACTACTTCAAGAGCTCTGTTATTTTGTTATTTGAGAGTCTTAACTTTTTAAGAGTAATTTTGAATTTTTCAGTGTTTAATTTCTTAGATTACTATGTGGGAAAATATAATTGGATAATAAATGATAAGCTCAACTCCCTACCACCGTCTTTGGCTTTTAAAATTGGTGACAAACAGCTTCAGAAGGATAGGTATTAATTCTTCTTTAAATATTTGGTGGGGGAAAGCATCTGGCCCTGGGCTCTTGTTTGTTTGGGAGGTTTTTGATCACTGCTTCAATTTCCTTGCTGGTTATGGGCCTGTTCAGATTTTCTATTTCTTCCTATTTCAGTTTTGGTAGTTTATAAGTTTCCAGAAATAAATCCATTTCTTTCAGATTACCTAATTTGTTGGTATCTTGACATATAGTTGCTCGTAATATGTTTTTATACTTGTTTGTATTTCTTTGGTGTTGGTTGTGATCTCTCCTCTTTCATTCATGATTTTATTTACTTGGGTCCTTTTTCTTTCTTTCTTTTTTTTTTAAATTTTTTATTATGCTATGTTAGTCACCATACAGTACATCCTTAGTTTTTGATGTAATGTTCCATGATTCATTGTTTGTGTATAACACCCAGTGCACCATGCAATACGTGCCCTCCTTAATACCCATCACCGGCCTATCCCAATCCCCCACCCACCTTCCCTCTGAAGCCCTCAGTTTGTTTCCCAGAGTCCATTTGGGTCCTTTTTCTTTTCTTTTTGGTAAGTCTGGCCTGGGGTTTATTAATCTTATTAATTCTTTCAAAGAATCAACACCTAGTGGTGTTGATCTGATCTGCTGTTCTTTTGGTTTCTAGTTCATTGATTTCTGCTCTAATCTTTATTATTTCTCTTTTCTGGCTGGGTTTAGGCTTTATCTTCTGTTCTTTTTCCAGTTCCTTTAGGAGTTAACGTTAAGTTGTGTATTTGTGACTTTTCTTGTTTCTTGAGAAAGGCCTGTCCTGCTATATACTTCCCTCTTAAGATTGCCTTTGCTGCAACCTGAAGATTCTGAACTGTTGTGTTTTCATTTTCATTTGCTTCCATTAATTTTTTTAAATTCTTCTTTAATTTCCTGGTTGACCCATTTATTTTCAGTAGGATGCTCCTTAACCTCCATGTGTTTGTGTTCCTTCCAAATTTTCTCTTGTGATTGAGTAAAAGTTTTAATGCATTTCCCTGAGAATACGCAGGGAATAATCCCAATCTTTGGTATCAGTTGAGACCTGATTTGTGACCCATTATGTGATCTATTCTGGAGAATGTTCTGTGTGCACTCGAGAAGAATGTGTATTCTGTTGCTTTAGGATGAAATGCTCTGAATATATCTGTGAAGTCCATCTGGTCCACTGTTTCATTCAAAGCCTTTGTTTCCTCGTTGATCTTAGGCTTAGATGATCTGTCCATTGCAGTGAGTGGGGTGTTAAAATCCCCTCTATTATCGTATTATTAGCAATGTGTTTCTTCAATTTTATTATTAATTAGTTTGTATAATTGGCTGCTCCCAAGCTAAGGGCATAAATATTTACAATTTGTTAGATCTTCTTATTGGATAGATCCTTTAATTATGATAATTACCATATGACTTCACTCATATGTGGAATTTAAGAAACAAAACAGAGGATCATAAAGGAAGGGAGGGAAAAATAAGACAAAATCAGAGAGGGAGACAAACTCTAAGAGACTTCTAACTATAAGAAACAAACAGGGTTTCTAAAGGGGTGGTGGTGTGAAGGATGGGGTAATTGGGTGATGGGCAGTAAGGATGGCACATGATGTAATGAACCCTGGATGTTATATGCAACTGATGAATAACTGAATTCTACCTCTGAAACTAATGATATGCTATATGTTAATTGAATATAAATAAAAATTTAAAAAAAGAAAATAAATAAAATAAAACTGATGACAAAGATATGCTTATAAGTAATGAATTATTGACAAAAATAAGGCAAAATCCTGGAAATAAGTAGCAGGGTTCTTCATCCAATACACTAAATATGTTAGCATTTAATAAGGGTTTTAACCATTGTGCTTGAAAGGGAACTAAAGGATGTGGCCAAAATCTAGTAACATGGTTTACTCAGAATGATATATCTACACAAGCTAATCCAAATATGTGATTATATAGTTATTGCCCCACCAACACAACAAGAAATCTCTTCTGTGTGGCCATAGACAATGAAAATAAAAGAGGGTGTAAAAATCACCTGACCTCTTCTGCATGTTGGCATCCCTATCTGGAAGGAGAGATGGCAGAATCCCTTCTCTTTATGTATTTTATGCCAATGCTGCGCATGTCATTCACATGTCTATTTCCCCTCAAATTAATTATCTGCCCTTCCCCTGCTCTCGTCTGTATCTTAAGGAAATACATTTCCCAGGATTTTTGCTCTCTGGTTTCTAGGTAGCCAATGAGAACCATCAGAGGGAGCTATAAGGGTGGAAGAAGAGGGGAAGACTCTCTTTCTTTCTTCGGCATGTCCTTTGCAGCTCTGGATACTTTCTATCATCAGATAAACTTTCTCCAGGTGGTCCTGGCCCCTGGTCCTGCCAGCATCATCTTTCTTTCTCCCTCTTCATCATACTTAAGACAATGAAAGAAACTATAGCCAAGGTGCTAAAATTTTCATTATATTCAATTCATTCCATCTAGACAAAGGGTTAAACCAAAGTAAAAATTTGTCATTGGTGCCTGTTGCAGGAATTATCTAAACTATGATACCTTCATTAATGAAGAAGAATCAGATATATCCTGCTGCTTAGAATATTTTTGATGCCTAGTTTTAGATATTTAATGTGTGGCTTATGGGTTCTCAATAAGAATGGCATGAAAAGATATGAAAAGCCAGCACGCTTGACTTTTTAGTTTATTACCATTTCAAATGTTCATACCTTGACCTGATGCATGCCAACAGAGCATAAATCTTTCATCTGCTTCTCCATAAATAACTAGACTGTCATTTAAAGTCACTTCTATTCACTCAGTCTGTTTAACACAGGGAAATATCCAGGCAGCTGCTGATGAGCTTTTTTCAGAGTATCCTACAGAAAAAAAGTGGCACTTGAGAAATCAACGTGTTACCCTCTCTTTGATCCCATGGCTTCACAATATCTATGAGAAACTAACAAAAGGTATGTTGAAAGTCAGCAAAATGTCAAACAATTTTCTTTTCAGCTTGCATTAATTTTTCCTCAATAAATTCTATTAGTCTAAATTGTCTAGTTTGGAAATTGTGGCTTGCATACTTAGCACAATTTTATGAAAATTCCCATCTATTTAAAAAGAGGATGTGGTGTGGAAGATAGTAATCTCTCTTTAAAATTCTTACTTACAGAGTTGCCTTTAGAGTTAAATATTTTCATATCACTTTGGATGTACTGAGCCTGTGTGTGTTTGCGTTTACTGAGGATTGAGAGCAATGAGGTTACAGTGTCCAGTTTGGGAATATGTGTATTCATTTCTTAAGAGAAACTCCCAAAATCACATTGATCTTGTAAGTTCTTGAGGTGGGGACACACACACACACACACACACACACACACACACACTCTTATAAAAATGGCTGTATTAGTTTCCTTTTGCTGTCATAACAAATTACCATAAACGTAGTGGCTCAAAATAGCACTAATTTATCTTATTGCCATTCTGGAAGTCAGAAGCTGCAATTTGGTTGCACCGGGCAAGGTGCTGGCAGGGCTATGTATTTCCCTGGATGCTCTAGGGGAGAATAGTTTTTTTTTTTTGCCTTTTCCAGCCTCTAGAACTTACCAGCATCATTCCTTGGCTCACAGCCTCCTTTCATCTTCAAAGCCGGCAATGGCCATTCGGTCTTTCTCACCCTGCATCACTCTGACACCGACTCTTCTGCCACTCTCTTCCATCTTTCAAGGACACTTGTGATTACGTTAGGTTCAAGGGAAAATCCAGGATATTCTCTTTAATCTTAAAATCGGCTGATTGACAATTTTAAATTCACCTGTATCCTTAATTCCCCTTTGCCATGTATCATGACATAGTCACAGGAGGCGTCATTCTGCCTATCTCAGCAGGCAACCATCAGCTATCCCAAAATTAGCAGCTCAGCATTTGTCGTATAGTTTTTTACATTCTTGGTCAGTTTCTTTATCAAGATGTTATAATCTGATATTTTTAGGTTTAGAGATATATTTCAGGATCTGTCTCAAGATAAGACTATTTTAGACAAAAAATATTTTTTTCAAGTGGTCACAGATATACTCTTTTGTGTTACTAAGACACTGGCTGAGAGTGATCAAAAATTATTATTATATACATTTATCTCTAATATGCTATTGATTTCCCAGGTAAGGATCATTTTAGGTAAGTTTAACTTATAAGGTTAAACTGTATGACTTTCAGGCTTGAACGTCCCTGTTTCCCTTTAATTATATCTAAATACCTGGTTTCTATTTTTAAATTAAATTAACAATGTTTTCCTGCCTAAGTAATTTGAAGGATGCAAATGCTCTTTTGGGTTAATGATGTTGTTCTATAATGATTTTCTAAAGCCAATGTAAAAGTAAAGGAAAAATAAAAATTATTAAAAAAAACACAAAAAACAAATCAGAACTGAACCATATTGTGCAGTAAGGGTTTGAAAAAGCTATTAAAATGCAATACCATAAAAATATAGTAGGAACAACAAGCATATCCCTATAGCAATCAATGGAAACATGATAAACTCACCAATAAAAGACTTTCAAATTAAGGGCGTCTGGGTGGCTCAGTCTGTTAAGCATCTGACCCTTGATTTCACCTCAGGTCATGATGTTAGGGTTGTGAGATGGAGCCCTGTGAGATAGGGCTCTGTGCTGGGTGTGGAGACTACTTAAGATTCTCTCCCTCTCCCTCTGCTCCTCCCCCACCCTCTCTCTCCCTCTCTCTCTCTCTCAAAAAAAAAAAAAAAAAAAAAAAACCCAAAAACAAAAACACCAAACTTTCAAATTAAAGCAAAAATCAAAATCTAATGAAAAACTGAATGCAAGAGACCCAACTAATATAAATCAATTAATGATGCCGGCAAATAAGAAGATGAAAAAGGTACAGATCGTAAGAGCCTGTGGTTATGGTTCTGATACCTGACAAGGCAGAATTCAAGGAAAAAAATCAACAAGGCAGGAAAGACTTCTGTAAGACAAGTAGTTTGAAATGAAGGCCAGAAGTCACAAATACTTGCATGTTGAATAATAGAGTCAGGGAACAAAGGAGAAGAATGGAGAGTACTTCTAAGTGGAGTATTCTCTCCTTTGTCTGTATCCTCTCTCACTCTCTCTGCTTTGTCCCTGTGTTTGCTGAGAGCCTGGTTGTGCCTGTGGGTGGGATAGGGGCCAGTTTAAGCTCCTTTTGGGCTCAGTTTCTGAACATGACTCTCCCACAGTGACTGGACAGGATGCTTCCCCGGTATAGACTCCACTGTGTCAGCTCATGAACTAGATTCCCCAAACACGTATAGACCTCAGAACAAACTGAGACTGAGAATAGGATGGAAAACCTCAATTATACGTTCAACGTGCTTTGATTTGTATTAAGTGCTGTGTCATTCCATTCACACTTTTAATATGGATTGTGCAGATTTCAAAATAATATTATCAACTATAACTAAAGTTTAAGAACATAAAATAATATTTAAAAAAACCTGCATCTATCTGGTTTGTTGGACTCTGTCTTAGCTTCAGTCTTTGATGTCTTCAGTATATATCAACAAGGTATTTGCATAAAGATGGTAAATTGCTCTGTAATAGTCTATTGCAAGAATGGCCATGTTCCTTTATTTTTCTAAATTAAAGAAAAAAAAATCCCTGTTTTCCAATGTTGATGAGAATGCTATTGTCATATCTTCTTTGGGGACTCCCCACCCTCCTTTCATGAATCATCCAAGAGGACTTATGGCCTATGTGTGTGTTGGTACAGAGAGGTGATGCTGGACAAGATGTGTGAACAGAAGCTGATTTTATTCCTATATTATCACCAGCAGCAGGGACAAGAGCTCAGACCAGCTCTAGATACCCAGCTCTATTAAAACACAGAACACACGAGTTTTTAAGAGCTGAGGTAGAGGTGGGAGAGGGTCAGGGGGTAGTCTTAAGCCACCTGTCCTTGCTAATTGACTTTACCCAAAGGAAGAGTAAACTTTTCTCCTATTCACAAGACAGGAGGTAGCTTTACAACTTGGAGCTAGGTTCCCACTGGATTAGGCTCCTATCCTCCCTCAGAGACTGGGAGATAGGGTACTATCTTCCCAGAAATTTACATTTCTTTCTGTCTTTTTTTTTTTTTTTTTTTTAAGAGAGAGCACAAGCAGGGGTGGGGCAGAGGGAGAGGGAGAGAGAACCTTCCAGCATGGAGCCCAATGCAGGTCTCAGTCTCAGGACCCTGAGATCATGACCTAAGGGGAAACCAAGAGTAGGATGCTTAACCAACTGAGCCACCCAGGTGCCCCCAGATAATTGCATTTCGAAGTGATGGCTCCTAGATCCTTGAGAAAGACAGTCTGAGATTATAAAATTGGCAAAAGGCTTTTAAAAATTTTTTGAGTTAAAAGAAATGTGCATCTCAAAGGGACAAAAAATTTAATAATCACAATTTCTCAAAGGTAAATGCTGTAAGAAAAGAGAGGGAGGGACCTCTATGGTGATGCCCCCTGGCTTCTGTAAGAGCCAAGATGTGGTGGAGGTGGGGGCTTACAGAGGAGCCCTGCAGTGCTCAGGTCCCACTCCAGACCCTACCAGACTTCAGAGCAGCCCAGGACTCTGTGGCTTCTCTGCTCTTCTTGTGTAAGGGGAGGGACTTCATCCTTCTTTTATTGGCTGGCAGGTATGCAGTGGCAAAAAGAAGAAATCACTAATGAATTTCTCAGAGGTTACTGTGTTATAGAACATAGCATATACACAAATACCGAATAGATGACTTGTAGTTAGGCAAAGAGATCCTGGAAGACCTCAGGCTGCAATCTGCTCACCTTACTGATTGCTGTTACTTCCCCTGGTTTCTGAAGGGGGCAGAACACATTGTCCCAAAATTTGGCTCTTTGGCATGTCAAAAAGAAAACCATAGGCCCCAAACAGAGTCCCTCATGCTAGGCTCATCAAACTAGGGCTCAATACCTAATCTAACTGCAGAGTCAACACCCCCCAGAAATGTGGTTGTCTAGTCAGCCCCAGACAGCTTATCTGTCCTATGGGCCTATTCGTTCCACTCTCCCCAAGGGAAGATGAGATAATCCAACTCATGAGAACCCCTACTCTTTTCCTAAGGGAGAGAGTGATGCTTCCTGGAACAATCCTTCCTTTTCTTTGGCTGGTAACTTCTTTGCCCTACTCTCTTTCCTATAAAAACCTTCCATTTTGTACAACTCAGATTCCTTTGTACTCTCTAGATTGTATTCTGCCCAGTTCATGAATTGCTTAATAAAATCAGTTAGATCTTCACATGGGTTGAATATTAATTCTTTCACAAACATAAGGATTATTTGGGGTTGATTATTTTTATTTTTTAAAGATTTATTTATTTATTTTAGAAAGAGAGAAAGAGTACTCACACGAGCAGGGAGAGGGGCAGAGGGAGAGGAGAGAGAGAATCTCCAACAGACTCCCTGCTGACGGTAGAACCTGACCCAGGGCTTGATCCCAGGACCCTGAGATCATGACTGAGCTGAAATCAAGTCCATTGCTTAATGGACTGAGCCACCCAGGCACCCCTAGTTATTTTTAAGTAACAGTAGACACAGGGAAAGCTCTGAAAACCTAATAGAAGTTATCCTTTTGTAAGAGACATTTACATTTAAGAGGGAAATCTCCATTTGTAACGGTGTCTCCCTTGATGTCCAGGAAGAATAGAATGACTATATCTCTAAAAACTCTTATCAATGGAGATGGCAGGGACTGAAATCTGCACAAATTTATGTTCATTTACTGTACTTTTCCTGAAGATCTCCCACACCTGGTTTCCCTAACCCCGGTATGTTGTTATTAGCTGAACATGGTATTTGAAGTGGTGGCTTGGGTCATCTCAGGCAGTCACTCAGTTTTCCTAAATACCACCCATGCTTACTGGAGATATGCATGTTATTAAACATCTGTTTGTTTTTCTCTGGTTGATCTATTTTTTATTACAAGGGTGTCTCAGCCAAGGGCCAAAAGGGTGGAGGGAAATTACTTCTCCCCCACCTCCTCCCTGCTAGTCAGCACCTCCATTGCCCTCTCCAAAGCAGTGAGCCACCCAGTCTCCTGGTTTAGTCCGTGATGGTCACTTCATTTCCCTAATCCTGAGAAGCCTCTGCTCGGTTACTGCTGTTGTCTGTAGAACAAGAACAGTCTTGAGGAGAAATACCCAGGAATTCTCCTCTCCAGTTCTCTGGTGGATAAAATTAACCTCTTCTTTGGGAGTTGGTAGTGTTCATACCCTTCGCTGGGCTATTTTTCTCTTGTTCAGGAAGGCATGCTCGTGATTCACTGGGTGGATAGTGTCGTTCCTGGTCTTGGACTTCCGTAGACTCTACAGTTTGCCTTCGGTAGTAAACATCAATTTGCAATATGATTGTGGTCAAAGTCTTTCTATTTATCAAGTAGGGAAAAAAGGCCCCTGCTGGCTGTCATGGAGCTGCACAAAGGATCGCTGGCAGTTAAAACAGGAGAAACTTGGACTTCCTCCATTAACTGCATCAAAACCAGCAAACTTCAGACCATCCAAAGGGAAGAAGTCATTGTTTTTCGGAAGCCAGGCTTTTACAGATGAGGTTCCTTTCTTTTTCTTTTTCTTTTTTTAAAATTTAAATTCAATTAAGTTCCTTTCTGATTGTACCATAACACTCTCTCTCTTTCATAAAAACACCTCATTTTTAGTCAGAAAAGCAAATGTAAAGTACACAAAAGCTTCAAACACAACATTTTTGAAATGAAATTTGAAAAAGCTTTAATTTTTTTTTTTTTTTTTTTTAGAATTCAAGTGGAGAAATGAGTGCACCATTTAAATGTTAAATTTCTTCCACCAGCCACAAGCTAGTCAACATGTTTGTACCTTTCACAGGCTTCAAACCTCACAGTATTTTTAGAGCAGGTGAAGGCTAAAAGGAGAAAGACAAGTTTCTCCCACTGGCAGATGACAATTTTGATTACCCTGATCTCCTAAATTGTGTGCTGTGCATGCCAAATATTTTTATTATTGTTGAAGTTAATGAGGAGGGAAACTAGAGTCAGTTTTCAATTTTAAATCTATGTTCTAATGCAGATGAATAGTTTTCAATTAGTTTGATGGCAGAATGAAGGAAGGTATTTTTAAAATTATTTTAATTATAACACACTGCATATTCATGGTACATATTAACTTAATATCTGTATTTAACTGTAGGCTTAATTGCTGAATTAGTATGTCCCTCAGCTTAAAAGACAGGGACCAGATCTTGTTGGTATTTGTTAATTAATATTAGAGCTCGGTTACACTTTTTATATATTTTACTTGGTAGTGATTATGAAGCCAAGGTGAAGGAGGGCAACGGACCAACATGACTATAATCGAAGTGGATTAGGAGGTGTTACTAGAGCTGGCAGTTCTGGGTGGAACTTGATAATGACCTTGGAATTTTTTCAACCTGAAAGCATCTAAGCACCAATGTCGTAAGATAGGACAGCGTGGTGTAATGCTCAATGATTCATTAGTTGAGTATAACGCCCAGTGCTCATCACAAAACTACATAAAAAACTAATGACATACTATATGGTGGCTAACTGAATGTAATAAAAAAAAATTTTTAAGTTAAAAAAAAAAGACAGCATGGTGACACAAGATAGTACAATGGCCCTCTGGCAGCCCCCCAGAAAGTCAAATGGGGTTTCCAATATTTAATTGCACCGCCTCACACAAAGACAAGGAAGAAAATCATGGCGGGAGAGTGGGTGTCTAGAAGTACTATACACATCCCTGTATGGTTCCCATTTTCTTAAAAAGATAAACAGGAATTCTTTGATATTATAAAGCCTTAGTGATTAATGAAGAAACATGTTCTGTGGCTTGTCTTCTGAACAAAAAGTCATACATTTTATTACTGGAAATTTGGGAAAAATATATATTTGTTAAATACAACAATTAAAACCTCACTAAAGCCTAAAATACTCGAAAGATTTGGGAATTTGTCCATCTCTTTTTTTCTTAGCTCATCTCTAGTATAAACTTCTCTTGATAGCAGGGATACAAACTGCACCACATTTCTTTTTTATTTTTTTACAGAACTTGCAGCCAACCTGAGATCTTGTCCCCCAAACTGAGAAGTTTCCTTTAGGAAACCTTGAAGACATGGTGGTGAAGGGCCTTTGTCCTCCATTCTCTCTCTGCTCCTTATGGCCACTCCCAAACCATACTCTCTCCATCCTTCTTAGAAGCTCGTAACCTCAGGCTGTCAGCCTTACCAGGCATGTGCCCTCCTTAGAACTATCCTACTGACCTGAGTTTGCTTTCCCTCCTTCTTTGCAGATTTTAGCTTCTGTCATGTAATAGGCTCTCCTCTCTGTTCCGCCACCTCCTCTCTTCAAGGAGCTTGGACTTACTGCTTCCCAGTCTCTCACTCCCGTCATCACACCCTGGAAGCCTTGCCACCACCTATCCCGCAGCTGCACTGTGATTGCACCCCTCTTTCCGCATTCAATCCTTCTGGTACCTCAATGTCAGCAAGTCTTAGCTCCCCACGGGGCCTCATGAGCCATTGGTCCCTCCACCTTTCCATGGTCTTTCACTCCTATCATGTCATACTCCTTGGTTCAGCCTAAATTCTATCCATGTGCCCATGTACTCATTTATGTCTTTCTTCCTTCGACAAATATTTATCCATTTATTAAATGGCTACGTGGCGCAAGGATAGACCGTAGGTGGAAAAGTAGAGCAAAGAACTAGTCTAGGGGCTGAGGATATATCAATGAAATATAAATATCCCTGTTCTGATTAAGCTTTTATTCAAAAAATAAATCAACAGGGTAAATACTATGACAAGACCGAAACTGTATATTCAGGTGGCAGAGTCTAATGGGAAAAACGAGGCAGAGACACAGGGTATCGGGAGGGGTGGACATTAGATGGAGAGCCCAAGAAGTGCTTTGGCACCTTGTAGCATTTGAGTGAAGAATACTTGGAGGAGGAGGGAGAGAAGTGAGTCCCCACAGAGTATCAGGCCGTGGGTAAGGAGCAGGCCTAGTATTTAAGGCATATCATGGAGGCCATGGCGTCTGCGGTGGACAGAGCAAGGTAAAGAGCCGTTGGCGAGGAGGATATAGTCGTTACAGGGTGGGGCAGAAATGATGCAGGTCCATTTTTATAGTCGTGACCTTGAATTCACAACTCAGCTCCCTGCCCCTCTTTCTCACTATCCTACTCACTTGTGTCGGCCATAGCTTCGGTGAAACCCAACTTGTCTACAGCGCTTGTTGTTGTGCGTCTGAATTCCACTGCAGTAATGTAATCCGCCATAGTGACTGGCTCCCCTTAACTTCATGATAACTCACCGCACATAAGCTCTTCATGTCACCAACGCCTCCCTCCCCTCCACGCATACGACCACATCCACAGGCACACATACCACATACTTCGCCACACAAACACACCCACATACCCCATGCTGCATGTAAACATACCCTACACCACACACACACACACACACACACACACACACACACACACTCACTCTGCCATGCTCAGAGAACATTCAATACCTTTTGTCTCCTTACACCCAACACCTTCTCTTGTGCAGTGAAAGGAGAATGCTGGGTCCACGTGCTCGTGAGCGGGGACATGTGATGGTGAGTGCCTGTGGAAATTTTCTTCTGATTTCTTCACTTTTTTCAATCAACTCAAAAGCAAGGTGGTCATCTGAGAACAAATATGGGAAAGGAGAAGAGGGAGTAGAGGTGACTGACCCCAGAACTGCATTGCTATAACTTTTAAATTCCTATAAAAAAGAAAAAAAAAAAGATTTTCTCTCCTGTACAGGGAAAGAGCATGATTGCTTACCAGAAAGCACCAGCTATTAGTTAACAGAATGTTCTTTAGCCCCCAGGGTGTGTAGGGGAGGAAATAAACACCTTCCACTAATTCCAGATGAGTCAACTCCCCCACAAGAAATGGTGTGATGAGGGAGCACACGTGAGGTTTTGCACAAAGACTTAAGAATCAGTCCCGCCTGGGTGGTAATGTGGCCCCCTCACTTCAAACTGCATGAATTTAAGCAAGTCATATCCCCCTCTGAGATACAAGATTTTCATCTAAGAAATGGGAATAATCTCAGGTGGGTTTTTGTAAGGATTAAGTAAGATCCCATCTGCAAACACGCTACCAGAGTCAGGACACAGAGGAAACATTCACACCAGCGCTCAGCAGGAACACGGTCCGCAAAGAACAGACTCAGAGCGGCAATTCAGAAAATGTCATCTGAGATTTCGACAACTCAGCCTCTGTTTTATGTCTCCATTTGCCTGATGGCAGAAAATATGTTTCATTAGCTCCATTGTAAACTCATCCATTTTGAGCTCCATGGATTTCCCCTTCTTCTCCTTCTCCTTCTCCTTTTCCGGGGAGTTGATTAATTCAACAGACTTAGCTGCATTATGGAGGACTCCAGCCTGTTCACACTGGCCACATCTGAAATGTCCCCACTTCTCTTCTGGTCCACAGGAGCATCTCTGCCAGCCTGTCCATTCCGCAGTCAGCCGGCCCATACACTCCTCTGAGGAATTCTCCAGCCAAAAATCTAGGTACTGGCTTCCTTTCCCTGTAAATCTTCAGCACGTCCTGTCAATCGTGCCTTCAAACCAATGCTCCAAGTGCACCTGCATTTTCACAGCCCCCCCCCCCCCACGCCAGTCTCCTGCACTTCCCTGCATTTGGACAGCAGCCTCCCGGGGATGGTGCTGCCTCCATTCCCTCTTCATCCCTTTCCAACTCACTATGGTGCAGCCCTAGTCATCTTTATGTAAATTAAGCATGTTCTTCTCCTACCCAAAACCTTCCACTTTCTTCCTATTTCATCTAATATAAAATAGGATCTTTCCCTGGTATCAAGCCCAACATGACCTGGATCCCTTTTACCCCTCTGACTTCATTAAGTATCCATCATCCTGTCATGCATGTTACCTCCTTTACAAAACACAACACGGGGGTGCCTGGGCGGCTCTGTCGAGAGCCTTGGTTTCAGCTCAGGTCATGATCTCAGAGTCCTAGGACTGAGCCTTGCATCTGGCTCCATGTTCAGTGGGAGTCTGCTTGTCTCCCTGTCCCTCTGTCCCTCCCTCCACTCGTGCTCTCTCTCTCTCTAAAATAAATAAATAGGGGCACCTGGGTGGCTCAGTTGGTTAAGTGTCTGCCTTCGGCTCAGGTCATGATCTCTGTGTCCTGGGATAGAGCCCTGCATCAGGCTTCCTGCTCAGCAGGGAGTCTGCTTCTCTCTCTCTCTCTCTCTCTGCCCTTCCCCACTGCTCCATCTCTCTTTCTGTCTCTCTCAAATAAATAAACCAAAAAAAAACTTCAAAAAAATTAAAAATAAATAAATAAATACATAAATAAATAAATCTTTAAAAAAACAAAGCATGTTATTGAGGTACAGCTGACATCAAGAAGCCGTGCATACATACCGTACGCAGCTTGATGAGTGTGCAGCTAAGTTACACTCGTGATACCATCACTACTGTCAAAGCCGTAGACATATCCATCACTTCCCGAAGTTTCCTTTAGTATTATTATATTGACCTGTGTGTTAAGAACACTTGGCATGAGATCTAACCTCTTAGCAAACTTTACGTATATAATACAGTATTGTTCGCCATAGGCTCTACCCTGCATACTAAATCTCCAAAATTATTCATCTTGTACAACTGAAACTTTGCACTCTTTGACCATCACCTCCCCATTTCCCGTCCCCCCAACCCCTCGTAACCACCATTCTACTCTCTGCTTCTGTGGGTTTGGCTAGTTTAGATTCCACTTATAAGTGAGACAATACGGTATTTTTCTTTCAGTGTCTGACTTATTTCACTTAACATAATGACCTCCAGGTCCATCCATGTTGTCACAAATGGCAGGATTTTCTCCTTTTGTAAGGTGGAATAATATTCCATCGTATGTATGTACCACAAGTCCTATATCCAATCACTATGGGCACTAGGTTGTTTCCATTTCGTGGCTATTCTGAATAATGCTGTAACGAATGTGCAAACATAGATATGTCTTTGAGATCCTTATTTCAATTGCTTTGGATAAATACCCAAAAGTGGAATTACTGGATCATGCGGTGGCTCTATTTTTAATTTTTGAGAAACCTCCACACTCTTTTCCATAATGGCTACGCTAATTTACATTCCCACCAACAGTATGCAAGGGTTCACTTTTCTCCATATTCCCGTCATCACCTGCCTTTTGTTTTTCATTTTATTTATTTTTTATCTTTTGTTTTCTAAAAATAATAACCATCCTACCAAGTGTGAGATGGTATCTCTTTGTGGTTTTGATTGGCATTTCCCTCTGACTTATGACGCTGAACACCTTTCCATATACCTATTGGCCATTCGTATGTCTTCTTTGGAGAAATAGCTTTTCATTGTTCTCAATACATTAAGCTTTCGCATAACTTAAGAGCCATACATGAAGTTTCCCTCTGAGAGGAAGACTCACTCCAATCTTTGCAAAGCTGCACTTCCAGCCAGATTTCTACCCTGGGCTGTTCATTCAGCTCTCGGCCTGAACATCACCTCTTCAGAAAGCCTTCTCTTGACTCTCCCATCTACGAGAGGCACTCACATACCTTGCATCTCATCCTGGCATTTAATTCTCTGTACACATTTTCTTGTTTATTGATGTTCACATGTTTAGTCTGTCCCACTTAACCACAAAGTGTGCTGTAGAGTTAAGTGTTGGGACATTTTTAGTTTTCTTCATTATTAAATCCCATCACATGAATGGTGACTCTTTCTAGCTAGGTATTTAATTAACATGTTCATAGGCATATGAACGAATGAATTCCCCTCCAGATAAGCAAGGTGAAATTAACCAACCACAGGTAATATATATGTGGAACATTTGGTTGACTATAATTAATAAAATAATTTGTAGAGTTATTGTCACTTTGACAAGGAGTGGTATTATCTTGTTTTAATGTGCATTTCTTTTATTAATAGCTTAATTTTGCCTGCGCTTTGTTATTTCTGTATACTCTTTTGTGAATTACTTATTTTTTCTCTCTGATAATAGCTTTACCACAATGCCAATCATTTTTAAGTTGTAAGATATTTATATGCTATTCCTATATTTGTAAAATTTTTTACTAAGTTATCATACTTGTCTTAATTCTATAATGATGTTTGATATAGAATTTTGAGATTTAATGGATTTTTAAGTCTATTTTTTCTTTGTAATGTTGGTTTATTCCTTTAATAGGTACACAGTGGTTTTGAAAAAGTCACATATTTCCAGTATCTTTCTTCCCATAAGAAATCTGGTTTATCTCTTCATTTATTCAAATCTTTCTCAGTTGTCCCTCCAAAATGTTTTTTAGTTTGATTCACAAAGAACCTCCACATTTAATTTTTGTTCATTATTTGATTCCTGTTCCCAACTTTTTGAGGTTAATACCTTAGAATAAAACAAACAAACAAACAAACAAAAACCCAGCTTTACACAAAGCAACTCTTGGGAATAGAGAAAAAGCTAGAGATCTCATTATTATGCTATTTTATAAAATCTTAGAATGTGAGGCATCTTCAAGGCAAAGTAAGTGTGTACAATTATAAAACATGACCATGAAAAGAGATCTACCCTGCAGATAATAATTCTATAATAATTCTCTTTCATAGAGATTCTCTAAAATGCTCTTCACGAAGTGCCACCAGGAGTTGTGTGGCCAGGGCGATGCATTTACCCCGGCTTGAAGCTGATCACCTTCTAAGCACAATGGGCATAATTCTGTGCCTACGGTGTTGTTGTGGGTGAAGCAACACAACACCCACTGAGCAAGTTGTACGGGACCAAGCACGGAGTAAGCACTCAACAAATGTTAGTTCTTAATACGAGGAAGCGTCTCTGGCATGTACTCAGGACAAAGAATTAGAATATTGGAAAACAGTTTCCTTTAGTAGTGATCTTTTCTTCTTTTCAACTTTATGTCTTAAAATGACTACATTTAAAAGCGTGCCTCCTTTTCAAATGATATTTTCTTATTGTGGCAGCGTCCCGGGGCTGCTGTGACAAATGACTCCAAACTTGGTGGCTTCAAACGACGGACTGAAAACCAGCATCACTGGGCTGAATTAAGGTACAGGGGGGCCATGATCCCCTGGAGGCCGTAGGACAGAATTTGTTCCTTGCCCACTCAGTGACTTGTGCCTGCTGGCATTCCTTCGTTTGTGGCCATATTACTCTATTCATCAAGGCTAGTATCTTTGAGTCGCCCTCTGCTCCATCTTCACATTTCCTTGTGTGTGTGTGTGTGTGTGTGTGTGTGTGTGTGTGTGTGATCAATCTCCCTATGGCCTCTACTTCTAAGGACACCTGTGATTGTATTGAAGGCCCGCCAGGCAAGCCAGGATAATCTCCCAATGTCGAGATCCTTCACTTAATCACATCTGCAGTCTTTGCTCTACAAGGGAACATTCCAGGCATTCAGACTGTCTATTTTGGGGTCCATTACTCAGCCTATTGCAATCATGTTCTGCTAAAGTCGATTTAAAACAATACAGAAATACGGTGATAAATTTAAATGGAAATTGGAAAAGTTCTTGCCAAAAATAGAAAGAATTTTTTTCACAGGTTACACGTTTTCAGCATTTCAAATAAACCCCTCTAACGCTTGAAGAAACGGCTGCACAACTCTGTTGTTCTAGTTATTTCTCGGGGGCATGGGGATGGAGTGGGGATCTTGAAGGAGCCCAGACAGAGGGGTGCTGTGCTCAAAGAAAATCAAAACCTGATACCACAGGAGTCAATGTTTTTAAATTGTGTTCAAGTCCAGAGCCTCTGGAGCAATCTATTCAGAACCTTGGAAACACAACATAATAGCAGAAGGGAGACAGTGTGAAGGGGTGGCTGATGTCCAAGACTCAGTCCTAGATTTATCATTATTCTGCCACCTGAGCAGCAAACCTAATAGGAGGCATGGGGGGGGGGGTCTCTTACTGATTTTCTTTGTGATGATGAAAATAGTAGAACAGCTTACGCTTAAACACTGTTCCATCTCCCGGAGGCGCGGGCACCTGACGGCAGACTGTGAAGCAGGGCAGGCGCCCTACTAACCAGCTCTGGTACATATTTCATGCCTACCAAGGGGCATGGGCATGGGTTATCCAAGAAAAGCAAAGGTTCCAGGGCCGTAGGAGGGAAAGTGACCCTTGAAAGAGAGATGTCGAGAGAGAAGACAGATTTTTATATTTTCCCCAAGAGAGTGGTAAACAATAGTAATAATAATAATCAGATTATGGCTGCCTCACACACAACACTCCTAATGATGGGGTTGGGTGAAGAGGGAGAACCTCTGGCTCTCAAAGTAGCAACAAGTGATGGGGCTGACCTCTCTTCACAGGTGAAGAGGACTTGTTTTAGGGGAAGCTCAGTGTTCAGGGACCAAGGGACGTGGGGCAACTCTGTGTGCAACACATGACCACCGTCCCGGATACAGGGCAAACCATCCCACCACTTTTCACATCTTGAAATTCTCATACAGTGTTGGGGAAAGGAAGGCACCTCCCTGTACCAAAGGTGATTGGGATTGAACAATTTCCTAATCCTGGTGAGAGAGTTTAGAAGAGGTTCTTAATTCATTAGGAAAACAAAACAATCGGCGTCTGGGTGGCTCAGTCGGTTAAGTGTCTGCCTTCAGCTCAGGTCGTGATCCCAGGGTCCTGGGATCGGGTCCTGCATCGGGCTCTCTGCTCCTCGGGAAGACTGCTTCTTTCTCTGCCTCTGCCTCCCTCTCTCTCTCTCTGTCTCTCATGAGTAAATGAATAAAATCTTTTTTTTAAAGGAAAACAAAACAAATAAAAACAATGTGATAGGACTTTCTTCGAAGTTCAGGGTCGGGTTTCAACCTCATAATCCCTATACAGGCAAATGGCAAAAGTTACAAAGCTGGACCAGGAGGGATTGCATTTAAGAAATTTGTTCTCTATATAAAGACATATCTGATAACTTCTTATCAAAAAAGTTTCAGGAAAATTAAAATTCTCTAAAATATAACTTCTTGGAATAACCAAGGAACAGAACAGTGTACATAAAATTCTTCTATTTGCATAAAATAGGAAGAACTGTTTATAGGAATTTGTTTAAATATGCATAAAATATCTGTTGGAGGACTCATATGGCGTTTATAACACTTGTTTCCTCCAGGGAGGGCAGCCTATGGCTGGGGCACAAGGATGGGAGGGAGAACTTTCACTGCATGTAAGCAGGAGGGGGAGTCAGGTTGGGTTCATTGCTAAAAAAAGACTCACTGGACTCCAAATGGCAATGCTTGCTCATTTACTGTTTATTGCAGGAAAAGAATTCAATTTAGTTACAGAAGTCAAGAAAGGACATCATATCTAAAGGATGCCACCCAGCAAGGGGACTGGAGAGGCAGGCCCGTGTTCCGACTGGTCCCACTCTGTAGGATCATATCAGACATGTTTTTCTCTCTCGACTCAGGAACCACTGATATGTACAGAGAGTCTCGGCCAGGGTTTCTTATACGTTCCTGGTCAAGTAGCCAGATTTCTTACTAAGTACGTGGACGCAATAACAAGAGCTCACGGGAGGCCTCACTGAGACCAGGTACAAATCACAAATACTCCATCATCACTAAATAAGGCTGACAAGACAGCACAAAACACCCCCAAACTCCTCAGACTCATGGTCGTAACACAACACTGAATCGGTACATTTCACTTCGTGACCAGGGATCCGAGTCATGCAGGGACTTCAGCCAAAAAGCTCAGATCAATTCCAGACCCGATAAAATGAACCCTCAGGTCACATTGTACTTTGGTGACTTCTGAATTTTGAAGCATAAGACTATGTAAAAGTCAGGGCTCGATCAGGGAAGCAGAACCTCAATTATTATTTTGGAATAAGAGAACAAGAACTCGTAAAATTGTGCAAATATTTGGAGAAATAAGGGTCTGAATAGAGGAATTAGTGGATCTGGGAAAAGCTGGAGGTGAAGCATGCAAAGGGATCTGGGGGGCCAGTGTGCTGAGCTGCTGGAGTGGGGCAGTGAAGGAGGCTGCTGGAGAGGTCCGTGCAAGATCATTACCTCACAGTCTTCGCACTGGCTGTTCCCCTGCCTGGAACAGCCTTCTCTGTAGAGATCCACATGACCTGTTCCATCACATCTTTCCTGTTTCATTCAGGTGTCACCCTCTCGGGCCACCCAGGGAACGTTGTAACCCAATCATCCCACAGGTTTCTTCTTTTGTACTTTATTTTTCTTTATGTCACTGACATTTTAGCACACTCTGCATTTGACTCGTTTAGCTTGTTTATTTCCTATTATGATGGCAGGAATTTTAGTCTGTTTCAATTGGTGTTTTACCAGCCACACCTCCGATGGTCGATGCTCGGTAAATGCCCGCAGGCTTTATGAACAATGAAGTCATGCAAATGTTTCTCGGACAACTTTATTCCCTCCTGAGAGAAAAAAGAAAATTATCTATTTCCATATGCTTTTAAGAAAAATTATATCATGACTACTAATGATACATTGTCTAGTCTGCACCCAGAAATATATCATTTGCCCCAGGTAGAATTAATAATCATTCTCATCAGGCTGGCCACTTGGTTACGTTTCTTCTCTTCCCTCCGTATCAAGTTCCAGAGACAATCTAATTCTGAGTTATAAGTAGTACATTTTTAAGATAGCCAGTGGGAAGGAGGCACCTGGGTGGCTCAGTTGTTAAGTGTCTGCCTTCAGCTCAGGGTGTGATCCAAGAGTCCTGGGATCAAGCCCCACATTGGGTTCCCTGCTCTGCTGGGAGCCTGCTTCTTCCTCTCCCACTCCCCCTGCTTGTGTTTCCTCTCTCTCTGGCTGTCTCTCTCTTTCTCTGTCAAATAAATAAATAAACTCTTAAAAAAAAAAAAAAGATAACCAGTGGGAAGATAAAATAGTGTGACGTGGTCCAAGCCTCTCTCCTTTGTTCTGACCCTTGCCTTTAAGGTTCCAACAAACAGAAGAAAAATTGCTAAGGGGAGGAAAAGAGTGAATCATTATGGTTTGTTCGGAATAACATAGCTGTCACATTGTCCCTAGGAAGTAGGATGACTTCTAGAAGTCCCTCTTCGATAGAGGAGGACATTAGCACAAAGGGGGCAGTCAGTAATTCGGCAACAAGGTAGAAAAGTGCTCCGATATTGCCAGCCCAGGATTTTATTTTTTACACCACATTCACAGCACTGCATGAATTTAGCCTGGGTTAGGATCAATGGCTTTTCATGGGATTAACTGTCATAGTCATAGACCTGGGTGTGTAAAAGCAACTTGTACAACTCAACCTCAAGCTCCTTGCTGGAGCTCAGGCAAGGCCTACACAACACCCTCTTCTGATCCCCTGTGTGTCCCTTGCAGTCCCTGTGGAAAGTCCCTGTCTCCGCGCCACTGTGGGTGCTGGTGGACCCAGCGGCTTGCTCTCCTAGAGACAATCTGCTCCCTCTTGGAAACTTGCACGTCCCTCTCCCGGCATGGAAAGCAACCCTTGGAGGCAAGATTGCCTGTGCCTCATTCTCAGGCTCCTGGGGCCTGTCAGCCGCATGTGTGCCCTCTGTGGCTGGGTGGCCTGGGGAGATTTGCTGGACTTCCGCCTTCAAGAGCAGGTGCATAAAGGGGTGATGGGGTGTAAGTTCTTCGGTTTCCTTTAGTCTTATGATTAACACCATCAGAGGAAATGATACTGTGCTTCCTTTCTCACTATTTTTTTTTAAAGATTTTATTTATTTATTTGAAAGAGAGTGTGCAGGAGTGGAGGTGGGGCAAAGGAGAGGGAGAAGCAGACTCCTGGTTGAGCAGGGAGCCCAAGGAGGGGCTTCATCCTAGGACCCCAAGATCATGACCTGAGCCAAAGGCAGACGCTTAACCGCTTAACTGACTGAGCCACCCAGGCGCCCTTCCCTTCTCACTATTGTTTCCTGTATGTCAGGTTCATACCAGGTTGAGGTATGACGAATAGCTTCTATTCCCCCTCTAAAGCTTTATATATTCCAAATTCCCCACCCCGCCCCGCACTCCTCCCCAGACTCAGAGAACCTTCGGAAGGCGAGGCGGGGTGCAGAGAAGGAATGGCTTCTGCCTCTGCATTCCCTTGCTCGCGCATTGCATGCCAAACCCAGTGGTACCTTTTGAACCTAGAAATGATGAAACTGGCATTTTTGTGGTGCTGTTGATTGCTCTGTGAACCAACGACAGCCTGCCCGCAGGTGACCGTGGTGCGGCGTCTCACAATTTAGCCGGAGGAGCTGGTGAAATCATGTTTGTTTCTCAATCATTCTGTCACGGTTTGTAGAGTCTTGCTTTTTTTCGGACATCAATATGTCCACGGCACTAGCCAACTGGGAGAATATTTAAAATCTTCTTAGGCATTTCTGTAGTGCTGTGTTCTGTACTAAGTACTATGCATCTCTTTGGTTGTCCGCTCATAGGGGATGCGGTGGGGAGCAGGGGGGAGCAAACCCACAGACATGGGACAATGGGGCACAGAGATAAAATGTGTTTCTTCCTGAGATCTCACTCTGGTAGCGTGACTTAGAATCTTTTGAGCTGCCTCTCCTAGAAAAAAACACTGGAACCTTTTGTATTGACATCTGAAATTGTGAGGAAGTCTAGTTCTTAAATGAAAAGAGAGATCTGTAATCAAATGACCCTGTGATGGATTTTGTGGCTGACAGGTGGTGTGGTTAGCGTCGTGGGGTCGAGTGCCTGTTCTGTGTGTCACTGCCATCGTGAACCCATCCAGAAATACCTTCATCTGAACAACGGGGCTTATAGTCCTTCCACTTTGGATTATTTTGGGGGCTATTTACATGGGATATTGTGTACAAAATCTGGAACAGAATGATGTAGCAGAGACATTCTCTTAGCTCAGGATGTATCCTGTTTATCCTAAATATTTCTAAAATCATTTGTTTCTAAAAAAATGAAAAGTGAGAAAAGGAAGTTAAAAACAAGCAAATAAAATAACAACAGAGCTGAACGAGGCTAGGAAAGAGAGGACGACGATCATTTTCCAGCCATGAAGCCAAAGGGTGGACTAGATTTGTTCATGCAAAATTGGCAGTTGTTCTTTCCAATGTGCTGAATTTTTTAAAAAACAGTATTTTCTGTTTTACAAGTTACCTTTTAAAAAAAGGAAATGGATTTCATGCTCTGCTACACTTCAGTTTCATAAAGCAAAATTCATAAATACATTATTATATCTGCTTGGCTATTATGAGGATAATTTTGAAGATCAACTTTCTTTCTAAAAATTGATACCTAATATAAAAACCATGGCTGTTCAGATTTCTTGAAAGGAGCAAGAAGCAAGCTGGAAATACTAAACAAAAGAGTGACACGTTTGTTGAGATCCCATAAACCGACACTGCTCTGGGCTACCCTCCCCCCACCCCCAGGGCAGTTGGTGAGGCAGGCTAGGCAGGGGACTGTTTGCCTGGGAAAGTCTCTACGCTCCATGGGTAGTGTCGCTACAGGATTGGTGACCCCACCAGGGACCCTTCTCGGTCTTCCCTCTGGGCTCTCCTGGTAAGATCTCAGAGCACACCTGCCAACTGCTAAGGCTCCCGTCTGGCTTTTTCTCACTTCCCTTCCCAAAGGTCCCTCTAGTCCTTCTTGCACCCTGGAAAGGCCATGGATCCTGACGTTTTCAGTCTGAGAAGAAAAAGTCATAATCTGGGCCTGTTTGGAAGATTGCCTTAAGGAAATAAGTGGTCCTTTGTCTCTATATTTCTGTCGCTTCGAAACTTACCTGGTCCTCACACAGTTCCGGGAGCTATATTGACATGACATGCTTCTGTTTTCCTAGCAGGGGATCCTTTCCAACAATCTCCATTCTGGGGACCCTTTAATTGTCAGTTTATGCTTGAATTTGCTGCCGTGTCGGAATGACAGCAGCTGGGTTGGTATATATTACATTCCAATTATTCCTTTAGTGTCAAGAGTCATATATAAGGTTGTGTTTGCGGATTTTGTGGACACGAGAGCAAACACACACACGTACACAGAGAGAACCCACACAAGGTACGTGGCAGTGACTCAATATTGTGTGTGATTTTCATCGTGATGTTCGACTGCTGGGTCTTCCTGCGGCTGGCAGACCACGTGCTGAATCTACATGATTCTCGAAGTCCCCAATTCTTTGAAGCAAATAGAAATGATTAGAATCCATAGGACAACACTTCTAAGGATCCCTCTTTAGACTTTTCACAGATTCTCAGATTGCTTGTACTCTGACTGGCTGTTTCAGGGTGCATGGCTCTTTTTATTTATTTCTCTTTTTTCTGTCCTGCCTGGCGTGTATCATGTAATGCATATTTTTGTTATTGCAAATGAAACCGATTTGCAATTAGGAAAATAGCCACTCTGGAAATCAGTTGATGCTATATTTGCAGAAAGAAACATATAAAAGAAAATCATATATGCTAAAAATATAAAAAGCCCCAGTTTGTACCTGGTTTAATTCTGTCCATTTTCTGTTTGTTTATATTTCCTGTAAGTGTCCATTAACCCCACTCTTCTAGAATCAGCATGTTTGCTCTTTTCTTACAGATGAACACCAGGAACCCCGAGGATCGATTAATCATACAACAAACTAAAAATAAAAATGCTGTCTAGGTAAGAAACTGCTAAATTGGCTATAAAAACTATTCAAAAAACAATCTAACACCAGGGCCCAGAAAACGCAAACTCGAAGCTCACTGTTTTCCCATTTCAATTTCACATTGAAAATTGCTTCATGAAAGACTTTGGGAGCAGGTCAGGAATGTAGGAAACAATTTGTTTCTCTAGCTTCTGATACCAAAGACAGTCCTGCCTTTTTTTATCACAAGAGATTCAAATTTCCTGATTTGCGTTTCTGTTTTCTTGACTATCTTATAAAAGATGCTGAATACGGGGGGAGGGGTAGATTATTCATCTGACGTGTGATGCTTATAATTCCTACTGAGCAATACGTCTGTCATGGAGCACAGAATTCCAACTTGGGAAAGGGTTTGCAGTATATTTTTCAGCCTAAGTGTAATATAAACCCTTGGACAAAGATGAGAAAGGAATATGGTAAATAAATATGGTAAGCAAAGGGCAAATGAGTTCTTACTGCCACAAGCAAATGTCAAAAGCCAACAATTACATAGGAAAAAATTAGCATGCAAATTTTCTTTTAAAAGATTTTATTTTATTTATATGACAAAGAGAGAGACAGGGAGAGAGAGAGGGAACACAGGCAGGGGGAGTGGAAGAGGAAGAAGCAGGCTCTCAGCAGAGGAGCCTGATGTGGGGTTTGATCCCAGGACCCTGGGATCACACCCTGAGCCGAAGGCAGAGGCTTAAAGACTGAGCCACCCAGGCACCCCAAGCATGCAAATTTTAAAGATTTTATTTATTTATTTGATAGCGAGTGAGCACACACAAGCAGGGGGAGTGTCAGGAAGAGAGAGAAGGAGAAGCAGGATCCCAGCTGAGCAAGGAGCCCTATGCAGGGCCCCCTACCAGGACCTTGGGATCATGACCTGAACTGAAGGCAGATGCCCAACTGACTGGGCCACCCAGGCGTCCCTAACATGCAAATTTGAAAGTACTGTTGGACTCTAGTGGACGCACTGCCCTGTCTGTGGACACCAACAAGAAAAAGAGTGTCATGTAGTATTGCATGATCCTGAAAGAGAGCAGACCGAAAACATTATTTTTAAAGAATGAACAACTACTCCATTATGTAATATGGCATAGATAGTCAAATATACAAGACAAGGAATTCAAAGATTGCCTTTTTAAGACAACACTGGAAGTTTAAAAAAATTCAAACAGATGTGATTTAAATCAGAAAAAAATATTTTTAAAGACTGAAACTATTGAAAAATGGCTTTCATATAAATAAGCTACAAAATAAGATTTTAAGTTAAGAAGGGAAATAATAGAAATTAAAAAAGAAAAATCTACTCAAATCAGCTTGACATTAGTCTTCAGTAGAATTTAACTATTCATTGGGTATTTTTTAGGTAAATGGTAATCATATTTTGGAAAAAAAGTATTGCTTTAGATAACACTAAAGTATCATTTATGTAACTATGTATAGTAGATAAGTAGGTCGGTAGAAGATGGGTAAATATAACAGGTAGATTGTAGTAAATGGGTGTTTATGTTTCCAGCGGCCCCTTTTTCTCCCCTTGCAAATGCTGTAAGATATAGAATTTTTTTATCTACATTTTCTTATATACACTGATCCCTGGAAAATGACCCCCTGCCTTAGAAAGGAGGAAATGCAAGGACAAATGTATTAGGAGAGTTTATCACAAGGCAGTCCATGGAAACCCAGAAAGAAAATCCACATCTCCAAATTCCTTCTCCAGGGTTAAATGAGGTCTGCCTGGTTTTATTGATTTTTACCAAGTGATCATTTTTATATCCTGAGGGGTAGGACACTGGCATCAAGTCTCCAGTTTCTTTCTTTTTTTTTTTTTTTAAAGATTTTATTTATTTATTTGACAGAGATAGAGACAGCCAGCGAGAGAAGGAACACAAGCAGGGGCAGTGGGAGAGGAAGAAGCAGGCTCATAGCGGAGGAGCCTGATGTGGGGCTCGATCCCATAACGCCCTGAGCCGAAGGCAGACGCTTAACCACTGTGCCATCCAGGCGCCCCAAGTCTCCAGTTTCTGACCATAAGACTCAGCTTAGGATGGAGACCAGCTCCACCATTCACTAATTACTTTAAAGATCTTTGAAAAGTTACCTAATACCTCTGTGCCTCATTTTCTCATTTGCAAAATAAGGCTATTATTAGTGCCTACCTCATTTAATAATTGTATTAACGGAGTTAATACAGCACAGATGTTATGTGCCCAGCACAAAATGACTGTCTAATTACTTGAAGTAATGTTGTTAATACAAGATGTGAAATTGAGAAATGCTCAACTTGGATCCAAACTGCCTTAAGCCACCTGTAAACAGGTATCACAGCTCATAGTACTTCTCCATGGTAGCTCTCATCATCTTTTCATTTAAATCACTAATTTAAAAATTATTTATTTATTCTCCGTTGCCTCAGAGACTAACTACTTAGGCTCTGTAAGGGTCATGGATGAGTTTTCAGTTTTCATAGCAGCATAGCAACAGTGAATAGCATAGTAATTGAACAAAAGAGATGCTTAGTCAACGATTGTTTGACCTCTACATTTTACAGCTGGGAATTAGAGGGGCGGTAAGGTAAGTGACTTGCGGTAGGTCACCGGATTAATGAGAAGTAAAGCCACATTTAGAAGTTAGGCTGAGGGGCACCTGGGTGGCTCTGTCAGTTAAGTGTCCAACTCTTGATTTTTGGCTCAGGTCATGATGTTGGGGGTCGTGAGATCAAGCCCCGCATTAGGCTCTAAGCTGGGCTCTGAGCTGGGCATCAAGCCCGCTTAGTACGCTCTCTCTCCCTCTCCCTCTGCCACTCTACTGCCCAGCCCCACCCCAACTCACTCTCTCTCTCTCTCTCTTAAAAAAAAAAAAAAAAGCAGCCAGGGTGAAGTTACCACAGTCCCCTGAAGGACTCACCCACCAGGGCTGCTTCACGGGCATGAGACTCGTTTGGGGACACACGGCCCCCACTCAGAAGGGCCCCGCGCCTGGTTTAGGGCCAACTGTGCTGCTTTGAAATTCTTAATATTTATCATTGATCGAGGGGCTCCACATTTTCATTTTGCACTGGTCCCTAAACATGATGTAGCCTATCTTGACCTTCATGCAGCCTCATAATTCAACCTTCAAAACAGATTCAAGGATCCTGGGCTGAGAAGAGCCTCCCGCAGATGAAGGCGGACTGGAGGATTCTGGACTCCTGTTCCACAAGAGCAGCGGGAGGAAAGGCCTCCTTCCCTTTAGCGATTCCCACGGCCGTGGACATCCCTCTCCCGGGAGCTGGCGGGGCCCATGGCAAGTGCATTGCCCTTGAGAGAAATACATTTGCAGTCCCCACGGTCACAATGAATAGACAGCACAACTGCTCTCTTCAGATCGCTGAGGCCATACCTGGGATTGTAACATTTAAACAATACATGGCATCTTCCCACACATAAAACTCCAATCAAGCTATAGCAATTGCTGCGTACTCCCGCTCTCTCCTTCAGGATGTAAATGCTCCTTGGTTTCCCCGGGGCTTCCTTCCGGACAATGTCATCAGGGCTCCTGTCTTAGAGCGTGCCCGTCTCCCAGACACCTATCGAGTTACTGGTAAGGCAAACTCATACACAAATTAAGATGGAAGTGTTAATAGCTTTTGACAGACCTGGGTTTGAAACAGCAGGACAATGAATGAGCTTCACCAGCCTTCCGGTCTGCCCATGTATGTAGGTGGGCTGAGCACGCTCCAGCCAACACTCTCCACCCCAAGTATCTCCCAGAAGCTGAGTAGTTCTGATATTTTCATGATCTGGAGGTTATTAGTCAGCTTAGGATATGAACCCCTACTAAAAACAAGTTACCAGGGAAAAGAGTAAGTAAGCTAAGTCATGTATCACACCCATTGCTTGCATACCAGTGTGAGTTTATCACCTGTTTTCTGGAATCTAGGTTTTACAGTGATTGCAATCCTCTTAAGGGAGGAGAGGGAGGAGGAAGAACTGGGCTTTCAACACCTCCACAACAATCTAATTACCATTCTCTTGTCAGATCCCTCTTCCTCCCTGGATATCTATCGCAGATCTCCTATAATTTCCTCTTTCTACCCACCCCCACCAAGGTTTCCTTTTCTTTTCTCATTTTTGGCAGATTTACGGTGGCTCTTCTTTTGCAGGGAAAAGATAAGCCAATGGGTGGGTCTTCCTGTTAACCAAACATAAACAAACCTACGGTAGCGTCATCCTCCCATGCTAACGCCGACAATGTCTGTTCTGAATGGTCAGCTGCCTCATCTCTGTCACCTTCCTATGAGCACTTAAACATTGCACACTTTTCCAATCATAAAAATAAAACCCAATCTTACCCATGATGGCAACCATACCCCCGCCCTGTATTATAGGGCCCTACCTCTATCTTTCACGGTCAATGGCCCAAAAGATTTCTTCCCTTTGTCTCACTGACCATTTGGACCATTGTACCACACACAATCTGACTGTCCCCCTCCTCCATGAGCACCCTGCTAAGATGGCCTCCATGTGATTCAATACACTGGATGCTTCCCAGCTTTCATTCAACCTCATTTCTGGGCAGAACTGGACACTGACAAGTATTCCTAGAAATACTCAATTTTTTTTACTTTTCCTTCCATTCCTCTGGCCAATATCTCAATTCCTTTTTCTTGTTCTACCTGTTCTCCACTAATTGAAGCTATTTGGACTATTTCGGAGCTCAGCACTAAGCATTCTTCCTATTTTAGTTTTCCCAATTTATCATGGCACATCCACTCCTATGACTTCCATGACTACCTTTATGCTAATTGCAAAATATTTCTGCCAAATATAATGTCTCTGTCAAATGTTTCTTTTCAGGACAAACCTATGTCCATGGTTTAGGCTTCATGTAACCCTGACAGTTGACAGGCCTGCTGAAGCGTCTCCAGCCACCTGAGACTCAGTGTGGCTAAACCTGGACTCATGGTCTTTCCCCAAATATCTTTGTTTCTTTTCCCTCCAGAATGTCTTCTCTCAGTAGACGATGACCATCAACTCTGTTCCTCCTGCCGGAAATGCAGAAGTGATTCTTGGCTCCCATACTCCTTCAGCCCTTGCTTCTGGTCAGTTACTATACTGTGATGCTTCCGCCTTCAAAATCCGTCTCAAAGAGAACTGCTTCTTCTCCATTCCTCTTCACCGTCACCACCTCAGACCACAGCACCATCATCTTCAGTCCACCTCGTGCAATAGTCTCCCACTGGCATCTCTCACAACCCCTCCAATCTCCTCTTTGCTTAGAAACCAGATGTATGCTTTTCAGATGCTAATGGCTGACACTTCCGCTTGGAACTCAACTCAGTTTAGTAGCATCCGGTTATTTTTGATAATGGTCTGAGATCCTCATTCAGACTATAACTCCTTGTCTGACACAGACTATTACCCTCCCCTATGCTCCAGTCACAGTAGACCTTGAAAGCAACCTGCTCCTCCTACTTACAGCCTTGGCCATGGTGTTTCATTTCCTTGAAAATCTCTTCTTCCTAATCTTCACCTGGCGACACATCCCACTCATCTTAGAGTATGCTGCTTAAATATCACATCTCAGACAGTCCGTCCAGTTTTTTATACTGGCCCCCTGCTTTGTATTTTTACAGTACCTTATAATTCTCCTTTGAGTACTTGCCATGACTGTAATTATTTGCATAACTTCTACCCCACACCCACTACAGCTCTTAGCCAAAAAGCTCCATGAGGCAGGGATTATATCTGTCTCTTCCATTTCTGTGAATTCTGCACTTCGCTTTGCATCCCACACAATGTGGGAATTTACTAAATAGTTGGTAAGTAAATGAATGGGCAAATGGAAACTTCAGGTACTAAAATTCTACTTCAGAAGTTTGTAAGCTTAAGACCAGGGCTGCCCTCAAGTCTGGGCCTTGAGCCCCTGGAAATAGCAAAGGGAGGATTAAATATACCTAGGAAAAATGAAATATCTGGTTTCATAAAATTTTGTCAGCTTATGGCCCTAGATCCACACTTTATGGGTACACAACTGGGCTGAGAAACCTCTCCAAACACAGGACTGTAGTAAGTCTGCATGGCTTAGACAGCCTCTGTGCTTTGTGTCCAGGATGAACTGGTTTGAATTACCACTCCACATGTCACAGAGGCAAGTCCCAGGGCCTCATAAGCTAAGACTGTGCCGCAGGGAGTCACGCAGAGTCAGTGGGAGACTGAATCTTCTTGTCCACCATGCCTTCACTCATGGTGTGTGTCTCAGCGAGCTATGGGGATCTTTAATTAATTTATTTCATGTTAATATTTGTTTTCTATTTTTTCCCTTTTTGAGATTAGAAACAACAATGGCAACATCGCATCCAAAATGTACTGGCAATAAAATAGGGTGATTTTTTTTTTTTGGTTTAATAAGTAGAGATACTTCACTGAATGAGAACAGATGCTTGAAACACTTGTTCCTCCTTTACATTTTAGCATGTTATTTTTCTCCAGATTTTTCTTAGAGGGCTAATTATATGTGCTGTGGGGCATTTTCAGTTTTAACTATACCAACTTATTACATGATGGTGAAAAACTATTCGGAAAATGTGGTATTTTACAATATTGATTCAGTTGCAAAAAAAGGGGAAGGGGCCATGCAAGATGTTTCCTGGTGCTGACTATAAAATGTCTGTGCCTTCAAATCAGTAAACTATAAATTAATGAAAATATAGGGCCAGGATATGTGTGCCAGTTAATTTAGATCACAATGCTTGTCTCTGGAAAGTGCTAATAAATACACTTAACAGACATGAACCCTCAGATTATTATCATTTAAAGGACAGAACACAGCAACATAACATTATTAACAGGATTTTTCCATTTCTTCCATGTCCTGCTTGTTTTCCTTCTATTTAATGGGATGCTGTTTGTTTATGGCCATTTCTTTCCCAGAGGTACTAATAAAAGCTCAGGCAAAAAAATTCTCCTCTCTCCTTGTTTGGATCAGTGCCCTCAAAATTCCTAAAGAGACTTTTTTAAAAGAAAGGGAGTAGTGTTGACCTTGACCCATTAGGCTTTATAGCAGTCCCTGGCTTTTCCTCATTTCTAGAAAAAAATTTCAGAAGCTACACATGGTCTCAACTAAGGTTAGAGCAGGCATTAGTCTGCTTCTTCCAAGGAAGATTGAGAATCTTAATTTCCTTTAGCATCCAAAGCACTTAACGTTTAATTATGTATTTTACCACATTTTTGTTCCGGCTTCATAGATAGCAGATAAAAAGGACTATGAACAAGACAGGTCATTTATAGAAGCAACAGAGGAAAAAAAATATGTGCTGAATTTATCATGACCCCAGCAATGCAGAATTGAATTGCCAATGGGAATAGGATTGTAAGCTATTCTACTGACAAATTTTAATCAAATAGTAAGGAAAGAACTTAGAGAAAATATAGGGATTCTGGAAAGATTCAGAGGACGCATCATTCTTTCTCTCCGTTATCAATGTGTATACCTCTGGCTGAGCTTCAGCTATCCCCATGGCTGTGGGAGGCACTAGATTCCTGGGTATGAGAGAGATCTTCAGCTCAAGGGATTGAGGAATCCCTAGGAAGAGACTTGGGAAGGGCTTTCCTGCCTTGGGCTTCATGAGATCCCAGTACAAGAGAAATTATGGGGGAGATCAGAAAAGACTTGGCCTTCCGAAATCTGTAGATAGATCTCTGGGGATTTTCAGGGGACAACACTGGGCTCCTGTGTGTGTGTGTGTGTGTGTGTGTGTGCACGCACGTGTGTGTGTGTGTGTGTGTGTGTACATGTGCATGCCCGGATGGACCTGGTCTCCTTAGTCTTCAAAAGAAGAGACAGAGCTGAAAAGGGGAGCTACTTTTGTAATTCTCCCCATTTCTGAGGCTGAATGAGTATGAGAAAACCAGGTAGGATTTTTCCTGCTGCCTATTAGGGCATCTTCAGCCCACAAAAGTAGATGGTGATTCAACTTCCATTCTTTCTGAGAGTTTGTGCACTGGGGGTGCTTTCACAACCAAAGAAAAGTTCCTGGAGAGAACCCAAGGGAAATAATGACCCATCTGAGGGAGCCAAACAGCCAGCAAAGGAAGGCCAACGAGGGTGGGCACCAGGTCAAAGGGGAGCCTCTGGAGGAGACAGATGAGGATTCAGACGACACCACATATAGTAATGACGTGGTAAAGAACAGCTACAAAGATTCCAGTTCAGGTCAAAACAAGACTTCCTAAAATAGAAACTAAATGTTTGAAGTAGAAAACTCAGAAGATGAGTGAGAGGAGGGAGTGCTTGCCGTTGAGACTGGGATTAGTGGCCTGGGTGAGAGCAGGGATATTATTTCAAAGTACAGACCAAAAACATGAAGAGGGAGAAAATTTGAAGGCAAAGATATCAGATCTGGAGATTTTTTAATACTTTCACAAACTCAATATACAAATCATAAGAATTTCAGAAGGGAAAAAAAAGAAATTGATGGGAGATACACAATACCTAAGTCTACTAATGACTAGAGAATTTGTCCCTGAGAGAAAAGATTGGCTTTTACAGAAGGCGAAGTTACATGAAGTTTCTGGAAAGAGTAATGAGGAAATCATATGCTAGTAAGATTATGGAGCTCTTAAGGATAAAGAGGAAAAGGTGGATGGTTTCTATCAATTTTATCCATCGTCTGTCTAGTAACTTGATAAGGGATAGGACGGTAAAACATTTCATCAATGTGACATTTAAATATTCATTTATACGACTTTCTGAGGTCTTTCTCTTTATGTGTTAGTCCCACAATTTCGCAAGCAAATCTATTATTTATTTTCCAGGAACAGTGATTAAGGAGTATTGTATCGTACTCACCTAACTTGAAAAATCCTTACCTGAGAGGACTGTAAGTTCTATTTCATTGCATTGGTGACAAGATTCTTCCTGAATTTATAATACATATTTTTTGTTCAAATGCATTAAACAGTTTAATAAAAAGAAATGAAATGTCCTCAAAAAGTTTGACTTTTCACATATACAGCTTCCAAATCTCATGTAGAAATTATATCTATCACTACCCTAAGGGAACACTGTGCATAGGGTTTATATGGGTTATTTCAACCACTTACAACTTTAAAGAGAAAAGAGAACCTGAAATTATAGCAAAGACAGTTTTAAAAGCATAGCAATGATGGCAGCGGTAAGACCACTGCTGCTGTGTGGGCATCTGTAATTCTTTCTTTCCTGGGGCGATTTGCATAATAGCAAGACATCGAGGGCTTCTTTATTAGAATTCAAAGGGATTTGAGAAATAAATGTTTGGTACAAAATGATAATATTTTAAAACATATTATATACTACAGTCAGCAAAAGTATAACGTGAGTGTAAAATTAATGTTATGGAAACATAACCCATTATGCTTGAAGCGAGCAGTTGCTTCTAAGCCTGCTTCTGCTTTCCGTGAACTGTAACCTCAGCCACCGCCAGAAATGCAACACAGTGTGCTTGCCTCGTCTTCCTCTCTCTATCTGCATGGATTTGGGAAATCAGGCTTATTTCCCTGGACAGCCCCCTTCCTTTTATAAAAGGAGTACAATCATATTTCCATGTGAAGATTATTAGAGACAGTGCCTAAACAGTACTTAATATAAAACCCGGTACATTATAAGTGGTATAAGAATATTAATGGTGATCATGACTGATGTCATCTTTTTTTTTTTTTTTTTTTTTTTTACATACACGGAATAGGGCCGAGACCAAGGAATTTAGAAATAGACACACTGGGTTCAAATTCTTCTCTGCTTCTTATTGTCTTTGTGGTCTTGTAAAAATTAGTTTTTCTGAGTGTCCATTTCCTTATCAATAAATGACAGGCTAAAGATTCCGTCTCAGTACTGGGTTGGGATTAAATGAGATTCAAACTGGAAACTATCTAACAGCAATCAGGCAAATAGAAGAAATGAATAAATGTTTCCTTTTTCTATCCTTATTCTCCCAGAACTACTTAACAATATAGATACTGACACACTGTCAAATTAATAAAGAAAAACATTGAAATAGATGGTGTGCTTACATATATATATATATAGGTCTATCTATCCATCTACAATTCACACAATTGCATATAAGTGTGCCTAGCTTTAACAACAAACTGCTATAGGAAAACATATATATATATATATATATATGTTTTTATATATATAAAATGTGTGTATCTATACACATATTATGCATTATATATGTATATGTGCATATACATATATGTATATATATACACATTATAAAAGAAGGTCCAAAATGACAGTTATTAAAGGAAATATTTTACTAAAGAACATACATTTTAAATATCCCTTTCTAGATGTTTGACAGCTCTTATTACATATTTCAAGGTCAAACATATTACATGGCATGGCAATCTTCATCCTGTTCACTCCATAGACGTGTGGCAACAAGAGGAATATTATACTTACCTTTTGTTGTTCAAATATGCATTAAAATGTTATAAAATATCTAGAATATGGTATCTAATCAAATAATGTTATTCATGCTAAAGTTTATTTTTGAACACTCAGTACACTGGTCCTAGGTATCTTGTACCACGTAAAGCATTTTTATTTTGTACTTTGCCATAGAAATTGCCTTCACTGAGGTTAAACACTTCAAATTTTTATGTGTTTCCAACTTAACAGGTGTAAGAAAACTTTAAAAAGATTAAGGCCCAGAGTTGGGATGGGAAGAAGTTGGTCTTTTGGTTAAACCTGTGCAGTCTCTCACTGCTTGATGCTACCCTTTCTTAAAGCACCCTTTGCCCCCCGATGTCTGGTAAAAATGTAACCAAACTGTGGTTGGCAATACATTTTAAACTCACTTTCTACTTCTCTACCCGCGCCAGAGAGATCTCAAGAACAATACAGATGGTTTTATAAGGGCATAGAGAAAAATGTGAAATGGAAATTAGCATATTATTTTGTGAAATCAGTATCAAGAATAGTGATCTGGGGGAGCCTGAGTGGCTCAGTCCATTAAGCATCTGTCTTTGGCTCAGGTCATGATCCCAGGGTCCTGGGATTGAGCCCCGCATCCGGCTCCCTGCTCAGCGGGGGAGTCTGTTTCTCCCTCTCCCTCTCCCTCTGCCCCTGCCCCCCACTTGTTCTCTCTTAAATAAATAAATAAATAAATAAATAAATAAATAAATAAATATCTTAAAAAGAAAAAGTAATAGTGATCTGTACTCATGATAGTCTGGGTCACTGGAGAACTCCACTGCCTCCAAAGAGACAAACTGCTGAGAAAGAGCCATCAGCTCCCTATCCTACCCAGTTAGGGAGGCCCCGCGCTCTCCCGCAGTAAGAAGGAGCAGGAGATCCTCATAAGCGCTAACAGCTCACAGCAACTTACAGACGCAGGCAGAGGAAGGAACTCCAGCATCACCCAAGCCAAGGCTTTCACCGCGCAGTGATGAGAACAGAGAGGATAGGCAAGGCTCCCTTGGATCCCCAGACCCCTGGCTCATCCGTGCAGGTCACAACTACATCCGTGGAAAAACAGGTTTACAAGAAGTGACCAAGATGCCGACGGAATTCTCTTGGATCCCCGTCCCCGCCCCTCCACCAAGGCTCCCAGTCATTGTTTCCTGTAAAAACCTCACACATGCACAGTGACCCCTTTGTCTCTCAGGGCCCCACAATATAAAATCCTGTGACTCTCCATCAAGCGAGCCATCCCACTCCTACCGACTGACACACGCTCTTCTTGGCTACCGTATCCTAGTTGTCTTCTACACATTTGAGTCCTACCAAAAAGGTGCAACATCCAAAGAACCCCTTAATCATGGCTACCTAAAACCTCTGTAACAGGGTATATTCCCACATGAATTACTTCACCAAATACTGTTCACGTTTAATAGTTATTTTTTACTTTAATGTTACAAATTTATTAATTTATTATTACCCTTCAGAGACTATTTTAATAAAGAATAGGCAAAGGAACAAGTAATCAAGAGTAATTTAATGCTCACATATAGTAACAACCATCAGCAAAAATTAATTGTAAAAATAAATGTAAAATTCTTTTCCTTAGGGGTGCCTGGGTGGCTCAGTCGTTAAGCGTCTGCCTTCGGCTCAGGTCCTGATCTCAGGGTCCTGGGATCGAGCCCCGTATGGGGCTCCCTGCTCAGTAGGAAGCCTGCTTCTCCCTCTCCCACTCCCCCTGCTTGTGTTCCCTCTCTTTGTTGGCTGTCTCTCTCTCTGTGTCAAATAAATAAATAAAATCTTTTTAAAAAATTCTTTTCCTTACTTACCCAGAAAGTAAGCCAGAGAGTCCTCTGTAAATTCATCCCACAAATAAGCTTGCAAGTGTGGACTTCATTGAGCTTTGCTGGTAGAAGTAAAATACTTTAAAAGAGTTATATGCTCCAGTGGGTACCAGTGAAATCAGAATGCATCCATAAGTGGAATGCTATGTAGACATGAAAAGATCTCCATATGTATACATATGTATAAAGACCACGATATATTTTTAAATATTTTAAAGACAAGCATGTGGGACATTACATAGAAAATAAGACTAGCTCAATAAAGGCATTTATTTCACCTGAAATGACACCCCTAAAAATGAGTAAGAACAGTTGCCTCTGTGTAGGAATCAAGACCAGAGTGCACTGTTTCATTGTACATCCTTCTTTTTTTTTTTTCCTTGCAAGTTTTTATTTAAATTCCAGTTGGTTAACACACAGTGTAATATTCATTTCAGGTGTAGCCTTTCGTGATTCATCACTTTCACACAACACCCAGTGCTCATCACAAGTGCTCTCCTTAATCCCCATCACCCAGTTCCCCCACCCTCATCCATCTCCCCTCTGGAACACTTCGTTTGTTCTCTATGGTTAAGAGTATGTTTCTTGGTTTTCCTCTCTTCCCCCCCCCCCCCCAACGTTCATTTGTTTTGTTTCTTCAACATCACTCATCATCAGGGAAATACAAATCAAAACTACAATGAGATACCACCTCACACTGGTCAGAATGGTTAAAAATAACAAGTCAGGATATAGTGGGTGCTGGGTAGGATACAGAGGAAGGGGAACCCTCTTGCACTGTTGGTGAGAATGCACACTAGTACAGTCACTCTGGAAAACAATATGGAGGTTCCTCAAAAAGTTAAAAATAAGACTATCCTACCATCCAGAAATCGAACTACTAGGTAAATACCCAAATAAATACTAATACCCATAAAAATACTAATTCAAAAGGATCCATGAACCTCAATGTTTATAGCAGCATTATCCACAATAGCCAAATTACTGAAAGAGCTCATTTGTCCATTGACTGATGAATGGATGAAGAAGATGTGGTATAGATCTGCAATGGAGTATTACTCAGCCATCAAAAAGAACGAAATCTTGCCATTTGCAACTTTGTGGTTGGAGCTAGAAAGTATAATGCTGAATAAAATAATTCAGTCAGAGAAAGACAAATACCATATGATTTCATTCATACGTGAAGTTTAAGAAACATTGTATATCCTGTTAATTTTCGATTTTTATTTTTTGCAAAAGGCCCATTTGCTTGGGAAATTCGTATTGCCCATCATGAATGACGCCATAACAACTAAGTCATAATCAGCTAATGTTGCCAAAATAGCAGCACGGGTTTTCTATCAAGTTATTTGGGGCACTGAATTATTATATTCTCTTACAAATATATCAAAAGATACTCACAAATAAGGCTCCTGCTGCTCTTAGAATATTCTTTCCCTTCTTCTTCTTCTATTTTTTTTTAAGCTTGCTTAAACCTCCATTTAGGTTGGCAATTTAATCACGGTGTGTGGAATAGGGACACTGACACCTTCAGAAGAAAGACAATTAAGTAAAATGGCAAGAAAATGCCCATCCACGATGAAAACGAAACTTGAAAGAAAATTTTGAAATAATTATCACAGTGGCGCAATTTGGGGGTCATTTTCTGGTATTGTCAGCAACTTTCTTCAGTATTCCAAGAAATAAGCTCAGCAAAATGGAACCAGATGCAAAGTGTCAAGAAGCCCTCAGCGCTTTCATTAAAATCACATCAGAATTTGAAAGCTTCTTCGGGGAACTGCACTTATCAGTTCTACTAGAGGGATTTGAAACAAATGGGTTTTTTATGAAGCAGGATGATGTAATGGTTAGGAGTGTGGTCTCTGCAGTAGCACTGCTTGGGTTCAAGTCCCCACACTGCTACTTCTCCCTGTGGGATTGTGAACAATTCTTCAAATGATCTGTACCTGCTTCCTCATTTGTTAAAGTCGGATCATGACAGTAGATTCCTTGCAAAGTTGTTAAGAAGACCAAGTGGTTAACGATTTAATGCACTTAGAACCACGCCTAGAACAGAGTTGTGTAACCATCGATTATTCGGGTATTGGTATTATTATTCTATCTGCCAACAAAAATACTTATTGAATTCTCATGCATACATCACTCTAATATGCAGAAACAGCAAGTTAAAAAAAAAAAACACTAAGTTATCATCAGGAACCTGTGTTTCATTCTGCATCTATCACTTACTTGGTATGTGACCTTGGGCATGTCACTTAATCTCTGCTTCAGTGAGGATGTCTATGTCTCAGCTGAAAAATGGAGCTAATTCATCTGATTGTCTTGAAAATCAGAGGCAATTTTACAAAAAAAAAGTAAATACTGATATTGAAACAGTATGCGCATGTAAAAATAGTAGTAGTGATAGGAGAAAGTATAATGGAAGAAATGAGTAGGAAAAGTTAATTCATGTTAATTATAGAGAAAAAGGGAAAGCACAGAAACTTCAAGAAAGGAAAAAGAATATTTCCTAAGTCATAATGTTAGCATTCAGCCCTATTTTTCCCAAAGTACTTAAAAAATTTCCATATGCTCTTTTTATGTCTTAAACATTTGCATAAAGGATATCACACGATACGTACTATTTTGCAAATTTTTTTTACACTTAGGATGACTTTTTTTTGAGATTTATTCAACTTGATATATGCAGGACTAGTTCACCTATTTTAAATTGCAAATAGAATTGCATTGTATTAATACAACCTTTATTTATTCGTGACCTTGAGGGACAGAATCTATTTTGCACTGCAATGAATATGCTTGCTCATACAAGCATCTTCTGCACACGTGTAAGAATTTTCTCATGAGTAAATTCCTAGGAATGGAATTGCCAGATTGTAGGGCATATGTATGTACACTTGTATGAAATTTTACCAAATTGCTTCCTGGAGTGATCATCTGTCTTATGAAGAATTGCAAGCAGAAATGTTTTATAGTTTCATAATTTTTTCCTATATGTTTATCCTTAAATATAAGGTCACCATCAAAGGCACAGACTGACCTATAAAAAACCAATCAGGAATAGCAAAGCAAGGGATGGTGAATCAGAGAGGGGCCACTATCACACCTATGGGCAAGAGGAGGGAGCAGGTGCCGGTCGCAGTGTGGCAGAGGGCCACCTGACAGTGTCTTTCATGGAGAAACAGAGCCAACTCTCAACAGGGAAAGAACCTGAGGTATGGGTACCCCAGCCTTACTCTTCATCATCCTACAAACACCTGGCAGTGTCTTCGATCAACACAACCTAATAAGTTAGCGAGAGGACACTGATACAAAGCTATAAAAGTCAGCAGGATGGATACAATGTGAGTATGTAGCGAGGAGATCAAAGCTATCCAGAGCATAAATCTCTTATATATTGCAAGCATTTTTATCCTTTTAAAAAGTCTTGCAGACATCCTTCTTCATCGATGACTTCGCATGGGCTCTTAGATAAGCAATGAGGATTTGCTATATCCCTAGAAATGTCGTTTTTAAAATAAAAATACGTACCAAATAGTCTTTGGTTTACCTGAATACATAAACACTCAACACCAGCCACTTAAAAAACAAACAAACAAACAAAAAACACAAACCTACTTACTGCGTAAAATGTCCACAAAGGGACAGAAGGAAGTCGCACCATCAGAGAATGGGAAGCAAGATCCAATTGGCCCTTCTCCCTCGAAGTCAGTATAACCGAAACTAGATCTTTTTATTTTCCTTCGCTTATTTAAAACTTATCCTATCTTATAATTGGGGACTAATTATTGGTTTTTTGACTTATTTGGTCTTGGGAGACATATTCAAATATTAAGCATAGTAGTAGCTAGATCTTGCTGAGATTACAAATTATATCTAATTCATCTATAATCTAAGCCAAAACATACGCAACATCTAAATGTAAACATATGTAGCATGACTTGCATTTTGTTTTTGCAGAAGTGGACAGAAAATTAACAATCTTCTTGCCTGTTATTTATAAAATACATGTAAGCAATTATTTTAATGTGTGACTGAACTAGGGAGCAAGGAAATGAGTGGTTTGATAAAGCTATTGCAAGTTGCTTAAAATATGTCCTTAAAATATCATCCAAGTTGGAAGACCTATCTAATACCTAAGTTATTTGCATACTTATTCTTAAAGTAGACATGGGAATTAGCCCGGTCATTCAAGAAAATAATTTGTTAATATTACAGCGGCTATAAAATGGGCACGGACTTCAACTCACGAGTTTCACTTCTAGGAATTTAACCTAAGAAAACAGTTAGATGTTTAGACCAAGATTTATGTGCAGAATTGTTTATCCATGGTGAGAATGGGTAAGAGGTTTAAAAAAAATAATGTAAGAGAATTTCCCAGGGCTGAAAGTAAACACAAATGGTCAAATTGAAAAGAATGTTAAGCAGGATGAACCCCAAATACCCACAGCCTCACACGCCATGAACGTTCACAACGTCCTGGATAAAAATATAATCCGAAAAGTGTCCAGAGAGGAAAAGGTGCTGTTACCTGCAAAAGAAGGAGAGTCAGCCTAGGTTCACACTTCTCACTAGAAAGCACCAAATGCCTGCAAGCAATGGAAGGGAAATGTAACCCTCAACCTATTATTATCTACAAAACTGAATTTCCAATCCAATGCAAGAATAAAAGAATGAGAGCACAGCCAGGGGCCTGTCTCAAGCTCCTGACACACAGAACCTTGAGCCCCATTTCAGGAGAAAAGAGGGTAGACTATCATACGTTGACTCTAAACAGGAAATGAGTTCGGCAGTTCAGAAATGTCTGAGTTTTTTGCAAATGACCGGTTTAAACTTTCTGCCATCATGAGATCGGGATTTGCGAGGGAAGTTAAATTCAACCGTAAAAAAGTTATTATTTTTTCTTTTTTCTTTTTGTATGCCTCTGAGTGTGTGGCTTGTGAAATTCATAGCTATTAATATAACCGTTGCTAATAGCAATTATTTCCGAATGCTTACTATCTGCCAGATACTTTGCTAAATCTTCCACATATATAATCATGTCAAATCCTCCTAAATTTTATGGGATTTGGGTATTATGATCTCCATTTTATGGAGATAAACTAAGGTCCACGGAAATTAAGTAATTGTCCTACAGTCACACATTTAACAAGTGGTAAAGTTGGAATTATAACCAGATTTTTGCGACTCGCAAACCCATCATCTTAAACATCAGTGCAAAGCCTAGCCAAGACCTAACTGATTATCCTTGAGAAATAATACAGATACCTTTCTTGACCTCCCAGCAAGTCAATGCTTTCTCTAATATTTACAGTTTCTGTTGACAGAGATAATTAAAATCTTTTCAATCCTGTAACTCCAAAACCCTCCGGGTATTGTCCTGTTAAATTCTCTCCCCGAAGCTACATGACTCATCTCTTCAAAATCTCCTCTTTGCTGAAACCTAGGGGAGAGAAAGACCATTTTCAATTAGACCTAGCACTCCCTGTTCTCTGCTGATAAGATTGGAAAATAAGTACCGATGTAGGAGCATTCTGAGTTGGCTAAATTCCTCCCACGGGCATTTTACACTGCCAAAACCTTCCCCAAATCCTGGGAAGATGCTTGAAGGACAATTGTATTAGCAGAAAAAAATGATGAAAGGATATTTCAGTGAAAGAGAAATATTGTTCTTTTCTACTAATAAAAGCAATCACTGAACTGCATGGAGCTCAAAATTTATCTGACGCTGATTACAGTCCATTCTTGGCTTTCACCTTAAGGAGCCATTTCTCTTCCATGAATATTTAGATAGTGAATAGACCACCTTTTCTTCCCATTGTTAGCCCCCTCTCTGAACTGAAACCCCATTCCCAACCTGGGATGGCACACAGGGGCAGTTCTGTAAGGATTTCCTTCACACTGCACAAGCCCAGCGTCAGAGGTAATTTGAAGTTCAGGTTCACTGCTAAACTGAATGTAGTCTGGGGGGGTCTTAATCCTGAGTTAAATCCACAGCTGAAGGTTGCTTGATCACTGTCCATCTTTTTCTCTATTTATTTTTAATTTAGGACATTCAATTTTGTCCCTGCCTACAAATAAACTAATATTATAAACAAATGCATGTTCAGGATTGTATGTAACAAAGAAAGAATGAACAACTTGTTTCTCTAATTTACTTAATCCCGTCTTTAATTACATGTTCAAAACGTGTCGGAGACAATCATCTTGACATTTTAGTGGCCCTTCTTTTCTGTTCCTCAACTTCCTGCTCAGGAGAACCTTACAATTCTTTCTGCTGTGTCTGGATGTGTTCACTTTTCTATTTTCTGGAACATTTACAGTCCCTGATTGGGAAGCTGATAGAACTTCCCTGCACTTGGGCAGGGGCCCTTTGGTCCAGGTTATTTTCTTACAGTTGACAACACAACGTTGCGTTAGTTTCAGGTGCATAATGTAGCCATTCGACAAGTGTATACAACGGTATGCTCACAAGTGTAGGTGCCTCTTGCAGTCACCTACTAATGCCTAGATGCAGGATTTCCCAAAGCAATGTCTCAAGTATTCCAGAAGTCTCTCCTATGCTCTGAAAGGAGACCAGTAAACTATCCGCCTCACTCTCACTTCCCATTGCTTGCTCCGCCGGCTTTCATCCACACTGCCAGCTAGATTCTCTTCTCTGGACTATGCTTTGACTTCCAGGGGCTTCCCAGCCTCCCGGCAGCCCTGCCTCTCCCTCAAGTCTTACTGTTTGTGCCAGTCAGTTGTATCACAAATATTAATGGAGCTCCGGTTGAGTGCCCAGCACCGTGTGCAGATCAGAGACGAAAGAAAATTTCTTTCCCTTCCGGGTCTTACATTTCAGTGGAGGGTGCTGGAAAATAGCACTTAAAACTAACTCTTCTTATGGCCCCAGAAAATCTCTCCATAGAAGTAAAAGAGAAAGAAAGCACTTTTATTCTTGAATAACCATTAAACCCTGATGTCACGCCCATCACAGTCAATCCACTGAAGTCCTTACAATGACGGAATACGGCGGATACAACCCATTACGCGCATGTTCACAAGATAAAGAATAGCTAGTCCTCAAGAAAGAGGAAATGAAAGCAACATTTGTCATATCATCTATCCTAAATTTACTTGGTAATTGGGATAGTCACCTGTGTTTGATAATGCGTTTTGAATGGGTATTAAGGAGGGCACGTATTGCATGGTGCACTGGGTGTTATACACAAACAATGAATCATGGAACATTACATCAAAAACTAAGGATGTACTGTATGGTGACTAACATAACATAATAAAAAATTAAAAAAAAACACTTTTCGTATCTCTAAGACCTGAAGTAGTTTGCAACTTGGACCCAGGCACTAGCTGAAGTTAAGGGACTTATCCTCCCACAAAACTAGGAGCTAAGGGCACTACCTTCCTTGAGGATTGCATTGCAAAAAGACGTCTCCCAGTTCCTTAAGGAAGCCTTCCTAAGTCTTCAATTAGCAGGAGGCTTATTTAGCTTTTAAAAAGATTTACATACATTTCAAAGAGGCAGGGAAAGAGCTTACAATTACAAGTTCTCTAAAGTAAATGCTTTAAGAAGAGGGAGGGGACGTCTCTTCCTTCATTTTCAACAGAGTGAATTAAGTTTATTTTTATTTTTTATTTGTCCAGTAAAGGGAGATAGGCCATCAATAAGTGGATTTAAAAAATGAATAAATGTACTTAAACATCACAAAAATTTCAAAGGAATGTGCTATAAAAAAATTAAATAAGTTAGTGCATCCTGGAGGTAGTCCTGAAGGTAAGCATCAAGGAGGCACTGTCGGAGCAAGTGACATTTGACCAGAGACCTGAAAATTCCAAGCACAGTAAGTACCAAGGCTTTGAAAGAGGAACAAGATTGAGTTGTTCAATGGATTGAATAGGTCAGGATAAGTAGGCTGGAGTGAAATGTGGGGAGAGGAGAGGAATAAAGGTGATGAGGAAGATGGGGGCAAGATCCTGAAGACTTCATAGGTCTCGGCACGGCGCTGAGATTGTATTCTGGTTGTAGGGGGAGTTTACAAGCAGAGGAATGACATGATCTAATTTATGCTTGAGAAAGATGCCTGGCGGCCCTGTAGCAGGTTGACTGCTTGGAATCGGTGATCATGGGAGAGACACGTTGAGGAAAGAGTGGGGGCAGCAAGTAGATACGAAGCTGTTGTGGAATTCCAAACAAGCGAAGAGTTTGCAAGGACCAGGGCTGGGACAGTAGAGGTGCCGAGTAGAGTGATAGGTTTGCAACACAATTAGAATCAGAGAAGGTATCGATGAACTCGATGAGCCCTGCGCCATGCAGGGCATGAGGGAAAGAATGGAATTAAGCATGATTTCAAAGCTTCTGGTCTGAGAAACGCGGCAGGTAATGGTGCCATTTGTTAAAACGGTGTGCACTTTGAGGGAGCTACAATTGGCAGAGAGAATTATTAGGCATGCAAGGGGCAATCTGAGAGGTCGGAGACTCTGACGCTATGAGGGGAATGTGCATTTGCATTTCCTGCTCTGTGTTTGCTGGGATTTAATATTCCCAGTGGCCATTGCGAACTCTGCTGGGCACCTATGCACTCAAGGTGTCAAGGTCACAGATTCTGCTGCCTATAGGGGATGGACAAATCTCTATTTTTGCTGTTACTCCCCTTTACCAGGTTCAAAAGCAATGTTTCCTGTGACTCCTTGTACTGACAAATCTGAATTAAAACCAGTAAGCTAAAGTCAGCATCACCCCTCCTGCTCACTGTAGTTCCTGCCTGAATCAAGCCTTGTTTAGCTAGATGTCTTTTCCTTGGCAGATTCTTCCATGTTAAGTTCCTGTACCAGGCACGTCCTGGTTCAGCTGGATCTCTTCCCTGTTTAGCACAAGGCTAAATCAAGGTTTTGGCAGAGTTGAGATCCTTCTGGGGATGAATATGTTTCCAAGGATTATGACCATTCAGGTTGTTGGCAGACTCCAGTCTATGGGGTTGGAGGACTGCACCCTGTTTTGTAGCTGGATAAACAGCCTGAAGTCACTCTCAGGGCCAACAGGCAGCTCACAGGGCTCAGGCTGTGTTCCTGTCCTCTGCCTTCAAAGCCAGCCATGAGTCCTCATCCTCGAAATCTCTTTGACATCTCCTTTGGCTCCACCTTTTCTCTGCTTACGTCTTCCAATACCCTCTTCTGTAACCAGCCGGAGAATATTCCCTGCTTCCAAAGTCTTTGGTGATTAGGTGGGTGCATCTGGTTAATCCCAAACACTCTATTAAGAACCGTTATGTGGTAACCTTAATTCCATCAGCAAAATCCCTTCAAGGGGATTAGATTCGTGTCCAATTGAATAACTAGAGAATGGAAATTTCAGGGAGAAATCTTTTGAGTCCTGCCTACCGAGTTCTTCAGTTTTAAAGGGTCTTTTTTCTTTTGAGCTTTTACACCATCTCAAAGGGCAAACTGATTAAGAACCTACCAGACTGCCTGTGACCTAAGGAAGTTGATTTGCCAACATCATTTATTTTACATTAAAGGTTATATTCTGTTGAGTTCCTTGAAATTGCCCACTTACAAATAAGAGTTATTAAGAAAGGAGCCTAATAAAGTTTGAAAACAGACTAATTAATCTGAATTAGATGGATCGAGTAGTTTTGTTTTGTTGCTGTTATTTTTAGTGCCACGAATATTAGGCATATTTAATTTATAGCAAAGAGCAGGGGGGGAATGGAAGGGAGGCGCAGAAGATGCAAGAGGCACTTGAGTTTCTTCTTTACAATGAATGGCTGCGATGGCTTTGAAGCCTGAAAGATGATGGGCTTAGAAGAGTCCCAGGTTCTGTGAGTTCCAACTGTGCAGCCGCCTTTTGAAATGATGAACCCTTGCCTACATGGTATTTAGAAATCCCAGAGAACTTTCTTACTCCCCTTCACCGGAGTCTTTCAGAAATCTTTTTGAAATGAAGGCAAGTACCAAAGTCTGATAAAGACCACTGTCAATGCCTTTGAATGAACTTTTACCCACGCTCTACTAAGTCTCAAGCACTATCTTGAAATTATCTTAAAGTCCTAAATCATTCCATGGGGTTATGGGGAAGTCAGCACTTAAAACAGAAATAATACCTAGTGACTGACCCAGGCCTGGATGACGGCACCAACACTGTCTCTCCTTGCATAGTTCTGTGGAAGGCAGACAATCCCTCCAAAAGTGCCAACGGTATTTGGGTGTGATAAAAGGTAAGAGAATTCCAAGGGTAAACAGTTAAATAATTTTAACTCTTATTGATGGTAAAAAAATACAACGAACATGTGGGCTTATTGCATTTTCATTTTCAAAAGACATTTATTTATTTTTTTAATGGGCAGGAGAGAGTTATGCTGTCCTTTGTCATAAGCAATCAATAGATTGTGTAATCAGTTGGAGTTCTTCCCCTCGCCCACCTCACAATAAAAGTTTGAGAGTTAGTCATAGGCTATCCATTTGTAATCCAACCTCAGGGAGAGCCTTGTATTCCCACAGAAGGATAAAATTCCATCAGAAAAACAGCAAAATGCTTTGTGTACTTTTGTTCCTCACCGTTTCCTTTCTCTTTGGCCTCCCTAACCATTGCATGCAAGAGTTTTTACAGGTTAATAAAAAGCGGCCGGTGTGGAGTGATGAATAAACACGAGTCCGTAATATGGGCAGACAAGGTAAAGCTTACCCTCTGGGGACTGTGCCCAGATGAAATTATAAATGAACCCGTTACCTATTTGGGACGAGAGAAGAAGCCAGCTACAGGGGGCAACAAAAGAAGGTTGTTAGGTAGGTTTGTGTTATTTTATTTCAGTTTTTTCCCAATGCTCATCCTCAGCCCTAGAGACAATTCCATGACTCTTCTTGAGAAAGACAGAAATGAGACCTAGGAATACTCACTGTGCTGTTTTGCTTTGTTCTGTTTTGTTTTTAAGAAAGGCAGACGCCATATGCAGTGCCTCTTCTGGATGTATCTGCAGTCTTGGAAGCTTGACTACCTTACATTCTCCTACAAATGGGCCTTGAGAGCTTGTTCGGAGGTTCTGGCAGGGGAGTGCAGCTACTCGCATGCCCTTGACCGAGGAACAGTCCTCCTCTAGAGGGAAGGTCGTCTGCCAGGAATGGCCCGCACTCCCTGTACCTATGGATGAAAGATGACCCCAAACTTTGCTGTGCAACAGAGAAGGCAAGAGGCTCAACGCTCAGAGGCGAAGACCCTTCGCGCTTCTTAGCTCCCGCTTTTGTTGGTCCTTCAGGATAATCACAAATCCTTATCACTGTTTCCCAAACACGTGATGTGTGACCAGGGGTCTTACTGAAACTGGGAGGATCTGTTTAGTGGAAAGATACTATATGCTAATTTGCATGTTCTCCGGGTTCTGCTAAACATAGCCTAGGGGACAATGCGTTAGTCTCTTAGATCACAGGGTGACTGTTTGGACTAGGGAAGCTTCTGGAAAGCAACTCCCCTGGGGCGTTCCAACGGCAGAGTGGTCAGGCAGAGTGGTCACGCACGCAGGCCTCGACCTCCCAAAGGCCTACGCCCTTCTCTGAAAACTTCCCCGCCCTCAGCGGCCTCCATGCACATTTTAGCGAGCCGGGTATTATGGCTGATTTCACGCTCTGCATTCACCCCAACAGCTGTCCTCACATGGAGCCGTGAGGGAGGAAGGGACACCTGCCTAGCCAGCCAGATCAGCCGAATCAATCCTGGTGATCACTGGGGTGACAGATGTCACAGCCAGATCGCCCTCACACACGAGGACTACTCACTCGGATGCCTACACTTGTGGTAGAATGCCCGTTCACGCGTCACCCACAGAGAGTAGCCACCGTCACCACCAGCTCTATTCAATGCAGAGGACGCTGACATTGTCTACGGTACATTTGCCTCTCCTTAACCATCAGCATCAAGCCTTCAGGATCGGCATCCACCAGCCCCTGAGCAACCTTGGTGTTGAGGTTTGTCAACTCAGGAGAAAGTGTTCCGTTCCCAAACTCATGCAACGAGCATTACACAACACCATGATCTTTGCATGCAGTTCCGAATGCAAGAAAATAAGAAATGACTTTTTTCAATGATCAGACTGTTACTGGACTTGTGTCTTTACCTTGAACGTATTGACTTCCAACTACAGAATTTCTTGCCTTGTTCACTAAGATAAACAAAACAAAATGCCCTCCACTCAGGAAGGATAACCCCTACTGGGGGAAAGACACGTACATCAGTGAAGAACCCAAGATGTGACCTATAGGTAACATACAAGCAAATGCTATGGGAGTAGAGAGAAACATTTGGTAACATAAAACTGGGGAGATCAGAAAAGGTTTTGCGAAGAAGGTGGCCACAGGATTGAACCTTTTCAGTTATATAACCATAGACATACGTGATTTGAAAGATTGGAAAGAAGGTATTCCTGATTGGAGATTAGCAGCGCACATTTCAGATGTGCAAAAGCACTTTGAGTGTTAGGAAATTACGTGTGTGCCTGTTGGTGTGATGGTTAATTTTATGGTCAACGTGGCTAATCCACAGTGTTCAGATTTTGGTCAAATACAATGTGGATAGAAAGGTATATTTTAGATGAGATTAACATTAAAATCAGTAGGCTTTGAGTGCAGCTGATTACCCTTAATCAGGTGGGTGGGCCTCATTCAATCAGTTGAGGGTCTTAAGAGAAGAGCAGAGATCCCCTGAGGAAGAGTCCAGCTGGAGCATCAGCTCTTCCTTGAGTCTCCAACTTGCCATCCTACCACGCAGATTCTGAATTTACCAGCCTCTGCAATTTCATGAGCCAATTCTTTAACCTCTCTCTCTTTCCCTCTCTCCTTCTTTCTCCCTGTCCCTTTCCCTCTCCCTCTAACTGCTTTCTCTTTCCTCACCCCCCCCCCACAACCCCAACTATTTCTGTATCTGCTCTGATTCTCTGGAGGACTAACACAGTTGGGAAATTTTCAAGTGAAAAAGGGAAAATTGTGGAAGAGGAACGTGGGACATATGCTGGAGCTCTATCACGTGCTGCCTGAGATTTTAGTCTAAGGAACCTACTCATTATTTGATAGAGCAAATCCACTCAGATTGTTAAGCAGAGGATTTTGGTGATGAGTTAACACCATCGCTATTATAAAGGGTGATTTTGAAAGCACTGTTAACTAGAAAGAGTAGTAACAGTTTTGTTATTACTAAATAATTAGTAACAGTTCAGTTGCTTGAAGGCCCGGAGAAGGGTGTTATCAATTGAGAAGGAATGTTAGCACAGGCATTTCCAAAGTTTTGGGCCTCCAGTAATAAATATTATGTAGACCGGAGTCATTTAATGGCACCACGTCAGTGGAATTTAGCAATTTTGGATGACACAGAGTGGACATCCTAGGAAGTTGTTACTAACTTCCACTCCCACTGTTGAAGGCCACATGTTTGCCACCTGGATTGCTACAACTCATCCAGTGGCAGGAATTCAACATCCTGAAAGTGTCACCTAGATCTTTCTCACATGAACCTAAAATCCAATTCGAACAAGCTGAAGCTTCTACCCTCCCACAGTCCTTTTCTGTTGCTATTTCTCTTCTACTCAACTTCCTCACTTTCAAATTCCTACTGATAGCCCACTTGGAGCCCACTTGCTCTTCTCTTAAGACCTTCAACTGATTGAATGAGGCCCACCCACCCAATTAACAGTAATCTGCTTTAAAAAGCTGGCTTCTGTGCCAAGATTCTACCTCTGGATGCTCTACATAGAATCCTTGAGATGCCAAAATGCCATGAAAGTACAAGAAGGGACAGGAGAGACCCCTTCCTCAGTTTATTGCATCCCCTGTCTTTTGGGGATTTAGGAGCAGAATTTCACAAAGTCCCTCACGAGCAGATTTGTCAACTTCTGCTTCTTACTCCTGTTTGTCTTTAAGATGTTCAATACCATCGTATCTAGTTTCTCGTCATGGAGTTTTCCTCATTAAATTTATTCCCACTCGAGTTTGAAAGATATTCTCTCTCTATTCATCTAGTAGTCACTTCTTAATTTTTGAGTGACATATTGAACCAAACATTTTTATCAGCACGTAGATAAAAATCTCACTTCTAGCCTAAGAGAATAAACAAATAAGCATGCAAGCATTGTTAAACAAAGATTTTTCACTGAAGACATATTAACCTAATATAGAAAAAATAGAAAGAATCTAAATATGTAAGAATATCAGAGTTTTCTAAAGTAAATATGTGCTCCAATAAATTGAAAAAGTTATAATTTCAATAAATTGAAAAGTTTTATCATGTGTAACCACACATCAGGATAGTAATTTCTTTAAATAATGAAGTGGAAAATCATTTCTAGGAAATATTTACTGGGAAATGCAGGACACAAAATGGCACATGTTATTTAATTACAAACATGCATATATGTATCTTTATACATTTCATGGCAAATTAAATACTTCCTTATAAATAACGAGGTTGAACTAAAGATACCAAATGAAGTAATGACGATCTCTCTTTGGTGAGAGATTTTTTTTTGTTTGCCTAGTTTTCAGCTTCGCACATCGATCATATATTACTTTCATAATCAGAGAAATGTAACCAGTGTGATTTTTAGGAGGGGCCAAGTTAAGAGAAAGTAGTGGAAGGGATAGTTACTCTGAGTGATTGCCCTCATTACATCAATATAGGAATCATTTAACCACAACATGGATGGTACACACTTAATAATTCACACGTTACTCATAAATCTCCTGCTTTGTGGTGTCTCTACAAAGGATCCAAGGGATACCAAACAAGTCCAACCACCGTCCTGCAGGGAGAGAAGCAGTGGCCCATGGTGGAGTCAGACAGGTGAATGTTGAAGCTATACCTGGTGTTACCACTGATATTATCAATGAACTTGACAAGACTCTTAACCTCTCTGAATCTCAGTTTCTACATCTTTGAAATGGAGAAGTAATATCGACCTTATAAACACTTTGAAAAAAGTAAAATTTAAAATAATGTATATAAAGAGAATAGCTCATTGCCTAGCACAGTTTCAGTTAATGGTGACTTGAAAAGTAGTTGAAACCATTACTCCTTCTACTGTAAAATTAACTTGCTATTTTGATGTCACTTTGCAAGACAGGGGAGGCAAAATTTCGGGTAAAAGTCATTATAATCATCATCGAATAATAGTAGTAATAATGTAAACATCAGTTAGGGATTTGGCTGAATGTTTCTCCATATTGAGATACTGTACGTACAACACAGGGAGTCAACGTTTTTGTTTGGAAAAAAAAGTTTAATAATGATAATAATAATAATAATAATAATAATAATAATAAATGCTGATATTGATGATTTATTTGGATAAATAATTCAATTGTATCTGCCTTAAAAAAAATGAAAGCTTTTAAAATATTAGTAACTCAAATCTCATGCAATGAAGTGGAAATAAAACATACAAGTGTAACCACTAATTGGAAGCTATTTCAGCAAGAACGTCTGAAGGCTATCAGGCCATCAGTGGTTACATTGTACTGCACATTATCGTGCAGCAGGAGACAAGAAGCATTAGGTGTTGGGTGATTGCCTAGTGGGCGTGAGGTATGGCTGGAGCTGAGGGCACAAGAGAGAAAATACTGGTTGCTCAATCTTTGTTTGTTTTTTAATATTTATGTATTTATTTTGAGAGAGAGAGCATATGTGCACCTGCACGAGTGGGCGGGGCAAAGGGAGAGAGGATCTCAGGTAGACTCCACACGGAGCACAGAGCTCTACACGGGGCTCCATCTCACGACCCTGAGATCATGACCTGAACAGAAGCCAAGAGTCAGATGTTTAACCAACTGTGCCACCCAGGTGCCCCCGGTTGCTCAGTCTTTGTGATCCTATCTACACTCATATTAGTTAGTGTCTAGTCATTTGGTAACAGACTCTATTATTTCTGTTTATCTCTTATTTTCTACAGAAGACTATTAAATAATTATTTTAGGGGATGAGATCTGAGACAAAAAAAATATATAACCATTCGAAAAAGAATGATTTTCAAAGCAATGAAATAAATAATGTATGCGTTAAAGAGAGGGGAGTAGGGTAACATTTATTTTTAAAATTAGGTAACAACACAAAAAATGGACCCTAATCTCCATTTTACAAATAGGAAAGAAACGGAGTCTCAGGGAATTCAAAGTTTTGCAGCTACTTACTGTCAGAGACAGAATTCTCGCCCTCGTTACAAAGTGTCTGCCTTCCTACAAAGGTCTTGATTATTTTTTTCACAACTGAAGTATAAAATGCCTGAATCCTGCTGTCTGCATTGCTGACAGGTGTGGACAACGCAGCTGTGCATTTATAAACATGTGAGACCCTGGATAAGCAGATGTAGTCAACAGTTTAGTCTGCTAAACCTGCCAATTGTTTGCAAAATATTCACATCCCCCTAACTATCTCTGATCTTGGTATTATTAAGTGTCTTAAAACCTAAATTGCAAAAAAGCTAAAGTATCTCCAAACCCAGTAACACAATAGCTGCTATTTCATTGCCCATACTATCTTCATAAACTGTTCCGTGCATAAAACAAATTTACACAGAATATTATGAGTAAAATAATATGCAGCCTTTTGGGATTTCCTTAGAATCCAATGAATCATCCGTGGCCAAACACAAGGACAATCTGTGCTCTCTATGGGCGTATCAACATTGCATGAATAGAACCAAGAGTTCTGATGATACATCAAATTTTTTTTTGGATGATGGAAATTATTTCATGAGAAAAGTTGAAAAGAGAAGTGAACGCTAGCTTTTAAAGTCCAAACTGAAGCCATATTCACTTTGTCTCACTGCTAGTTGCAGTGAAAAAAATACGATTCTTCTGTTTCCTTTGTATTGGTCCTTTCCTTATTCACATACCGCCACCTCTCGTCTTGCTGAAACACAAATGCTATGATTCGAAGAGATTGTATAGCTCTTTTATTTCAATAGAAAATAATAATATAGGCCACTATTATTTGGGTTTTATCTTACTTGAAGAATAGCACAGTGGTAAGAAGCATGACTTTTGGCATTGAATTGTCTCTGTTTGAATACTCTTCTGCAATTTACTAGCTACCAGACCTCCCGCGGTTATTTATCCTCTTGTTTCTTTAGTCTTTCCGGAATGTGAAATGGTGATAAAATGTTGTGAAGATCAAAAGTTAACATTGTATATGTTTAAACACTTAGACTTTCATTTTGGACAAGGACAACGCATTTGATCTCCTACCAACACCCTTGCTGAGAGCAACCATACAAGCTGGATAAAATTAATTTAAAAACCATTGGAATGTGTCAGGAGGCAGTGAGGACTTGAGACACCAAGATCCCAAATAGAAGGGAGACCCACTGAGGTGAAGAAGACCTTCTGCACAGCTTTTAACACTCAGAGGTTTGCTGATTCTCAGCACAGAGCAAGAAAGCACAAAGACGGTGTTTCCCTGTGGTGTGCGGCCCCCCGCCTTGGGCAGGGGAGGTGGGTACTGCAGCCCACCAACATGGCCAGGACACAAGAGGCCAGGATGATGGCAGAATGGGAACCCACAGAGAAATGAGCAGCTATTCTCAAATCAATGCAGCCGTGAAGTATTTGAAAACTCCGAAGATGCACATGTCAATAGAAATGAAAACAATTCTAGAAGAAATGCTCAGAAAAGAAGCAGAAAGCTAAATAAGTATCTAAGCCAAATTTTGACGGTCTAAGGATGCTAGGAAAATGAAAATTAGAGTTTAGGGCTGCCAACAAGGGGCAGGGGAGCTCAGGATTTTAACTCAGACTTCTAGAAGGCTGCACCCTAAGAGTATGGGCAAACCAGAAATAGCAAACTTCAAGGACATCATGGTTTTATGCCAGTCCTCGATTTGACTATTAGGAAAAGCATGTCCCTTGAGCAAGAATGTCTACAAGTTTTCACATACGGTGTTCAAGACTAAGTTCTTAAAAAAAGTACCCGTCATGCCAAGAAGTAGAAACAAAAAGCTGAACACTAATAAAAACGATTATAGATGTAGAAACAGCATTGAAGGTCGTCTGCACTCTGCGGCTCTCAGATACAGACTTGCCAATGTTGGTAAGTAGTATTTCTGAAAACAGAAGAATAGGGAGAATTTTACCTCAAAGCTGGAAATTCATTTTGAAAGTGGAATTCCTGTAACTAAAGAATCCAATAGCAAATGAGGAATTCAACAGTTTTAAGAAGAGAAGAGGAAGGACTGGAGAGAGAATTAGCAGAATGGAGAACATGGCTGGGTGAGTTTGCTGGGGCTGGCAGAATAAAATCCCACACCCAGGGGCTGGGAGTAAACAACAGACATTTATTTTTTCACGGTTCTGCATTTTAATTTGGTCACTTCTTCAAAGGCCCTGGGTCCAGACACTGTCACAGGCTGAGGGTACAGGGGTAGGGCTTTGGATTTTGAGGGGGTGCAATCCAGCACATAACAATGGATTAATAGAAAGTATCCAGACTGAAGTAAAAAGAAACCAAATAAGGTAAGATACAAGAATAAATAAATACAAGGAGCATAAGAGACACGCAGGGCACGGTGTGTAAGGCTGCCACTCTTCTAAGAAGGCTTAGAGGAGAAGGTGGGAGAGACACGGCAGGAGCGCTGTTGGAAGACATGGCCAATGCAATTTCTAAAACGTATTAAAGATATTATGCTGCTGTTCCATGACTTTCTAAACTGTCACAGCAACATAAATTCAAAGCAAACACCTCTAGTTAGATCACAGGAAAACTGCTCAAAATTAAATCCAAGGGGAACTTTGTGAAAGCCGCCAAGGTGCGCACACACACACACACACACACACACACACGTGCACACATCCACACAATACCTTCACAGAAATATCAGCATGAGTGAGAGCTAACTTCCCCACACAAACAGTATAAGCCAGAAGAAAAGGAAATACCAAAATGAATACCAAAGTTGTTATGGAGTGTGCATTCTATTTCTTGTTTCTGAAAGATGATATAAAATACTGGTGGTTTTCTTATATTGACTGTATATATAATGGATAGATGATAGATAGATAGATAGATAGATAGATAGATAGATAGATAGATAGATGATAGATAGATAGATGATAAATAGATGAAAGACAGATAAACTGATACATGCATAGACGCAAAGAAAGTAGGTTGTCACCAAGTGGTGGTATTCCATGAACAAAAAGATCTGTAACAGGTGAAATAACACCCATTCTAATTCTCACACTTGAGTAAAGGGAAAATCCTACATTTGTATAAAATATATAGAAAAATTATTTTAAGAAAGTCAATGTCTTAGTAGGTTGAAAAAAGGAAGGACCTTCCTTAATCTCATAAAGAACACTTTCAAAAACATACAGCAAATGTCATATCTAGGGGGTGCAATATCAAATTTTTCATCCCAAGAAAGGAAGGAGGAACTGGTGTCTGCTGTGGCCCTTCTATTATAATTTATAATAATTATAAGAGAAATAAACAAATGGTTCCTCCTTTTATGGAAAGGAGGAAAAAAACTCTAATTTTTTCCCAGAACCTGCGATTGGTTATAATAGGGACATACAAAATAATCTACCTATTAACCATTAGAATAAATTAATTTAGAAAGTCACTGGTCACAAGGTCAATATACAAAAATCAAAAATGGTATTACTGCGGATTGCACACACATGATTAAAGGTTGAGGGAAAAATTCCATTTCCAGTAACATAAAAATACATCAAATAAATAGTAAGTTAATATAATGAGAGATATGGAAGATCTCTCTGCTGGACTATATAAAACATGAGTGAATGTTTCACTTCTGGTATAAGGGAATAAGTTCTTTCCAGGACAACTCCCCTACAGATAGCAAACAAATGCTGGGGAGAACACTCTGAAATCACATGAATGCAACAAAAGCAGATTTTAAATGGGAGACAGCAGGTACGAGAAGAGTATGGCATGGCATCAGGTTCTTGTATTTTCATGAATTTAAACCAAGCACAGGCTGCAATCAGCCACACAGAGAGCAACTCAAAGCTCCACGGAACCCGAGGACTGGGTTTCGGTGCTCCCTCTGCACTGAAGCTCTCGTACGATGTTCACTTGGGATTGTCGTGTCCTGCTGCTGAATCCGCCATTCTATCATAATGAAATGCCTTTTCCCCCCTGGCAATACACATGTCATGAAAACTACTTTGGCTTATATTATTACGTATTGTTCGGGGAGATATGACTAGATGAGGTCATGAAGCAGGGTCTGGGTTGCTAGAATCTTCTGTGGTATGATCTGGGCAGTGGAAACGTGGGTGTGTTCTGTCTGAAAATTCATCAAGGTATACCCTTATAAACATGCATTGTTTTGTATGTGTTTTTAGGCTTCAATAATGTTTTTTTATATGTTTCTAGTTAGACAAATAGTTTTTTGAAAGTGCTTAGAGTTAGAACTGGCAGAACCCATGCAATAAGAGATTAATTCAATTTTGAAAGCTTCCATTATGTTAGAGAAACTACAATTCCGAGCCTCGTCTTATAGATAAAGTAGATCAGGGCCAGAAGGAGGCAGGGCTGTGTGTAGGACGAGCCTGGAGCCCAGGTCCCCCACCCAGGCTACAGTTCACAGTGTTTGGTTGCTGGTAGTATCACCGCCATCCCTATCCACCAGTTACCCTGGCCCTCCTGGAGGCTGTGGAAGGAAGTGACTCGTGCACCTTCTGGTTTTGGATAAAGTTGGCAACAGAGGACCAAGCTACTCTCCTTCATTTGTCCTCTGAGTTAGCATTGACCTCAATTATGTCCTTATCCTGTTGTTGGAAAGGTTTTCTGCAAAGTCGCTCCCTCCCAGGCAGAGCGGATTTACAGAGGAAAACACCGAGAATGGAGGAGAGGTTGAAGATTTTGTCCAGGAAAAAATGCAGTGATCCCATCAAACTCTTACTGACAAAGACTGAAGAATAATCCCTAAAAAGTTTTCTAACTCTGGTAGTATTTGCTGGATCGTGAGTTAGAGAAGAGGCACACGAACCTTCTTTGAAAGACAAGAGATGAAATTTAGAAAACAACCCAGGGCTGAAAGACCAGCGTTCTGAGACAGGAGGTGGGATGGATAAGTCTGGTCTCTGGTGAAGCCCTCTTCCGGGTTTCAGACTGCCAGCTTCTCACTGTGTCCTTGCCTGGTGGAAGGGATCTCTGTGGCGTCCTTTTTATTAGGCACTAATCCCATTCATGACAGCTCCACCTCACGACTTAAGAATCTCCCAAAGGCCTGAGGTCCTAATACGATCATCTTTGGAGATTAAGACTTTCAACTTATGAATTTGGGGGTGGAGGAAACAAACATTCAGTCCATAGGAATGGATATCTTTGTGAGAGTCAGACACTTGGCATTTAGTGCGTGATCATATCAGGTTGTTAGGGTAGGAAAATAATGCCGCACGAAGCATCACCCAGAACTTCTGGGCAACTATTCATTTACCCAGGGGGTCGGATTGAATTTTGGCATCAACTGTGACACCAGCTGCTCCCTTTGGATCCAGGAGGGGCAGCTGCACACACAGGACAAACTCAGCTCGCCTCTCAAAGCTGCAGCATTTCCGTGGGCGGCTGCTATGGGGACGGGCTAATAGTAAGTGCAGTCTGGCCATCAACTTCGGCAATTGCTTTCTGACACCATTTTCAGAACTGAGGGTGTCAGGCATGGGTATTTAGGACATGGAGCCCGAGATGAACGCTCACAAAGCAGGGATCACAGGAGATCTGGGTGAGAAAATCAAAGTTAAGTCACTGGGTAAGGAGAACACAGTCTCAGGACACGGCCAAGATCAAAGCCAGTGGATGTGAAAATCGCAACACTCGAATTCGGCTCCAGGCTTGTAATTGGAGGAAAGATAAAGTTGGAACAGGTGCGCAGCTGAGATAACAATGGAAAGCTGTTTTAACTATTAGTGCCTCAAAAAAAAAAAAAAATAAATAAATAAAAAATAAAAAATAAAAAAAATACTGGTTTTTTTGGTAAAGAAGTGGCCAGAGCTTGATGTCACGAGCAGGCAGCAAGGGAGCATAGGCAACTCGTCTAAAGGTCCTGCCGCTCCCTACACCCCACTCCCACTCACCATCTGGCTTAGTCCCTTGGGCTGCAACAACAAAATACCATCGACTGGACGGCTTAAACAATAGACATGTATTCTCTCAGTTCTGGAGGCTGGAAAGTCCAAAACTGAGGTTGTGGCAGGGTTCCATTCCTGGTGAAACCTCCCCTCCGGGCTTGCACATGGCCACCTTCTCGTGTTCTCAGTGGTGGAGAGAGAGCTGTGGTGTTTCCTCCTCTTCTCACAAGGACATCAGTGCTGTCAGATCAGGGCTCCATCGTTATGACCTCATTCAACCTCCATCACCTCCGTAAAGGCTCTGTGGCTGATACAGTCACATGGTAGGGGGCTGGGCTGCACCATGTGAATTTGGGAGAACACAATTCAGTCCGTAGCGCCATCCAACTACAGAGAAGCATTTCTCTAAACCAGTGCATATAACACCTACATAAGCGATTTCCTGGACTACATTTCTCTTTGCTTGAGAAAAATCTAGAGTGGCTGCCTGCGACGACACCGCCCGCAGAGCCGCGGCGTTGATTCCGGAGAAGGACGAGGGACAGACAGGTTAGCTTGCGAAAGAAAGCGTGGGTGCAAGGGACGACCGTGCCAAGAGTGCGATCGCCCCGAACAGCTGCCATCTCGCGTATTTATTGGCAATAAGCAATCAAGGACAATCAAGGGGATGATTAGTAGTACATCCTAGTACGTCCACGGGGAAGGTCACGGGATTAGATGATGTCACGTTCCGTAAGTGAGGCCTATTCTTTTTTTTTTTTTTTAAAGATTTTATTTATTTATTTGATAGAGATAGAGACAGCCAGCGAGAGAGGGAACACAGGCAGGGGGAGTGGGAGAGGAAGAAGCAGGCTCATAGCAGAGGAGCCTGATGTGGGGCTCGATCCCAGAACGCCGGGATCATGCCCTGAGCTGAAGGCAGACGCTTAACCGCTGTGCCACCCAGGCGCCCCAGTGAGGCCTATTCTTAAACATGTTTCTATGGACCCTGCAGGCTATTGTCAAGAGCAATCAGTTGGGGCAGCGTTCCACCCTGTAGCGACCAGGCGTTCTGGCCGCTGGGCAAGCCGCACGGGCGTTCCCGACTCTGGGCTCTGACGTTTACGCTAAAGCCCGCAAGGTCACAAACATGTTTTCCTATTATATCCTTAGCCTAAGCTCTCGGCTGGGGCTGCTGCCGATGCCTGTTCTGTAGGGACGCCGACTGTCCTAGTGACCGAAGGGAGCTTAAAGCAGATGAAGGTTCGCAGAGTCCAGACTCAGAGATTCTGCTCTCGCACATCTAGGGTGAGGTCTGGATACCTGTTCTTAATAGTTTGTGTTTTACTGCAAAGTGCTTTGGGAGCTTCTGATGGAGGTGGTCCATGGATCATATTTGGAGAAGGGATTCTTTAAATATGCTGAAAGTCTGAGGTCTATCCACATTGCAGACATTTTGGCAAGACCTTTTTGAGCCTTCTCTGCTCATTGTGCAGGGTAAGCTTTCCACAGGAGTGGTAGTCTGAACCCGAGTGGATTTGATTGAGTTACCGTGAGCTGTGCAAATGAACATGAAGTTTATGTGGCGTGCTGGCCTTGGGCTCCAGTCAAGCCTTTGATTTCAGGCAGGTAAAAATTCACAGACAAAGGCCAAGGACTAATCTCTTATTGCATTTCCCCGACTCCCTTGGTAACTAGGTTCTGGTGTGGTTTGCCAGTGGGAGGTACGGGTAGGACCTTGGAGAAGAGAGGGAGGGACAACGATGGCAGTGCTTCTGGGAGCACAGGAGCTGTGTGGGCTCCTGAGCTTCTGTGCAGCCGCACTGGCACCACCTCAGGGCAGTGGCAACGGCATTGACGTTGCCTCCAGAAGAGCAGGGAAGTGAGGCTGGATTCCCGCCAGGGAAGGCACCAGCTGCCACCGCTCTGGAGGAGCCCCTCCTCTCCTAGGCTCCTGTAGAGCCCCATTCGCCCCTCCAGCCTTCTTTTTCTTTTTCATGTTTCAAGATTTTGTTTATTTATTTATTTGAGAGAGAGACAGAGAGACCACAAGCAAGGGGAGGGGTAGAGGGAAAGGGACACGCAGACTTCTAGCTACATGGGGAGCCCGACGCAGAGCTCGATCCCAGGACCCTGAGATCACGACCTGAGCTGAAGTTAGACACTTAAATGACTGAGCCACCCAGATGCTACCCCCCTTTTTTTTAAAAAAAGGATTTTATCCCTCCAGCCCTTCTGACACCTGAGTGAGTCCCTGCATTATACCCCTCCCTGCTTGAAAGACAGAGCGGTCTCCGGTTCATCTGGCTGGACAAGGAGTGTTCCAACTGGTAAATTACTAAACTACTCCAAGTTAATTTTCTCAGCAATCGACTCTATATTTTAAGAAAAAACAGAAAACAAAAAGGAGAAATAGGAGAAAATGTTATTTTCTATGGATTAATTCAATCCTCATGTTAATACTGGGGTTCAGATTTTTTAAAAAAATCACCATTTGCTTCATAAATAATGGAGTATAAATTATTTGTCCCAGTTTGTATAAGAAATAGCAGAAATGCAAGTTGAACTGTGATCTTTTGACTCCAAGAACAGAGCCCTTAGTCTTAAAATTCCATCACTGTTTAAAAGAAAATGACATTAAAAAATAAATTTGGAGATTTAATACATTTTGCTGGTCCACAGAAGCTAATCTATGCCCCAGCACAAATGCACACATTTCCTCTCTACAAATTGTTCCAGTATTTTATTGTTTGGGTGTACCCAAGAGCAAATTCCTTCTCTGGGTCTTATTAGGATTTTCTTAAGATAGCTGTGTATAAATATGAATAAAAAGTAGAAAAGATTTCTTTCTATCAAATTCGTATGCTTCCTTGACTCTAGTCAGTGATTCTTAATTGTTCATCTCAATGAGGTGTTGTTGAGGAAAATACAAAATTTTAATTATTTGGGATAATGAGAGACAGCATGTGGCCTCTACAGATAGTGTCCCAAGCTTGCAGAATTTTTTTACACAAGATCACACTTATGCTTTGTGACAGGTTACACCATTTCCCAAGATGATGCACCATCTGGCTGAGGGGAAAAATCAAGTACGGGCTCTGTTGTTGTTTCAATAGGATGCTGTTTTCAAGCTGAGATTCAATAAATATGTACCAGGCCATACAACAGGCTCATAGGCTTTTTATATTCCAATCTTTATTTAGATCTGTGGCAAGGCCATGGAAAGAGGTAAAGATCAGCAATCCCATTGTCCTGAAATTATTAAAGAGTCACTTTATTTTTAAACCATAATAATGATGATTTACAAACTGAGGACATGGAAACTTAAGGGGATTTTTTCCTCAGTTTTGGTTCTGGTCAATAGAACTTTATGAGACTTCTAGTACAATACTAAGACATAGAAAAAGACGTTAACATGTCCCCTCATGAATTGTTAGCACAGAAGTATCTCTTATAACTGCTTTAACCAAGTTTCAGTTGCTTTTGCCTAGAACCTTGACTTGTGATGATTTTCTATCCTATCAGGGACAGAGTCTGATATGTTTTAGGAAATTTCCTATTAATAAATAGAATGAAGCAAATGATCTTCCAGTTGTTTTTATAAAGAGTCTTGTTATTTTGTATTCTTTAATGGTTCATTTTCTCCAACTTCCAAAGTTGAAAATAAGTCAGGGTAGATCTTGTCCAAGATAGGTCTTGAAGATTAGGCGTACTTTAAACATGAAGACATATGGGAAAACAAGAAGAAAGGAAAGGTAAATAAAAGGTAAATAAAATAATAAGACTGAGATATTTAGTTCATTTTTTTCTTTAGTATCCAAACAGATCTCATCTGTCATGGATGTCTTGGGGGTTGAAGTCAGTGACTATGGACTTCAGAGAGTCTCATAGAACTTTACTCTTGCCCCTGGTGGTTGGGAGCCTAAGGAAGGTGGTGCAGCCTAGTAGTTAAAAAGGTGGGCTGAGTAGTCGGACTCAGTAATTGACTCACTGTAATTGACTTTGCTATTGCTTATTCTTGGAGCTTGTGCAAATTACTTGCCCACTCTACACTTCAGATTTCCTGTTGATTACCTAGGTTGGAGAAACACTTTCTGATGTTCACAAGATCTGGGAAAGCACTCAAAGTAGGAGGCTGCCATTGCTAATTGCCCAAGCGAATTTACAAATTACCACACCAGGAGATTGGGTTCATGAACTCACCATTCTATTATTTCCTCCAATATGGCAGCGGTCATATATTTAGAGCATGCAAGACAATACAGAGACTTAAAAATATTAAAATTTCATCATTGGCAAATCAGTGGGAGATGAACGTCAAGTCTACAGTGCTCACAAACTCAAAAGCTAAGTTGTCTTATTTTCAAGCACTCTGTTCTTATCCTCAAACTACCAACGGATTTGTCCTTTGACGCTTTCATGACGGAGCTAGCTAGAGTACAGGTTTTATTAAGCATGGATTTTATTTGCATGTAGTTTTTTATGTTATATTTAACATTAATTGGGGGTTCGAGTAATATAATGGTACATACACAGTTTAATATTTATGGCTAACTTTGTCCCATTTTACTATATCCTAAATGTGTTCTTGGCTTCATTGCAAATATTATCATTCTTTATCTTTATTTAATTTCTGAAAACTATCCTTAGGAATTATTTTTCCTTTTCTTGGTAATTGAGAAAATTTAAGCACATCATTTATATTCTAAATATTTAAGTCCACATGCTAACCACCCTTTGCAAAGCATTTTTAAAGAATAAATATAATCATAACAGATAATATTATGTAACCTTGTTATATTGTATTATGTATTATGTATGTTATTTTTCTTACATAATTTCATACTATATGGTAACATATTTTATAACTTCTCGTGTGTATTATGAAGACAATACATACTATCTGTCTTCAAAGGTCAACATTTAATGAGATAGTCCAGGCAATGCTCTTAGCAAACTGGCTGCACATCATTATTCAATAAATTGAAATTAACCAACATGTACTTAAAAATGTTAAGGTGAACTTCAATGAAAAACTTATGTAAAGAAATTGATTCTCATGGTAGCACTATACATCTTACTTTCCTCTATTTCTATTTTGGCCATTCCTGAGCTCAATTCAGGGAACTCAGGCAGGGCATTGACTCAAGATTGAAACAGCAGAACAATTGACTGTTGGGGTCATTCATCAATGTCATTCAATGTTATACAGAGGAAGAGACCAATGAGCAATGTGGAGAGACTAACACTTGACAGAACTTCTAACCTGAAGCCTCCGATAAAGCACAATTCAATTCAGGGCAATAACTAATATTGAGTAACATTGAATAACAAGTATGTCCTTCATTCTGAGCAACAACAAGAGTGCCACATTTAAGATTTTTTTTAAATTTTAGATTTGCTTAATAATGACATTTCATAATGCTAGGTTGATTTGTTGAACTTCCAAATACTAACATCTACTAATAACATAAATTTTGTTGCTACTAGAAACATATTTTCCTAATAGAATTCAGAGTCCAGATGGATTAATGATTATGTCTGAAAAAATTTAGAAAACATAAATCAACATACCTTTAAATTAATTTCGTATGGGAAAGGCAGAAATGCAATAAAACGCATCACAAAAAATCATAAACTTATTTACCTAGATATAATAAAACGTTAGGACTGTAGAAATTAAAAAACTAGCACAATATTGGAAATATGTCTGCCACAACTCTTAGAAGATTAATAATCAAACAAATCATTTGGAAAAATATTGAGACTTCCATAGAAAAATAAGCAACATGAAAACAGGATTAACAAGTAGGAAAGAAAACAAATACCTAAAATAAACACAGAAGAGATGTTAAAATTCATTACTAATTAAGTAATACAGAATAAGATAATAAGGTATTATTATCATCTATCCAATGAGTGGATATTTAATAAAATAACAATTCTCAATGATGGTGAGGGTGCTGTAAATAGATATAGTTCTACTTTCTTTGTTAGAATGTAAGTCACTATTAATTCTAGAAAGAATGGCTATATTAATATCAAATATAGTAGATACCAGATCAAAAATATTATAAGGGTTAAAGAAGGTCATTTTATAATGTTAAATAGTTCAGTTCATGAAAAAGACATAACAACGTTAATCAGTTGAACAGTTAATAACAAGAGCTTCAAAATATGTGAAGTAAAAACTGTTAGAACTTCAAGGAGAAATTAACAAATCCACAACTATAGTCAAAGATTTCAGTTTTACTCTCTCAAAGCTTAGTAAAAACAAGGGTACAGAAAATAAGTTATAGAATATTTGCACACTAACAATTAACCTTACCTAACTGACATTTATAGAGCAGTCCAACCAGGAACAGCAAAATCTACCTTCTTTCCAAATGTACGTGAAACATTCACCAAGACAGAACATAATCTGAACCATAGAAAGGTCTCAGTAGATAAAAGAATACAAGTAATATAAGCATGTTTCCAAACCATGATGAAATTAAAATAGAAATAAATAACAGAAAGATCCCCTAAGTATTGGGTTTTCTAAGTACCACATGGGCTCAGTCAAAAATCAAAGACACATTAGAAAGTACCTTGATCCCTGAGAAACAAACTGAGGGCTTCAGAGGGGAGGGGGGTGGGGGAATGGGATAGACCGGTGATGGGTAGTAAGGAGGGCACGTATTGCATGGTGCACTGGGTGTTATACGCAACTAATGAATCATCGAACCTTGCATCAGAAACCAGGGATGTACTGTATGATGACTAACATAATGTAATAAAAAACATTTAAAAAAAAAGAAAGTACCTTGAAATTAGTAAAAATTAAAACAAACACACATCAAGATTGTGGGATAGCATTAGCCACTATAGTAACACTTAGAGGAAATTTATAGCACTTCACACCATCATTAACAAAGAAGAAAGTTCTCAAATCAAGAAAACAGAAAACTCATATAGAAAATCAATAAGCCAAATCTTTGATGCTTTGAAAATACCATTAAAATTGATACACCTCTAACTTCACCAATCAAAAATAAAATAGAGAAGACATAATTACCAATATCAAGAATGAGAGAGGTGGTATCACTGTGGGTTCTACAAATGTTGAATGGATAAGAAGGAATTGTGCAAATAAATTCAACGATTTGGATGAAATGGACAAATCTTGGAAAGACACAAACTGCTAAAGCTCACTCAAAAAAAACCAGATAATCTCAATAGCCGTATAAATATTTTAATTTTTTTCTTTTCGTTAAAAACGTTCCCCAGTAGAATACTCCAGGCCCTAGTGGAATCTTACCAAATTTCAAAGAAGCAATAATACAAGTCTTAGAAAATATTTTTTAGAAAACAAAGGAGAAGTGGACATTGCCCAACTCATTATAAGAAATCAGCATAGGGGCGCTTGGGTGGCTCAGTCGATTAAGCATCTGCCTTTGGCTCGGGTCATGATCTCAGACTCAGGTCATGATCCCAGAGTCCTGCGATCAAGCCCTCATCAGGCTTCATGTTCAGCCAGGAGCCTGCTTCTCCCTCAGGCCCTCCCCCTGCTCTTGGGTATTCTCTCTCTCAAATAAATAAATAAAATCTTTAAAAAAAGAAAAAAAGGGTGGGACACCTGGGCGGCTCAGTTGGTTAAGCATCTGCCTTCAGCTCAGGTCATGATCCCAGCATCCTAGAATCAAATCCCACATTGGGCTCCTTGCTCAGTGGGGACCCTGCTTCTCCCTCTGACTGCTGCCCCCCCCTGCTTGTGCTCTCTCTCTTAAAATATTAAAAAAAAAAAAAAAAGGTGAGAGAGAAGGGGGTCAGCTTATAACCTGAACAACAAAATCTGACAGACACTACAGACACTTAACACTTCCTGGCCTTTAACCATGACAATGTGAGAAAGTTCTAGGTGATAGAGTGCAAATGGAACGTTTATTGTATGACTAGCAGAAAATTATCTTAAAAAGACCTGACTCAGCTGGACAGAGCTCCTTTTTGCCTGAAGGTTGGACATGAAGGTTGGAGCTACACAGACATGATGAATCTTGAGGGACCTTGAGGATGGAAACCATCATCTAATTGTCCGGAGGAGCCAAAAAGATGCCCCCAACCCTGATGAAAGCGTTACGCTGCATTGCAGTCCAGCACTGCCTTCCCATGGACTTCTTTGACAGGAGAGACTAAACTCTCATGAGTTTAAGCCATATTGTCTTTGCTATTATTTGTAGCTGAATGCAATTCCTAACTTACAGACCCAGCAATTTTATTTCTAGGAAATTATCATGTAAATATATTTCCACATGCGTGCAAGACTATAAATTATATTATCATTTATAAATAGGCAAAGTTTTTTCAAAATACCTAAGTATACACCAGTAGAGGACTGTTTAAATAAATAATAGTAAATATTCATGTAATATACAAGCAATTAATAGTATATCCTGCTTTTTATGACTGATGGGAACAATCTATGGGATATATTACTTAGTAAGGATGATAAATACAGAGCTGTGTGTATAGGACGCTGTCCTTTTCGCATATACATTCAAACAAAAGCATAAATGCAATACACACAAATGCACGTGAACACAAATATGTATCCCCCAGCAGCTCTCCAAACACACATATGCTGGCTAACTGTCACATGCTATACACAGATTCACACACACACACTTTTGTGTATGCTTAGAAAATTTCTGAAAGCGCCCTCAAGAGAGAGTCAACAGTGGCATTAAGAAGGGGTTTCTTGAAAGGTTAGTTTTCAATATTATGAAAAGTTTAGACTTGATGATTGTGAGGGTTTGAAGGGAATCCAAAGTCATCATAATGCCAAGAGAAAACTCACCAGTGACTTCTCCTTTTATATAACTGATACCTTCTCACCATTCCCCCTCGATGAAAATAATTTGTCTTCCTGGTCATTGAATTAATACTTTTCTCAGTGTCTTACTCATTATAGGGCACTTCCAATATGGTTAAGTACAAAGCAACTCAACGGAAAAGGCAAACTGAAGGCTTGTCAATGACGCAGGTCTTCCTGAATCAACACACACGATAACGAAGCTGTTCAAATTAGCGACAATGTCATGAATAGTTAGTCGTTTGACCAGTAACCACTGGAGAAAAGGTAGTGGGCACAGGCAACGGAACGGTCAGTGCTTAAAAGTAAAACGATTTAAATCTCAAACGGCAAAAACTAGTCTTCTATTAGTAAAACCTACTCATGTGATGTTTTAATTTCGGGAGTAAAATGTAAGGAAGATGTCCTGCTATGTTTACACACAGTTTTGAAGTAAAAATTACCCCAAAAGGAAAAAAAAGAAAAAGAGCACATGATTCATTTGAAAAATTGATACGTTATTATGACTATATTATATTTTTTGGTGAAATGCAAGATATAACTTGTATATAGTTTTCAAACCAAGTCACAATCATCCTTTTTCTTTATGTATCATGGGGTTGCCAAATGAAAGACAGTACACTCCGTTAAATTTTATTTTTATAGAAACAACAAGAAAAATTGAGTGTCTCTATGTCCCATATGTTTACATGGGACATCCTGATATTAAAAATATTATCTGTTGTTTATCTGACCTTCGAATTTAGCTGGGTGTCCTGTATTTATGTTTGCTGAATCTGGGAGCCTCAACGCAATGAAATCCTAGTTGCCATTTTAACTGGATTTTGTTTATATCGTTTTTCTAGTACCAATTATTTCAAGAAAATGAGAACTTTCTAAATTGTATTTAAAGGCTAGAAGGAAATATCATTATCTTTTTTTTTTAACTTTCCAGTATTTTCCAAAGTTTCTGCAAAGAAGAAGTATTACACTTGGATTCAGAAAAATAGTACTTCAAAGCAAAATAACAAAACAACATGCTAGACTAGCAAGAAGTGCCTGGAGTCTAAAAGGAATTTGTCCAATTATAAAGGCAATGCGTTTCAAAAAAAGAAAAAAAAAAGTCAAGGATTGGAGGATGGCGCAAAAAACAAATTCATTTTTTTTTTCTTTCATTTTATTGCATTTTTGTTATGGTTTCAGGGAGTGTTTTGGTCTGAACTCTCTGTAAGCTTATAAAATGTGTTTGTGCTTTCACACCCTGATAAAGTGAGAAACAGAACTGAACAGATTGGTAAAAAGTTACATTGCGGATGAGTCCAAACATTTCATCATGAGTACCATTTGTATAGACCAGTCTATTTTATTTTTATTTTATTTTATTTTTTTAAAGATTTTTTATTTATTTATGTGACAGAGAGACAGCCAGCGAGAGAGGGAACACAAGCAGGGGGAGTGGGAGAGGAAGAAGCAGGCTCCCAGCCGAGGAGCCCGATGTGGGACTCGATCCCGGAACGCCAGGATCACGCCCTGAGCCGAAGGCAGACGCTTAACGACTGCGCCACCCAGGCGCCCCAGACCAGTCTATTTTAAAATATAAATGAGAATTAATAAAAATATAAGAAGGAAAATGTTAAATAAAGAGTAGGTATTTGCTGATATCTTCTGCTATCAAGTAGCCCTTGCAAATTTATTTAATGTGAACCATTTTGAAACAACCCGTGGCTTCCTTGACTGGCTGCAATTTTGCTTCTAACAGAAAAGGTTATCTAGCCATGTTGGCTGAATCCTTGAGGGATGAGTAAATGAATGAGCAAATTGCATAAAAATGGGTGATGTGGCTGCTCCAGTGTTTAGATCTGAGTGCCAGTCAATAGCCACTTCCCATTTTATATGAGTTATGAGCTCTCCAACAGCACAATTACTAAAAGTGTAGCATATTCTCAGAAACAAATTGATAAGACATACACAATTTGGGATGCTTCTTTTTTATATTTCCCAGATGGAATTGAATATAGAACAACAGTGCCTCAATTACATCCATGTTAATATAACGAAATAGCTTTGGACACTCTCCAAGCTGATCATGTCGCAATATCTAGAAATCTACTTGAAGGTTTCCTTTAAGTCATTCTCGTGCTGGTGTCCCTCCTATCCCTCACTACTAGACCTACTGAGTTACTCATTGTCTAGATCTACTAAGTATGGTGTGTGTCACATTGTCACCTATGTGACAAATAGGTTCATTTTTGTCAACCTCTTTGGTTTGCATTTTCCCTGCTAGGATAATTTTATTCTGTTCTCATCATCAATTGTGTTGATGCCCGTGGCTGGTATAACACCGCTGGTTCTGAAGAGATTTGCATAACTGAAGTGGGAAATACCGTACTTGACGATGTGAGTGCAAACTCAAGAATGTCTTGTTATGGACTCATTTTATTTTTACCAGCTTTCCAGAATGGAATTTTACAGTTATCTTACACTCCCTCCCTTTAAGGCTGATTCTAGTAATTTGAGCTATGAGATCTAATTTCTTGTTACATTTTAGCAAGCGACCATTATGTCAGAAATCAATTAGACGAAAATGAAAATGTATCTTCCTGCCTCATAACCGGCATTTCTCCTGTTTAGGTAGTGATTAATTGAATGAAAAATGGGAAAGGCTTTGTTGATCTTTCTTCGAGGTTTTATTAAATCATTTTTATATTGAATTTTGGTTTTGCTGTTAAAATGTCATAAAGAGGGAATAACCCGCAATGAAGCTCTAATAGTAATATGTTTTTTTCTGTTTTGCTGAATTCTTCATATAACCCCTTAAAAATGTAACATTTGAAGGATAGTATTTTGAAGAGATTTGTTGCTTCTACCAGCACCGATAAGTCTTCCTGAGTTTTCAAACCTCATCTAAGGAAAGAAATCCACAAAATCATCAATAACCTGGCTTTCCCACTCTGTTTTGGTCTCAGACTTTCCATCCCAAGCATCACTGCCAGCAAATGTTTCTTCTTTGGAAAGGCCTTTGGGAGTTCAGTCTATGCCAAGCTATCCAGTAGGAGTGGTCCGCACTGCAATGTCTCATGAGTTGGACTCTGTTCCTCCAAGAGGATGTCTCTGACTTGGTCCAAAATGAAAAACCACACACAGACATTCCTTTGCGAAAACAAGTTAATTATGAAGGATGTACAAAATAACCATGCTTTCTTCTAAGTATGCATATTGAATCCATGAAATACACGCAAAAGCACATCCTTAAAAACCCTGGACATAAGGCTCCAAAGTGGATTTGCTGGCACATAGACAAGAGAGCATGTGGGGTGGTGATGTTTGGGCTTCTGTCCTCCATACTCTTTACATTTTCCTTACTGACCCAAATTTGCATCTAAACTTAGTGTTTATTTTTGACTGTGCCTACCGTCTGTGATCAAGTCAGATACTATCTCAGCTCTATTTTTTTTTTCTTATGTGCACTGAACTAGTTTTGTGGTGAGATTTATCACCTTGCTTGGGAATTGATGATGTTGTGAAGGACTTAATAGCCAAACAGTGTCCGATCCTCCTGAGGACACTATGTTGAAATAAAAGCTGGTTTATTTTGGAAAGCTGTTGTGCCATGTGAAATGACTGTGCTTAGAGTGTTTTTTCTGTCACTTTAATCTATCACATAAATTAGTTTTTCAGACACTTTAAGTTAGCACAAAAATAGAGCTATCTCATTGTGAAGACAAGCTGACTTTTAGGTGACCCTGGAAGGTGAAGAACTGCCGATTGAGTCCATGGACAGCAGCTCCGTGAGAGTCACAATCAGCCTAGTATTTAAAGATTCAGTGAAAAGGACACAAGAAGGTGCAAAATAGAAAAAAAAAATGTTAGTAAACACATGTGATATTTTTGCAAAAAAAATGTGATACATTTTCACAGAGTAGGAAATGTGTTATCAGGTGGATAATAAATAAGTATTCTCACTTTTTCTGGTTGAAACGATGTCTATTAAAATCACCTATCCTAGTCTTCTTAACTTTCTACTAAACCAAAAAAATCAAGACCTTCCAACACTCAGAACTAGGATTGAGAGTTAATCAGTTTTCAAAATCTACAGGAAATCTACAATAGTCACAAAACTTATGGTCTGGCAAGTGGCATTCAACTGAGCATACTATGGACAATCGCAGTGTGGTAAGCCTCTGGAAAGGAGCAGAACTTCCTTCTAGAAAGGAAGAAAGGATCTTGTGCCCTGCCTGCAGATGTAAAATAGACCTCCTCTGCTGTTCAGCCTTTTCTATTTGAGGGACGTGAAGGTGATCCCTCTTTGACTTCATGACCAGCATCCTCAGGAGGTCTCACTGATGCCTTGCCATGTTACGGCATTTTCTCTGCCATGTATTGTCCTGCTGTCTCCTTAAGCTGTTCCCCAATATCTTCTCTTCTATTTTCAATCCCCAATATCCCTCCTTTCATTCTCAGATGATGATCCTTCCTCTTTCACAGAAAAACAACAAGAAGGAAACTTCCATATGTTCCCACCACAAAACTCACTGATCTTCCCATGTGTGTATCCATCTTCTCTTTTTTCTAGTGGATGAACTACTCATCATTCTAAACCGAGTTCCAGACTCTCTCAAAGACCTGCTTTGGAATTAGCCCTCTTACCACCTTGTTGTCAAGTTCTCTCAACCTCATCATTCTTATCTGCATCAACACACACTGTAGAAATTCCCTCGGTAAACACACCCACAGACACACACACATATTTCCCTTGATCTTATGCTTCTTCTCCAGCAGTATCACATTTCTGTGTCCCCATCTCAAGAACAAATCTTTGAATGTAGTTGTTTACAATCTCTATCTCCATATGTCTCCTTCCATCCCCTCTTGATTGCACTCCAGTTAGCCTTTGGTTCTTACCACTCCAAAGAAACTCATGTTGCTAAGGTCACCAACACTTCCATGTTGCGGAAGCCTATGGTCAACTCTGTTTACATCGACCAAGTCTCAATTAACACGCACATGATGAAAAAGCCTCAAAATATGCTAAAATTTACAAATATGCAAATACATAAAATTGGACAGAACTAAAAGGAGAAATAGACAAATTCACAGTCTTACTGGGAAGGTTTTTGTGCACCTCTGTCAGGAACTGGGAATTCAAGTAACAACAACAGAAAAAGCAAAAAGTGGCACAAAAAATTTGAATACTTCCATTCATATGTGTGTCCCAGTTGAAATTGTATAGCATGGAATTTACATTATTTTCAAACACAGAAGGAACAAAAATCACACCAAAATCACACATATGAAGCTCAATAAAGAGAACCTTAATTTCTTAAGTTTGAAAGATTTATAACAATTCCAAGGACTGAGTCAACTGGGTCCAACAATGTATAAAAAGAATAATATATCATAACAAAGTGGGATTTAGTCATAAAATGCAAAACTGTCTTAACATTTTAAAATCTAATGTTATTCTTCACATTAAGTAAATAAAAAAGAAAAGCCTTGCAATTGTCTGAAAAGGTATAGAAAATGCTCTTAACTCATCAGAACAACTCTTAACATACTAGGAATAAAAGATAATTCTCTAATCTCATAAATAATATCTAAGAAATTTTATAGCAAAAAATCATAATAGTGAAATATTTCAAGTTTTCCAATGAGACTGAAAATATTGCATTATCATCACTTGTATTTCATCATACCAAATGTCCTTGCAGTGCTATAAGACCAGAAAAGGAAATAAGATACATGATGATTGGAAAGAAAGAAATAATTTGAAGATTAGTAGTTGAGTCCCTAGAAAATCCAAAGACTAATCTATTAAAATTCATATGTAAATTTAGCAAAGCTGTTTAATCTATTATGAATATGGAAAAATCAGTTGCATTCCTATATAACAGAAAAAAGAACCAATAAAATAGTCCAAACATTACCCCCTAAAGAGCATCAAAAAGATACACCAAATATCAGTATCAAACATTTGATGAAAGAGTTCACTTTGTCTACCATGTAGATACTGGAAAGATGGTCCCAATTTAACAATAAGAAAAAGATAAACTACAACGTCATAACTCTTTTTGTTTTAAGTCATCAGAGAGCTGAGGTCACAGAGCAACAAAGTAGCATGAATTCCAGTGAGGCACAGGCTTCCCCTCAGGAAAGGGGATGTGTGACTGGCTACCTATGGTGGGCATGGGAGGAAAAGTGGCCATGATATAAGAGGTAGGTAAGAAGAAATCAGCTAACACACTTCCGCTATGGAAAATTTAGAAGGGAAAGAATCCTATACTTTGGGGTGAAGGGTAGTAAAAGATCCTGGGCCCAGTGTCCTATCCAATATCATTAGTGATTTCCTGCTGCTGAGGAAAGAGCAGGAGAGTCTCCTGAATAGAATATGCCACAGATAGAGATCAGAGCATGACTGACATGATGAGGGAGAGAGGAGGGCTTAGGTTGTCTCATCTGCAGAGCCCAGGCACATGGGATCAACCTGTTCGAGGATGAAGCAGGACAGCAGAGAACAGCCACATGCTTCCCACCACCAGACTAGTGAGCACTGAGGGGCAAGAACATGGACACAAGTTCTCTCTGAGATGTAGTCATGCACTAAGGGGACATTACAAACACTTAGGAAAACTTCCTGGCACCTGAGCCCCCAGCGTAAGCACAAAATGACTCTAGAGGAATCTGAGACTTATGTATGTTGAAAGTTACCAGAGCAACAACAAAACCCAAACTCAGCACAACTCTTGACTACTCAACAACCCCCCCCCAAACAGAAAAGCTATTTTCTAAGTTTTAATGCTATTTATCTTAGTCCTTCCATTTCACACACACTATCTGGGATTCTGTAAAAACTTATGACATGTACAAAAAGAAAAAAAGAAAAAATCTGTCAAGATACATTGCCTTCAACTAAATCAGACTTGGAGATCACCCAGATGTTGGAACTATTGGAAAGGGAATTTAAAACACCTATAATCACTATGTTAACCATTTAGAGGGAAAAGCAAATATTGTGCATGAGCAGTTTGGGAATTTCCACAAAGGAATAGAAACAATAAGATTGAATGGGGAAAAATAAAGAATTCCTTCAATGGTTCATCAAAAGATTTGACAAAGCTGAGAAAAGAATCAGTGAACTTGAAGATAGGTTGAGAGAAATTACTCAAATTAAAACACACATGCATACAAGGTACAACAAAGAAAAGAGCATCTAAAGGCTGTAGAACAATGATACATGGTCTAACATACATGTAATTGGTGTCCTAGAAGCAGAAAGAAGAGAGAATAAGACAGTAGGAAGTAGAAAAGTGGCAGAGAAGATCAGAGGTCTCTGGGAAGGGAAACAAAGGACAAGTTTGTTGGAGGAATGTCAGGATCACAGCCCAGAGTGGGCGATCTCACTGTGCTGGAATTCAGGGAGACCAGGCAGCTACACTTCACAGGGCAAAACCCTGGCGAGTAGGGAGCAGCACATAAAGAAAGCCCAGGAGAGCCGTAGGTTGCCCTGGAGTCTGACTAATGTGCATGAGTTAAGCAAAGCAAGACAAAAATTCACCAGACATTTCCAGGATTTCTTCTGTTACTTTCTTACTGCTCTTGCAGCCCTTGAAATTTGTTCCCTAATTTCTTAGCCCAGTGCCTGAGAAATGGTGAGCTCTATTCTGTTTACTACTCAGTGTACTCCCTTTAGGGGAGTTCATTTAATTGTGGATCTCCTCCCCTGGCTTTCCTTTCTTTCAAGGTTAGCAGCTCCTCCGTTTTCTCTCTTCCTGTGATTACTCTCCAGTACCTTCGAATAGTTCCTTCTTATATTTTGTTTAAAGTTTATCATTTTTGTTAGGAGAAGGATTAGTTTGACACAAGTTACTCAGCTGTTATGGATTCCCTAAGTCCCTGCACTATAAAGGCTTAAAACACTGACTGGGTATGTGTTCTGCCATTAGACTGTCATTGCCAAGATATTTACTGTCAAGCAATTCAATCAAGTTGGTCCCCAATGGCACATCCATTGTTGTCATTCCTTTGTTTTTAGGCAGGTTTAAATAAACAACTGGGGGAAAGCCAAGGACCGCTTCTAATTTAAAAACCATTAACCAACACCAGAAGCATTGTTGACGCTCCTAGAGTTTTCCTACTGTGTAAACACTGAACTGATATTTGACTGTATTCTTTGTTGGCAAGAGCTGAAGTTTTTACATCTTTGGGAAAACTGTGGGGAGAATTTTCTAGCAAGTCAATACTTCCAGCAAGTGTACTTCCTCTGCTCTGCAAAGTTCCTATCTGAAAAATAAAAACTATCTACCCTATCCCTTTCCATTCACACAAAAATACTTTGATCGACTTCAATACCCTTTCACATGTAGAAAAATAATGGATAAAACTTGATGAGAAATTCATGTATTTATTTTACATGCTTAAGTACCTGATCTGCCCCAGAAATCGCAGGGGACAGTGTATCAAGGCCCTTCTTGACTGAAAATGTCATTTTAGATATCAAGGATTTCAGCATTGGTAACTGGCTATACAAACTATCATGAACTCTTGTATCAAAACACTAAAAAAAGGATCCTTTTATATATACAGAAATTCTTCATGAGATCTACAAAAATAAAATTGTTGAGAGTTGTGAAAGCCTAGATTTTCACTGAGCTAAGAATAACCATGTAATAAAATGGAGGCCAGCTTGGGAATAAAGAAGAGTGAACAGCTTGGATGGGTAATGCACCTTTCCAAAATGCCCAGTGTCCTTCCACTGGCTTCATGGTACGGGAATGTAGCTCGGCAGCAAAACTGAAAAATAGTGTGAACTCTTGGCATCTCCTCTATGCTGTATGCTGGTGTAAAAGGCAAATAACATCAAAGTAAAGGGTCAAAAAATGAAAATGTTGAATGAGGGTATTGTCCTCAGAACATTACCATATGTTCTTAGGTCCTACCAAGGGAAACGTTTCCTACCCATCACATTTGTGTAATTGCTCATTTGGAAGACTAACACTGTTCTAAACATAGATTTAATGGCATAAAAAAAGATAACTGGGAGAATTCAGGGAAGATAGCCCACAGAAGTAAATGAGATAGCCACGTTACTAACAAAGGTTTTAAACATTTTGGAAGGTCACTAAATTATTTTGTGTTTTCATGCTGACATACATATTTCTAGTTAGATTGAAACAGTGAATGATACTGCACAAAAACTCTTTAAGTGTGGGTCCACTCAGTCTGAAATAGACAAAACAAATACATGGAAACCTCTGTTGTTTTTATTAAACTCCTACTACAGGATGTCTTCTTGGGAGCTATTAGTAAATTTCTAGAACAGGTACTAGTGTACATACTTAAGATTCTGGTAGACAGACTGGTCAAGCCAATTAAACAGTACCCTTCACCAAGGAGGGACCTCACCAGGTAGATCTTTACCGAAACTCACTTGTGTCTGATGTGTTCACCACCTACAACAGTATGCAGCCTCAATCGATCAACAGCCAATGAATGAAAAGTACAAATGTGTGAAGGTATGTTCATGGCAGATCACATAAAAAGTATTGGAAAGGTTTTTGCTCTGAAATTTTAAACTATTTATAATTTAATTATATTTTAATTCTCACCCAAAAATTTCAAAAGCAAATTCCATCATAAGAGATGTCTCTAGTAGAAACACATTTATTTGTTCTTGTAACATACAGCTGTTGGGCACGACTGCGCCAAGGTTTGTATCATGTGCTCCAAATAACTCTGTGAACCAAACACAATCCCTGTCCTGAGTCTATAATTTACATTCCAATTGTTATATTCATTGGGACTTCAAACTCCAGCACACGCAGCGTATACCATAACCTGCCATCCCAAAGCTCAATGTGCTGGAGATGAGAGCTGAAAAACTGATTGACACTAGCATTAACATTTATTTTTTAAATACTTTGGGCGATTTTGTTTTAAAGATTTATTTATTTATCTGAGAGAGGGAGAGAGAAGGAGAGGGAGAGAGCGATCAGGGGGAGGTGCAGGGGAAAAGGGGGAGAGAGAATCTCTAGCAGACTCCCTGCTGAGCACAGAGCCCAACACAGAGCTGGATCTCACAACCCCGAGATCACGACCCCAGCTGAAATCAAGAGTTGGGCACTCAACTGACTGAGCCACTCAGGCATCCCTAAATACTTCGGGTAATTTTAAGATGAATTTGTACTTCAATCTTAATGAAGCCAATATTTCTCAGCACGTTTGATATGCAAATGATAACTGGCAATTTAACAAGGTTGATGTGGGATGAGAGCAGAGAAGAGAGAAGTTAACTTTTGCAGAAGAAAACCTCAACAAAAGTTTCCCAAAGAGGATGAAAATGGACTTGAGTCTTAAAATTTAAGTCAAGTCCAACAAGTGAGTAAATGGAGGAGATAGGAATGTGATCACAGCTAGAACGAAAAGCACATGGAAAGTGGAAGATGGGAAACTTCTGGTAGTTGGGGTGCACAGGGGTCCAGGGTGTTAACTCAACTTTAGCTACAGGTAAACCACAAAAAGCAGAAAATTCCACCCATAGCTGCCTGGTGCCAGAGAGCAGATAGGCAAAAAATCTAGTCTTAACTAAAAGAAACAAATGACATAACGCTGAGCATTGGTAGATTGAAAAAATAGCAAATAGATGGATAAATACCAAAATGTTGAGTCCATGGGTGTGGTGGGCAGAATAATGATTCCCAAAGAAAAGTATCCATGTCTAAATTACTAGAACCTTAAGTATATTATCTTACCTGGCAAAAGAGACCTTACAGATGTGGTTAAATTAAGCCATTTGGGATAAGAACGTTAGCCTGAATCGTCCAAATGGGTCCAATGCAATCCCAAGGATACTGATAAATGAAAGAGGGAGGCGACAGTGGGTCTCAGGGTGAAGCGACTTGAGAATGCCATTACCTTGCTTCCTGTGAAGGTGGAGGAAAGGGTCAGGACCCAAGGAACTCAGGAGGCCGAAGAAGCTGGAAAAACCAAGGGAACAGTTTCTGCCTTCGAGCCTTGCTATGGAGCACAGCCTTACCAATATTGTGATTTCAGCCCAGTCTGACTGACCTATTTCAGATTTCTAACCTTCAGAACTGTAAGATAACAAATCTGTGTCCTTGTACACCACTGAATTTGTGGTGAATTGTTACAACAGCAATAGAAAACAAATAGTCTATACAAAGCAAGTTGCAAAAAAAAAAATTATAATGTAAAAAAAAAGACAGTGAGAATAATTGATAAATTCGATTTTGATTTTTCAGGAGCATTTTAAAAAATCATGTAGTTGACGTGAGACCAGTTTTTTATTCTTTACATTTCCCTGAGATTAAACGGTCACATGATTTTAATCTCTCAAAGACAAAATTACTGACAAGAGTCTTGACGTCCATACTAGAAAGAACAAAAAACTTTGAATCTTGACTGTTGATTTTTTCTTTTCCCATTCAGTTGCAGTTTAAGTTTCTCAAGCACACTGGCACTGTGAAATCACTGGAGCCAGTTTAAACAAAGTATGAAATAACACCACGGGGTCAGCCAGCTGCGCTCACTGGGCGAGGGGAGGCTACTCTGCTTTGAAATGCTCTTGGCAACGGGGCCCAATGAGAGCACCGACCTGAAGATACAGCTGTTGTTTCCAGCTAAATAAGGCAAAGTTGAGGCAGGACATGTGAATATAATGCATGTCATGCAAACTCAACCTCTTCCAAATTGGAACCAGCGATTGAATTTTTGACTAGGATTCAATTGACCCATGATGGCTGCAACAGGATTTAGATAAATTCTTTGCCTTTAAAAAGCAGCTGAGACACAAGAGGAATCAAAGGACAATTTATTCAGCACGAAATGCCACAGGGAGGTGTTTTTGCTGGTGGACAGGGCTGTTTCTCTCCCAAACACTTTTTTTTTTTTTTACTGAACCCCAATTTTGTATATGTGATTCAGGGGAATGTGGTCCCATCCCAGCTGCAGGGGAAGTCTCTGACCAGCTTACACCAACCCCAGAATTATTCTGCTGGTCACTATTTTTGGTCCAGGAGTATGCACATAACTTAAGTTAGCCATTGTATTCCACTCACTCCTATTGCTAGGGAAGGTTTACTGCAACAGCTTAAACGAAGCTAGCTGAAGTGACAGCATAGCTGGGAGAGGAACGAACAAACAAACGAAAACTTGAGGCCCACTCTACCTCTGGATTTTTTATCATGTGTGAAAATAATGTCATCATTTAGGCCATTTTGAGTCAAGGTTTCTTTTATTTACAGGTGCATTTGGGATGCTATGATCTTAGATATTTACCTGTTTTCCTATAACACTGGCTCTCAGAGTATGTTAGTTTGAGTTCTTAAGAGTTATGGTAAAGACAGTCACCAAACTTTGGTGTTGGGCAAAAATAGTTATCGTCTCCTTGTCCGTGCATCTCAAGAATCACTAACATAGCTGTCATCCTCAAAACCAGTGCCTTTTCTTGACCCAGTCTTGTCTGGTATTGTATATAAATACCTAGTCATGGGCCTCCGGAGTCTTGAAGAACTATGTGTATCTTTAATGGAGGTTTTTCCTTGGGACATAGTACAGTGGTTCACTCAGTCTATCTAACGGAAGGTTCCTGAAATCCCATTTGATCGTATACTCCTGTCCCTCAAATATCCCATTCATCGCAGGTGCTAAAAGCCTCCACCGATTGCTCTCTGTGATTGGCTCTCCTATCCCCTTCCCCTCGACACATACACACCTAGCCCATGTACTCTTGGCTGACAACCCCAGAGCCTTAACAGCCTGTGTGGTTGTCTGGTTCAAGAAGGTCAGCCATCCTGAAATTTGCATTAAAAATAAAAATATCTTCTTTCTTGCATCATACTTTAAGCGTCCCTGAAGGGCAAGCTCATGCTATTTTTGCTGCCTGGGTCATTCCCTTGTGAATTGCTCTTCCTGCCTGTCCTCCTGCTGCTACTGCCCCCATCCTTGCACAGACTAACCCTCCACCAGGACCCTGAAGATACTGACTGCTCCTCCTGGTTGTACCTATCAGAGTTCTCCCAAAACCCCTGGAAGTGGTTAAATCAGGACTACAGTTTAATCCCCTGTACCTCTAAGTACTCTGCCTTCAGCAGGTTGAGAAAAAGGGCTATATCCTTGGTTTCCTTACCAATGCAGGCTCTTAGCAAAAGTGGGCACACGTTCTACCTACCGAGGTGTGTGAAATGTCAGGAACTAGATTAACTTGATACCTTGGAAGCAATTTAGTATATACAATTATAGCCTCCTGACCTCCTTATTCCTACTCCCCCAAGACACTGCTTATTGCAAATATTTTAAAAATCTGCCACACTTTTGATTCCCCATGTGGTAGACAGAATAATGGACTGCAAAAGATGCCCATGTATTATTCCCTGAAACCTGTGAATGTCACATTACGTGGCAAAAGGGATTTTTCAGTTGTGATTAAGTCAATGAGCTTGAAATGAGAAGATTATTCTGGATTAACTTGATAAACCCAATGGATTCATAAAGATCTTATAAGTGTAAGAAGGAGGCAGGAGGGTCAGGGTCAGAGAAGAAGACGCAACAATGCTAGCAGAGGTCTGAGTGATAGGAGAAAGGGGTAGAAGCCAGAGGGTACAGGTGGTCTTCAGAAGATGATTAAGGCAAGGAAATGGATTCCACTCTAAAGCCTCCAGAAGGAAGGCCGATTTGACCTGGATTTTAGCCTAGAGAGACCCATTTCAGACTTCTGACCTCCAGACTAGTAAGTTAATGAGTATCTGTTGTTTTAAGTCACTAAATTTGTGCTAAGTAGGAAATACAAGTAATACAAGTTTGAAGTCCACAAACTGTAGGTCTATTTAGGCTTGACTAAGCGTACTAGATCTGCATCTGCCCCCGCCCTGGAATTCTCATGAAATACAGAAATTCAGAGCAGGCTTCAGATCCCTCCTTCCCCTCCATTTTGACCCAGGAGTGTGGAGTACATCGTGCTGCTCTCTGTCACCCTCTGGTGGACACTGGCTCAATGACATCTCTATTCCTAGCCCTGTGGCTAAAACTAGGGATATTCAAACAGCAGAAAGTTTTTAAAGTTTTGTTGTACCCGGGAAACTTTTATAAATATGGATGCCCAGGTTGCACCCCATACGTTATCATACTTGGGGTGGGACCCAAGCATCAGTATGGCTTAAATCTCCTTAAGCGATTTCAGGATGTAGGCAAGTTTGAGAATCATAGGGCCAAACATCTCATCTTGACTTGTTGAGAAGTGTAGGAATCCAGCTCTACTTCAGCCTACTGCATAGAATGGTTTGATGGCCCAAAGTCTTTTTTTTTCTTTGTGCCACAATGTACCTCAACTTTCCCCAATGTTTGGTAACAAAAACCTGAACCCTAAATGCAGTGTGATATCCTGGGTTGAACTGGATCCTGGTACAGAAAAAAGTCATTCATGGAAAAACTGGTGAAATTCAAACAAAGTCTGGAGTTTATTTGATATTAATGTATCAATAATAGTGATGCGCCATAGTTATGTAAGATTAGGGAGGACTGAAGGAAGGGTATACAGAACTCTTTGTACTATCTTTATAACATTTCTGTAAATCTAAAATTATTCCAGGCTGCCTGGGTGGCTCAGTTGGTTAAGCATCTGTCTTTGGCTCAGGTCATGATCCCAGCGTCCTGGGATCAAGCCCCATGTGGGGCTCCCTGCTCAGTGGGGAGCCTGCTTCTCCCTCTGCTGCTCCCCCTGCTTGTTCTTTTTCTCTCTCAAATAAATACAAAATCTTAAAAAAATAAAATAAAATAATAAAATTATTCCAAAGTAAAAAGGGCAATTGAAAACAAAGGCTGAACTAATTGCCCCATAGAGGCAATTAGTTCAGGCTTTGTTTTCAATTGCCCCATAGAGGCAACCAAGACCCATTTCAAAGCTTACCCACTGGAATACACCAAAAGCCTTGAATGAGTCTGGACATGTCTGACACTGATTGCCATTCCACCTCACAAAAGGATTCTAATTTCTTAAGAAATTAAAAGCTCTAGATGCTGAGTTAACTAACAATTTAAATTTGCTTATTTTAACAAGAGTGTTGCATATTAGTTTAGCGAAGTCACATGATGTTGCTTTAATCAGACCACCTGCTCAGAATCTTTTGCAACAAACTGTGTATGCTCCCAGCACTTGTATTTGTAGAATCTCTGTAGCTTTGTGGTAATCATTCAAGAGCACAGCAAGCTTCCGTCTTCATCTTTGCCATCATTCTGTCACCAGTTAAACTGTCCTAGGCGGGGCATTCTTCTGCTCATTCCCCAAGTAGGCTTCTCCCTGGTTATCTGGACTGGTGTCACATTAAACAGCAACAACAACCAAAAAAACAAAAACAGACTCATAAATACAGAGAACAAACTAGTGGTTGCCAGAGGGGAGGGGGTGGGACATAGGTGAAAGAGATCAATGGGGATTCAGAGGTACAAACTTCCAGTTAGAAAATAAGTAAGTCATGGAGATGAAAAGTACAGCATAGGGAATGTAGCCAAGAATGTAACCTCGTGTGGTGACTGCACTTATGCTGAGCATTGCATAATGTATAGAGTTGTTGAGTCAGCATGTTATACACCTGAAACTAAAACAATGTGTTTGTCAACTGTACTTCAATAATAAAAATATATAGGAAAAAGAAAAATGGGAAGATCAGTCTTAACCCAGAAGCCTTGAAAGTATGATGATCCATTGATAAGATGACAACAGGTTTCACCAAGCACATCACAACATGCAAGAGTTTCCTCCTCCATGGACATCCCTGGCTTCAGAGTCCAGAGTTTCTTGTGTGTGCATCTGTTAGCACTTGCTCCGTCCACATGAGAGCCCACACTGTCACATAATGGTTTCATCCACTTTCTCTGGGAAAGGAGGCCTCACAACTATGCCAGACACACCAGCCCCTCACTACTGTGGAAAGTAGTCCTAAAGCCCCCTCATGATTTTGTAGGAAAATCAAGTCTCCTAGAATTCTGGCTACCTCATTACATTTCCATTGATGTTGGTTGGAATTTGTGATCACCTTACGATGGCAAATGTAGCACAAAGGAAGGTGTTAATAGAAACTTTGCTCTGGTGACATGATCCACGGAACATATTTGATAGCCTGCAGGTTACTGACAACCAAAACAATCCTAAACCAACTGTAATTAGATTTAACCAATGAAATAGAGAACAACAAGTTAAATTGGAATTTTAGACAAAAATAATACCATATTTAGGAATCAGGCAATATTCCAATATCCCTGATGAGCACAGATGCAAAAATTCTCAACAATATACTAGCAAACCAAATCCAATAATACATTTAAGAAAATACATTTACCATGATCAAATGGGATTTATTCCTGGCTTGCAAGGGTGGTTCAGTATTCACAAATCAACCAGTGTAATACATCACATTGATAAGAGAAAGGATAAGAAACATATGACCATTTCAATAGACTCGGAAAGAACATTTGACAAAGTACAACATCCACTCATGATAAAAACCCTCAACAAAGTAGATGTAGAGAAAATACACCTCAACATAATAAAGGCCATGTATGAAAAACCCACAGTGACCATCATCCTTGATGGAGAAAAACTGAGAGCTTTTCCCTAAGATCAGGGACAAAATAAGGATGTCCATTCTCACCACTTTTATTCAACGTAGTACTGGAAGTCCTAGCCACAGCAATCAAACAACAAAAGGAAATAAAAGGCATCCAAATTGGTAAGGAAGAAATCAGCCTTTCACTATTTGCAGATGACATGATACTATATATACAGAACTTGAAAGACTGTACCAAAAAACTACCAGAACTGATAAACAAATCTAGTAAAGTTGCAGGACACAAAATCAATGTACAGAAATCTCTTGCATTTCTTCATGCTATATGCCAATAATGATGAAGCAGAAAAAGAAATCAAGGAATTGATCACATTTAAACATGCACCACAAATAATAAGAGACCTAGGAATAAACCTACCAAAGAGGTGAAAGACCTGTACTCTGAAAACTATAAAATACTGATGAAAGAAATTGAAGATGACACAAAGAAATGGAAAGACATTCCATGCTCATGAATTGGAAGAACAAATATTGTTAAAATATCTATACTATCCAAAGACATCTATGCATTTAATGTAATTCTTTCCAAAATGCCAACAGCATTATTCACATAACTAGAAAAAACAATCCTAAAATTTGTATGGAACCCTAAAAGACCCCAAATAAGCAAAATAATCTTAAAAAGAAAAAGCAAAATTGGAGGCATCACAATTTTGAACTTCAAGTTACATTACAAAGCTGTAGTAATCAAAACAGTATGGTACTGTCACAAAAAGTAGACACATAGATCAACAGAACAGAATAAAAAAAACCCAGAAATAAACTCACAACTATATGGTCAGTTACTCTTTGGCAAAGCGAGAAAGAATATCCAATGGGAAAAAGACAGTCTCCTCAACAAATGATGTTGGGAAAACTGGACAGCCATATGCAAAAGAAAGAAACTGGACCTCTTTCTTAAATCATATACAAAAATAAATTCTAAATGGATTAAAGAACTAAATGTGAGACTTAAAACCATAAAAGTCCTTGAAGAGAACACAGGCAGTAACCTCTTTGACATTGGCCATAGCAAATTCTTTCTACTTATGTCTCCTGAGGCAAGAGAAACAAACAAACAAAAATAACCTATTGGGACTATATCAAAATAAAAAGTTTGTGCACGGCAAAAGAAACAATCAACAAAACTAAAAGGCAACCTACAAAATGGGAGAAAATATTTGCAAATGACATATTCAATAAAGAGTATCCAAATTACATAAAAAATTTTTACAACCAAATGCCTAAAAAACAAATAATCCAATTAAAAAATGGGGGCAGAAGACATGACAGACATTTCTCCAAGAAGACATCTAGATGGCCTCCAACACATGAAAAGATGTTCATTATCACTTACCATCAGAGAAATGCAAGTCAAAACTATAATGAGATAGCAGCTCATACCTGTCAGAATGGCAAAAACCAACAACACAAGAAACAAGTGTTGGTGAGGATGTGGAGAAAAAGGAATACTCATGTGCTATCGATGGGAATGCAATCTAGGGCAGCCATTGTGGAAAACAGTATGGAGGTTCCTCAAAAAGTTAAAAATAGAACTACCTATGATCCAGCAATCACACTATTGGGTATTTACCCAAAGAATATAAGAACACTAATTAGAAGGGATATATGCACCCTTACGTTTACAGCAACATAATCTACAATAGCCAAATTATGGAAGCAGCCCAGTGTCCATCCATTGATGAATGGATAAAGAAGGTGTGGTATATATACAAATAATGGAATATTAGTCAGCCATAAAAAATAATGAAATCTTGTCATTCACAACAATGTGGATGGATCTAGAGAGTACACTGCTAAGTGAAATAAATCAGTCGGAGAAGATAAATACCATATGGTTTCACTCATATGTGGAATTTAAGAAACAAAACAAACGAGCAAAGGGAAAAAAGAGAGAGTAGGAGAGAAATCAAGAAACGGACTCTTAATTATAGAAAACAAACTAGTAGTTAACAGAGGAGAGATGGGGATGGGGGGATGGGTTAAGTAGGTGTTGGAGATTAAGGAGTGCACTTGTCATTATGAGCGTTGAGTTATGTATGGAATTACTGAATCATTATATTGTACACCTGAAATTAATAAAACCCTGTATGATAAAAAAAATAATCAGGTTATACTGATACTAAAAAAATTATTGGTTATTTACCTGAAATTCCAATTTAACTGGTCATCCTGTATCTTATCTGGCAATTAGAAAAGTAACTCATGTGATGCAAGGAATGCCTTTCTGTGTAGGCCAGTACACAGAATTGGTGCAACTCTGTGGTCTGAAATGGTGTAGAGAGGCATCTTTTTTGAGAACTCCAGAATATATAAGTGACTTTCACGTTGGCTGATGACATCTATGGCCATGAGTAATGCTTGTTCTTTTTCTCATACTTCCCATATGACTTTCTATATGTGTAATTTATCTCTGATGTTTATGAAAATACTATAAATAGCAATTTTGGAAAGTAATAAAATTATATTTTGCTTTTCCCTGCAGCCAGGGAAGACTTTCCAGGAGAGAGAGAAGTATAGTGCCTATCAATAGGTGATATCAAAATAGCACAATTCAACTTTTGCTTTAAAAATAGGGTGATATTATCCTCAAGCCTTCCTGGGTGAAATATAGATGTTCTAGAGAAGTATTTCTTTTGAATCTCAGAACTAGATTATTCCTGAAAAATGACTGTCTAAAGTATGCTGTGAGAAAAAAATGACATTTTTATGATTGTTATGAAAAATGACCATTGAAAAATAGGTCATCATATTTGGCTCCCACTGATTACTGTGTAATTCCTTTTGACCCTGAAGATCACAATTTCAGTTTTCTGGGGTTTTTTTTTAATGAAAGTCTGAAATCAGTACTTTTAATTAACTCATGTTTTATAATTGGAAGTTTAAACATATGCTGCCATTTAATTTTAAATTATTTTCCCTGAAATTTTTCTAATAGATTATAGAGAAATGAACTATTCTTTTTTATATGTTTAAGAAGCTTTATATCATTCATAACAATACATGGAATCTCTATATTTCATTTAAAATGTACACAAATACAGATTAAGGAAAGATAAATATAAAATTAATCTGTGAAGCATTTTTACTCTACACACCAGATTACATCTTTCCAGTTTCTTAATATTGTAGAATATTATGTCTAGGTATATGAGGCTCCTGTATCATGAATATTTATTTTACAAATTGTTTCTTGGAACTCTGTTAAAATATATCAAAATGCAAAGTTACATTTTTCACCAGCAACCACATTCATTTCCTTTTTTCTTTACAGAGACAGTGTGGCAACTCAAATTGTAAAATGTTCAAATTCAGTGGAATAAAATCAATCTGCCTTCTCAACTTTGACCTTCATCATCAACATTCATGTTTATTCTCATGAATAATATCTATGTGAAATCACCAAACATTTTTAGCTTCCTATTTTCACGCGAATCACTAAGCAATCTTGCTCCTCACAGACCAAATCTGGGCAACCAAGTTTGAAGAACAAATGATAGCATGATGACAACATGGATAAACCATACTGAAGAATAATCATAATAACAGAATTCCCTTAGATATGTAAAAATTTATAGCCGCTGAAGCTTCTCCAGCCATGACTCTATTACATACTCATAACCACCCTACAAGACAAATAGTCAGGAGTCATCATTCCATTTAATACATGAAGACACTGGCTCAGGGTGGTTAATGACTTGTGCCTGAGGTTATAACGTTAGTGAGAGATGGGCAGAGTGAGGACCAGGACTCATTAAATTTTGAACACCAGCCATGTTCCTTCTGGTCTTTGCAGGAGAAAAAAATCTCAAGCTATAAGGAAAAGTATAGAAATAATTTTGAGGCTAGGGAGAAAACCTGCTGCGATCCATCTGGATAAAAAGCATGATGAGAAAATGCTCTGTTATGTAACCCTTAACAAATGGAGCCATGATATTTTGAGTGGGGCCTCAGGGTTAACCTAAGTCTAAGAATTCCCACTTTAAGTAACAACAGACACTGACAACAATGGCCAGAGCCACCAACACAAAGATGCATTTGCAGGGCACAGTATGGGATGTGTGCTTCCCACAGTGGCTCCTCCAGATTCCCCTGTTGGAATCAACTCTCACTCTCCTCAAAATCCCGCAGGACAGAGCATTCCACTAAAGCACCGACGTGCTCCCCTTTTTGAATGGCCGCACCTCTGAATCATGTGTTGCCCTTTTGAAACAATGCACATTTAGTATATCACCTAAATCAGATTCTCAGAAAGTAGAGACAAGACTTTTATAGTTTTAAAAAGGTTGTCAGTGGACTCTGATGCATACTTGGGTTTATTTAAGGCTGTGCTTTGAATTTATAAACCGCTAATTATTTTCAAACTATGTTTATTGAACACCTACTATATGTGAAGTATAGAAAAGAGAATCTAAATAAGGAACAGAGAACCTTTCTTCCAAGAGCTCCTGGTCCCTTAGGGATCAGAGGACTCTAAGTAAAAACATTATAAATGCAACAGTAATAATAGATACTATATAAAAGCCCTATAATGGCTACACTGTGGAATGACCACGGGCAGTGTCTGTGCCTACTATTATCCATATTCCACACCACATTTGATGGAATGCTGTGGTAAATGTGGAGTAAATCCTGTGAGCTATGATTAATGGCCTCATATGCTTTTGAAATCTGATTATTTACCCATCACCCAGCTACCACCATCCCCCCAACCCATCCCCTCTGAAACCGGTGGTTTGTTTCCTAGGGTCCGTAGTCTCTCATGGTCCTTCTCCCCCTCTGACTTCCCCCCTTCATTTTTCCCTTCCTTCTCCTAATATCCTCCATTCCTTATATCCCTTATATTCATATATATGAATATATGGAATGAATATATATATATATATATATACACACACACATATATATTCCTCCATCCTCTATTCCTTATGTTCATAATATTAGATATACATTGCTTTTTTTAAATAAATAAGAGACAAAGAAGAAAGCTTTTTCCTAATCCCTCTCTAAATATTTTACTGTTAGAAACCTCATCTGTTACTTACCTCCAAGTGTCCAAATAACCTGCTCCTACTCTGTTTCCTGAGTTTTTTGGTTTAGACATTACCTTTCTATTCTAAACGTGAGTCTCTTTTTGAATCACTCACATATTCCTCTCTCATCTTTCATATGATACAAAATTATTTGTTATCTCTATATTTGGTGTTTCTATTATTATACCATGCAAGCATTATTAAAAACCAAGCCACTAACTCTAAAATAATATGCATTTTTAAAAAAATGTTGGTGGCAACAATTGCCTTTTTAAAATTACTTTGCTTTATATATTCATATATATTTTGTATATGTGTGTATAAATATATATATTCACTTCTTGTACTTGTATGTGTGAGTATATGGATAGATGATGATGATGATAGATAGATAGATAGATAGATAGATAGATAGATAGATAATAGATAGATGATAGATAGATAGATGATAGATAGATAGATAGATGATAGGTAGATATAGATAGATAGATGATAGATAGTTGATAGACTCTTAACTCAGTCACAAAGTTAGCAGCTCAAGCCTAAAACCTCTTTTTTTATGGCTAAATCCTGTAACCGAGAGTAACTACACATTTACTCTCTTTTTGGAGATAATTCTCCAGGACCCCATGATGGTCTGTTTGCTCTTAGGCCCACCACATGTCATCTTGCCTGTGTTGGACCTTCATCTCTTTCTCTGCCTTAATGTATCCCTTTCTTTCAGCGAGCATTCTTCTAGTAGCTTCTGAGAAAGGTAGATATATTTGAATTCTTCCCTCTTCCTTCATACTTGGTTGATAATGTAGACTGTATAGAAGTCTAAGTTAGAAATAATTTCTTCTAGGGGCGCCTGGGTGGCACAGCGGTTAAGTGTCTGCCTTCGGCTCAGGGCGTGATCCCGGCGTTCTGGGATCGAGCCCCACATCAAGCTACTCTGCTGGGAGCCTGCTTCTTCCTCTCCCACTCCCCTGCTTGTGTTCCCTCTCTCGCTGGCTGTCTCTCTCTCTGTCAAATAAATAAATAAAATCTTAAAAAAAAAAAAAAAGAATTTCTTCTATTGTGAAGACATTGCTTCTTCATCATTTTCTCACGTTGTGGCTCTTTAGAAGTCTGATGCCATTGCATACCCAATTTCGTGAAACTTACCAGTTCCTTTTTTTTTTCTTCATCCTCTTTGGAATTTGAATATTGTTGGTTCCAGATATTGTTGGGTATTTGTTACACTGAGTATTTAGTAGAAAATGAATCATTTCAGGTGCTTAAATAAAACCACTAATGTTCTGATTCCTCCCCCATTCATTGTCTGAGTAAGGTGTGGGCACCATTTTTCAAAAGTTCCCTGAGTAAATGCACTGTACAACCAGGGTTGAGAAGTACTGGTCTAGATCAGTGTTTTTCAAACTTCAACGTGCATTCAAATTGCCCAGGATCTGGTTGAAATGCAGCTTTTGACTCAGAAGATCTGGGGAGGGGCCCGGGAATGGGCATCTCTAACAAATATCCCAGTGCTACCAATGCCAACGATACAGATGCCCTGACTCAGAACACACGTCGAGAGAGCTCTTTCCCCTGAGAGTTTGTGAGGGAAGATGTACCCTGGGCTCCCAAACTACATGAATCAGTATCTGTTCTTTATTCTGATCTGTTGATGACTTTTATGAACCCCAAATTTTGAGAACCTCTGTTCTAGAGAAAATACCTTGAAGATAAAGAAGAAATGATTCAGACTGGACTGACTCTTAATATGCTAATGTAGTTTAATTAAGCAACAAAATTTACACATTATTGGGCCTGACTTTAAAAAAAAAATCCAGTAGTTGGGGAGGCGGTATATGAGTGGAAGTAGAGGGGATATGGGAAATCTCTGTACCTTCTGCCCAATTTTTCTGTAAGTCTAAAACTGCTTTAAAAAATTAAGTCTCTCTATCAAAAAATCCAGTTAAGAGCATGGATGGGGTTACAAGCAACACTACTTAATTTCTGGATCATGGTTTTTTTTCTGAAAGACTCATTAGGACCATGAATACATTTTCCAGAAACATACCCACACAAATGTGTAAACAAGTATTACAGACAAAATTTTGCATAAAATCAGGGATTTGTGAACCCCTGATGACTATAGTACCTCCAGTTTAAGAATTCCTGGTTGATAAGCTTTTCTACATTATTTCATTCAACAAACATTGATTGAGGAACTGTAATGTCGTAGGAGCACTGTTTCAGGATATCTGTGCACAAATAACTCTGTCCTCATGGAACATGTAATCTTGTTAATATGCATTTTAATCTTGTGGCAAATGGTACGGTTTTCCTGGGCATGTTCATTACGAAATTATTTGTCTTTGAAAAGCCATATTGAAAAAGGCAGAAAGCATATGCAGAGACAGAACTACAATAAAGTGTTAGTTAATTAGACCCAAATTTCATTCACAGAGATACGTATCTCAGGAGGAAACATTCTCAAAATTACTCATTTATAGGAACTCTCACCCCATCATGAATTGACTGAACATCAAAATTCAATCAATAGCAGTTCAGACCTTTTCCAAAGTGTCTATTAAAAATGTGACTTAAAAAGAGATCACACTGTTGGGAGAATGTGTTAGGAACAGGTAAGAAACTCAGCTGCAGAAGTGTATTTTATCCGAACCTGGTAGATCCTTCATGAGACCCGGATTATATTTATCAAACACTCTGGGTGACTACTGAGACCCAAAATGACATTAAATGAGACAAGGGTCTTAAGATGTACATGACCATAAACTTTGATTTTATCTAGATCCTAATGAGTCAAAATTATAATTATTTTCTACTTTTGAACAAAACTTTGATGAAGGTTCTTGTGTCTCCATCTTAGCAGATATAGGAGGAATAAAAAGTATATTTAATCACTTGTGATTCATTATTAGCAGACCTACTTTCTCTCTCCAACAGCTATTTTTATAGATACCACCTGTTGGCATCGGATAGGAGAAAGACAAAAAAGGGAGGGGGAAGAAAGGAAGAAGACAAAGGGGCAAAAGGAAAGTAAATGTATAAAAGGAGGAAGAAACAATGAGTGAAAAAGAAAATGAGAGGGTAAGAGTTAAGAGAAAGAAATGTGAAAACTGAGCAAATGTAGGGGGATACCACAGTCATCCCCAAGAGTTATTCAGTGATTTTACTTATTATATATCTTATTGAATCTATTGCCTGAGGGGTACCTGGGTGGCTCAGTTGGTTAACTGACCAACTGTTGTTTTTGGCTCAGGTCATGACCTCAGGGTTGTGAGATCAAGCCCCACACTAGGTTCCACACTGAGCATGGAGCCTGCTTAAGACTCTCTTTCTTCCTCTGCCGCTCACCCCCTCCTGCTCTAAAAAGGAAAAAATCTATTGCCTGAAATATAGATGAACTCCACTGGAATCATCATTATATGTACAATGCTATAGGATAGCAACAAGATGTATCCTAGACTTGAATTAAGTAACCATCTGTCATGAAATTGGGGACAATGGGATGCAAGGAATGAGGTCAGCTAAAGGTAAAATAACTCACACTTAAGTAACAATCAGTAAGGAAGTCCCCAAGGAGCTAGATAAATATTTCTATTCTAATTTTATTAATGTAGAAGAAAGACTGGAATACAAATGGTAACAGTAAAATCTTACCCCTTTTGTTTTTCTCTGCCTGTAGAAAGACGGCTTTAGGAAAAGGATGATATCAGCTTGGAGGTTTAAAAGAGGGAGCCCCAAAATACTTAGCTAACAGTATAGTCCAAGACAAAGAATCATCTGCAAGAAGACCCTAATACCATGTCTGTTAGGTAGACATATCGCCTTGGTGAAAATGATACAGGAAGGTATGACAGCTGCATGCTACGGTTCATTATCACTTCATATTCACATGGCAACTTTCAATGTCAAACAACATCTCATACAAGTTAATCTCTAAAGAGAGATTATACTGACCAGTAGACTGTGGTGTTTGTTCCCATTGGGTGCCATATTTTTCTGTACAAATCCCTAAGTTGACTTTGTGGTTTCTGTATCAATCTATTGTGACATTGATTAGAGAATCTAAATTACTCTGGATAACTGACAAAATCAAGTATATAAAACAAGAAATATGAAGACTTGTCTCGTGTTCATGATCATCACATCCTTATACCACCGTCTATTCCATGCTTTGTGGTGAACCAACCACCCTTCCTAAGGACACAGCAAATTGTTCTGTTTTAATCACAATGTCTATGTTGTATGCTACTTTCTTTGAAGTTTACCCAAAGCTTCACCTAAAAATTTTAAAAAAAGCTAATCCATCTCTAAGTTATGAAACTACAAATAAAGGTGAATTTGCTTATATAATGTCCATATTTGAATGACAGAAGATATGGAATACTTTCTGATTTGTCCTTATGCAGTTATAACCAACTCAGAAAAATGAGCCATGGAGAAATAATTTTCCTTTCTCCTTAAACTCCTTCAGTTTATGTGGCTTTGGAGAGGCCCATAAAATTACAATCTCTGTTTCTAAAATGTTCCATATGTTCCTGCTGCTTATTTCCCCACTTGAAGACCAAATTCTCTTGCTTCCCAATTATCCTCAGTATCCAACTGTGATGATGGCAAAGGGAGTGGTAGCAGAGAGGATGTGGAACTAAAAAATGGTGATTGGGTTTTTATCAAAACAGAGAGAGAAAGAGGCAGAAAATCTAGGCAATATCACTAGAGTTTTATAATTATCCAAAGTTTTATTTGTGTATATTGACTTCCAAATGAATTTGCTCTTGTATCTCTTTCTTTCTTTCTCTTTCTTTTTCTTTCTTTCTTTCTTTCTTTCTTTCTTTCTTTCTTTCTTTCTTTCTTTCTTTTCTTTCTTTCTTTCTTCTTCCTTTCTTCCGTTCTTTCTTTTTTTTTTAATATTATTAAATTTAGTTTAGAAACAGAGTGAGCAGGGGATGGGGGGGAAGAGGGAGAAAGAGAGAGAGAATCTCAAGCAGACCCCCCACTGAACATAAGCCCAACATGGAGCTTGACCTCACGACCCTGAGATCATGACCTGAGCTGAAATCCAAAGAGTTGGACACTTAACCAACTGAGCCATTCAGACACCCCTCCTGTGTCCATTTCTATGGATATCTACATATGTCCACCATGATAAATACAAAAGAAGGGTATCCAATTTGTTTTCTAAGAGAGCTACATAAATATGTGAAGATTGAAGATGAATTATTTGGCAACTTTGATATAGTTACAAGTACCTGATAGATGCTCAATAACTAAAAAACAATATTAATAATAATAATAATAATAAGAGCAACAACTAATACCAACCTGTATCATTCCATTTAATAATAATAATAACTTTATTTTAAAGGTGAGTTAACCAAGACACAGAAAAGTAAGTAAGTCTCCCAATGCCAGACTGGCAGTAATTGTGCAGTTGGGGTAAGTTTTGAACTCAAGCAATCTTACTACAGATCTTGTGCTCCTAATACACTATGTAATTATTCTTGACATTATTACTGTGTTTTTTTCTTATTATCATTATCAATATTATTTACGGTTTCTTTTTTTAAAAGATTTATTTATTTTAAAGAGAGAGAACACTCAAAAGAGTGAGGAAAGGGGCAGAGGAAGAGGGAGAGAGAGGCAGAGAAGCAGACTCCCTACTGAGCATGGAGCCCGAGGCAGGGCTCAATCCCAGGATCCCGAGATCCTGACCTGAGCTGAAACTAAGAATTGGATGCTTAACTGACTGGCCAACCCAGGCGACCCTTATTTACAGTTTCTTAACCTACAACCCAACATTCCATAAGATAAAAATGAAATTTGCTTGATCTGTTTTGGCTATGCTTGGAGAGTTGATTATTTCAGTGTGGTTCCAGAAATTAGATTCATAAATCATAGTGGGCTCACACTAAACAAGGTCCTGGAATTGATTTTTTTTTAATCCAGAGAGATAATGAATTAATGTGTAAAATAACTGATTGATGTACTTTTCCCCAATAACATTCCTAAAGAATTATTTGAAATGTGAAAAGTAAATAAGACTAATTTGGGAGGATAAACATGCCATATGTTCCAGAATATTCTGAGAGGAGTAATAAGGAGGAAGACACACCCTTTCAGATATCAAAATATACTTAAAAGACATATCAAACAAGATTGTACAGATAAATAAACCATATAGAAAGTCTTAAAATCCATTTAAAATTATGTGTAAATTTAATATATATTAAGATATGTTAATCTAAGAAAAAATTGATATTAAAAACAAATGTGAAAGAATAATTTGTTGGGGTGCCTGGGTGGCTCAGTTGGTTGTGTCTCCCTTTGGCTCAGGTCATGATTTTGGCATCCTGGGATGGAGTCCTGTGTCAGGCTCCCTGCTGAGTGGGGAGTCAGCTTCTCCCTCTCCCTCTGCCCCTTCCTCCTGCTCATGATCTCTTTCTCTCTTGCTTTCTCAAATAAATAAATAAAATCTTAAAAAAAAAGAATAATTTATTAAGTGCCTCTGAAATGATTGGCCAGCCATTTCTTTTTAAAAAAGAGGAAAAATGAATTATGTATTCCTACATCAATCCATAAAAATAATTCTAGGTGTATCAAATACTTGAATATAAAATATGAAATAATATTACTCATAAAATATAGATGAATATCATAATTTTGGGCATAGAGATAACCTTTGAGGAATGATATACTGCAAAACCACACGGAAGAAGAAAAATGAAGGCCACATACATTTTTAAATGATGACACATCAAAAATGCCACACTTGGATGAAAAATAAATGAGAAAAATGATTTTAAAGTGTATAAAACTTAGAAGGTTAATATCATAAATTTAAAAGTAGTTCTGATAATTAAACAAAATACTAATAGAAAAATAGGCAAAGGATATCAATAAAATAACATAGAAAACATAATCATAACACATATAAAAAGCTATTTCATCTGACCAGAAATCAAAACAATAAGAAAAAAAAGTATATCACTTCGTACCTATCATAATTTATGCAATGTGCAATTATTTAGGCATTAATGATAATTTTGTACTTCTGTGCTCAACCATGAGGGAGAATATTGTGACTGAAAAATGCTTTTGCCAAGAAAAATTGGAAAACAAAGGCAAACACAAATATCATCTATTTGAAGCCACTGGAGAGCTGATGAAGCAACCAAAATCCAAGAGGAAAGAGAACACAGGGAACTGACATTCTACAAGCTGCTTTTCCCATCAGTGTTTTGAAGGTCCTTAGTGTACCACGGGAAACTAAGAAACACAACAGAAGGCCATGACTATAGGATGGAAAAGAGAGTGGAGCCTTTGAAAATCCCAAGGAGATCAGGAGGATACAGGTAGTACTTTGGGCTCCCTATGCAGTCAGATTGAGGAACCAAACCCCAGAAAGGGAAACACTAAGAAGGAGTGCAACACTATGCCTTTCAACATTATGGCATTTGCTAAATTCTTAAGTTGAGCAGGAGGAGAAGTTGGGAATATAAGCAAAAGACTGCTAGACATACAAAAGATTTTAAAGTGCTATGATCTGTGGAAAATAAAGTTGGGACCTACCAAAATGTGTCCTTAGTGAACATCCTAGGTCTGAACTGGGTCCCATGGAGACCTTCATTCCTAGGAGGTAGGATGAACTGGGTGTACATTAAACCTTACCAAAAATACTGCATCTCAGCCTCAAGGCAGATCCTTTCTGACTTCATTAAGGTGACATGCTTGCACTTAAGCCACCTGCCAGAGAATAGAAAAAGAAAAAGAAAAAGAAAAGAAAAAATTATATATCATCTAGAGTCTTTTCAATTTTTCATAAAACAATGTTCAGCATTTAAATAAAAACCCACAAGGCAGTCCAAGAAATAAAACACCCTCTTACCCATAAAAACATACAATCAGACAATACTCAGTGTTGATCTATTTGGAATTATTAGATACTGACTTTAAAGTATGGCAATCACTATGTTCAATTAATAGATAAAAAGGTGAAGAACTTCATGATAAAACCATATTTTTAAAAATAATCGGAAATTAGAAAGCTGAAAAATGTAACAGTTGAAATTAGGGACACAATAAGTACACTTAACACAAATTGGGCTTAACAGAAATGAAGATCAGTAAAGTGAGGGAAACTTAGAAGAAAATATCTCTGCAAATAGCAAAAAAGTGGAAAATACAGAGAAAAACAAAAGATACTAGTTGAACCGTTCAAACACGCATATAATAAGATAGTTAAAAGAGCTGACAGAGGAAAAATAATACTTGAAGAGGTAATAGCTAAAAATATTTCTCAACTGGATAAAAATGCATACACGCACTCACACACACACATACGTTGTAGATGTGTCATGGTAAAACTGTGGAAAACAAAGAATGAAGAGAAAATCCTGAAAAGAGCTGAGTTTGGGTTGAGCATGGGGGAAGACACGTCCTCGGAGCCTCAAGAGCCAGACAAAAGCTGACCTCTCCAAAAGAATTATGGAAGCCTGAAGACAATGGAACATCTGTCATAATGGTAATAGGGGTCATGAATAGGAAGAGACACAAAGGAAGCTTCTAGGTTGCTGGCAATGTTCTCTACCTTAGCTTAGGTGGTGTACAAATGAACAAGTGCACTTTGTAAATATTCCTCTAGCTGCACACAGGAGTTTTATCTCTAGCTATTGTTTCAATAAAAAACTTTACCAAAAATCTCAGAAAAAAATATGTAAATCAATATTTAGGATATGGAATGATGCCCACACCAGCTTGTCAAGTTCTATTTAAAAAAAAAAAAAAAAACATGTAGCGTATCATCCTACTTATAATTTTTAAAATTATATACATCCATAGATTTTATAGAAATATAAATGCATGAAGAAATGGCCAAATGTATATTCACCAAAATGTTGAATATTATCTCTGAGTGGTAGATAGACATAGTGGTGCGTTTTGCTTTCTTCATTACTTTTTCTGTATTGTTTGAATTACATTTTAAAATGAGCATGATCTTCTCATAATCAAATGAGAAGGCTATTTTCATTTTGTAAAATAAAAAACTAACATCCCAAATCTGAAATTCTCTCCAGATATAGAAATGGGCCAGTGCCAATTATAAACAGAAGATTTTCTAGTCTTAATGGGAGCTGCAGAAAACCAGAAAAATTCAGTCTCCCCATACCTCTACATAAGAATTTTATAATATAAATCTTTTTTCTTTCTGTGCTTTTCATTTTCTGCTAGTAATTTGGGGAGATATAATAATGTCTGATTTTTAGAATAAGACAGTTTTATTTAGTACCAGTTCTCTTCAAGGATCGTATGAACTACAGATTATGACAACTAATGATTTATTACTGTAATTCATCTCCTGGAATGAACACTGATGGAGCAGTGTATTTTATTAAACATCAGATTTAAAATAATTAAGTATGTATTAAGATTACACATAAAATAGTTGTTGACTCTTAAATATATAACATATTTGTTAAAATTTTCATACTTTAACTTTGATCTACACATCTATCAGGCTTACAAAACTGTAAAACTTGATGGCAGGAATTATACTCAGCTAAGCTTTATATGCCTAATTGATAACACCATGCCAGACAAGCAGAAATTATCCAAGGAGACTCTTGCTTTATTTGAGTTGCTTGCTAATTTTCATACCAATCAAAATAACATATTAATATGTTTTTAAAGAATTAAAGCTTAGGCCTTGTAATAAAAAGTAATGGTCCCTCTTCTGCCTCTTCTCTGTTTCCCAGACACAAAAATCTGGTTTTATTCTTCCAATTACCTCCAAGACTCCAAATTATTATATCTAAATATGGATATTTTAAAATTTAAATGTCTTCTTTTTTTTTTTTTAAGATTTTATTTATTTATTTAACAGAGATAGAGACAGCCAGCGAGAGAGGGAACACAAGCAGGGGGAGGGGGAGAGGAAGAAGCAGGCTCATAGCAGAGGAGCCTGATATGGGGCTCGATCCCATAACACCGGGATCACGCCCTGAGCCGAAGGCAGACGCTTAACCGCTGTGCCACCCAGGTGCCCCTTAAATGTCTTCTTGAAACATTTCCTTGTAATGCTTGTGTGTTAGATGAAAACTTTAAATTCGCCTATACCACTCCTTTCTTAAGTGTTCTCTGTTCCTCTACTGGCCATCTCCTATGCAGCAACAAGCTGAAACTCTGTTCATCATGCATCAGGAAATCATCAAAGGTGATACCTCTCTTCTGTGCACTTGCCTCTACCTCTCCTCAATCCCCTTACATCCCTCTCTACCTACCATGAAACCACAATATGAATGTTTTCAATTTTACCAATATACACATCACAGGTTATTTTTCTATAACTTGATTTTCAATTTGAAAACAATAAATGGCATTTATATTATTTCAAATTTCAATCTGAAGCCTAGTAAAATGTGAGAAATGCATTGCTTTCCCCCTGAACTCAATTTCACAAATCTTATCCTACTCAAAAGAAACTATTCTTGGAGTTAAGTTCAAATGGATTGATCTTTTTTTCATCTCTTATTACAAAACTAGGTGTTTTTTTTTTTTTAATGTCCCAATGTTCCTATTTATCCTCTTTATTTTCCTGAGAATTTCCTCTCTTATTCAGCACCATCCCTCTCTTCAAATCCTCATCTTTTTCTGTAGAGACTGGAAGATGGGGTGCTGTCTTTCTCAAGCTTCCATTCCAACAATCTTGTGGTTTTGATGACACCATGATAGGTATTTCTGCAGGGCTCAGAAAGGAAGGAAAGAAGCCTTACACTCTTGAGACATTGATAGACAGTAATGGACTTTGAGGTTTACTGTGGCTTCCAGGCATTCTCTTGAGGATACCAGCTTCACTGATGTAGGCAGCTGAGATGATGAGCAGTGCTTTCTTGTGGTCTCTGAAATTTCCTGATTTCCTGAGACTTAAGACAATGATCCTAGGAATATTTCTTCTCCAGCCCTCCCAAAGGTTTTAGAAGCATCTAATTGCCTACGTGAATTTCTCTTCCGCTCCAAATATCTAGGATAATTTCTGTTTTTGTAACTGATGTCCAAATGATATACCCTTCAAACTGCTGCTCCAATCTGGATAGTTTTTCTTTTTTTAAATTGAAACATAAATTTACATTTTTATGGATTAAGTTCCATTCACAAGTCACCTGGATTGGATCCACTGTTTTGTTATGTATTTGTATTTTTACTTATTTCTCTATGTTTCTTCCTAAGAAAATGAACAAGGAAATTGGTTTAATTTGGTCAATGAGAAATTAGTCATGTATTAATTATTTAGGTTAAAAATATCTTTGTTAAGCATTTGACAAAATGCAACATCCATTCATGACAAAAACCCTCAACAAAGTAGGTTTAGAGGAAACACACTTCAACATAATAAAGTCCATGTATTAAAAATCCACAGTGAACTCATGCTCACTGGGGAAAACTGAGAGCTTTCGCCCTAAGATCAGGAACAAGACAAGGATGTTCACTCTCACCGCTTTTATTCAACATAGTACTGGAAGTCTTAATCACAGCAGTCGGACAACAAAAAGAAATAAAAGTAATCTAAATTGACAAGGAAGAAATAAGGCTTTCACTATTTGTAGATGACATATTACTATACATAGAAAACCCTAAGGACTCTACCAAAAAACTGCTAGAACTGATAAATGACTTCAGTAAAATCACAGCATACAAAATCAATATACAGAAATCTATTGCATTTTTATAAACTAATAATGAAGTAGCAGAAAAGGAAATTAAGGAAACAATTCCATTTATAATTACACCAAAAATAATACACTACTTAAGAATAAACTTAACCAAGGGTTGAAAGATCTGTACTCTGAAAACAATAAAACAATGTTGAAAGAAATTGAAGATAGCACAAACAAATGGAGAGATATTCCATGCTCATGGAGTGGGAGAACAAATATTGTTAAGATGTCCATACTATCCAAACCGATATACAGATTCAATGCAATCCCTATCAAAATACCAACAGCATTTTTCACAGAACTAGAACAAATAATCCTAAAATTTGCATGGAACAAAAAGCCCCCAAATAGCCAAAGCAGTCTTGAAAAAGAACAAAACTAGAGCTATCACAATCCCGGATTTCAAGATATACTACAAAGTTGTAGTATTCAAAAACAATGTTGTACTGGCACAAAAATAGACACATAGATCAATAGAATAGAATAGAGATCCCAGAAATAAATCCACAATTACATGATCAATTAATTGACAACAAAGGAGGCAAGAATAGTCAATGGGAAAAAGACAGTCTCTTCAACAAATGGTGTTGGGAAAACTGGACAGTTACATGCAAAAAAATAAAACTGGATCACTTTTTAACACCATACACAAAAATAAACTCAAAGTGGATTAAGGACCTAAATGTGAGACCTGAAACCATAAAAATCCTAGAAGACGGCACAGGCAGTGATTTCTCTGACATCAGCCATACCAAGAGTTTTCTAGATATGTCTCCTGAGGCAAGGGCAACAAAAGCAAAAATGAACTGTTGGGACTACATCAAAATAAAAAGCTTCTTCACAGCAAAGACAACAATCAACAAAACTAAAAGACAACCTCCTGAATGGGAGAAGATATTTGCAAATGATATATCCAATAAGGGTTAATATCCAAAATATATGAAGAACATATACTACTCAACACCAAAAACCAAATAATCCAATTAGAAAATGGGCAGAAGACAGGAACATGCATTTCCCCAAAGAAGACATACAGATGGCCAACAGACATATGAAAAGATGCTCAACATCACTAATCATCAAGGAAAAGCAAATCAAAACCATGATAAGATATCACCCTTGTCAGAATGGCTAGAATCAAAAACAAAAGAAACAAGTGCTGGCAAGGATGTGGAGAAAAAGCAACCTTTCTGCATTGTTGGTGGGAATGCAAACTGGTGCAGCCACTGGAAAACAGTATAGAGGTTCCCCCCAAAATTAAAAACAACCATATGCTCTAGTAATTTCACAACTGCGTATTTAGCCAATGGATATGAAAACACTAATTTGAAATGATACACGCACCCCTATGTTTATTGCAGCATTATTTACAATAGCTAAACTATGGAAGCAAACCAAGTGTCCATTGATAGATGAATGGATAAAGAAGATGTGGTATATATATATAATATATATAATATATATATATTATATATATACCCACAATGGAATATTATTCAGCCTCAAAAAGAATGAAATCTTGCCATTTGCAAACAACATGGATGGACTAGAAGGTATGATTCCAAGTGAAATAAGTCAGTCAGAGAAAGACAAACACCATGTGACTGCACTTACATGTGGAATTTAAGAAACAAAATAAATGAACAAAGATAAAACAAAAATCAGACTCCTAACTCTAGAGAACAACCTGATGGTTACCAAAGGGGAAGAGGGTGGGAGGATGGGTGAAATAGGTGATGGGGATTAAGAGAACATTTGTGATGAGCACTGGGTGATGTATGGAATTGCTGCATCACTACATTGTACACCTGAAACTAATGGACACCGTATGTAATTATAATGGAATTTATAACTAACTAACCAAATAAAATTTTTGTTAAGATACACTCCATGTGATCTCATTTAATCCTCAGAATAACTAAATAAATTGAAGCTTTTATATTCTCATTTTACTAGTGTGAAGGCTGAAACACAAAGGCATTATGAATTAAGTTCATATTTCCTATTGTTCAAAATTATGTGTGATTTCTACCATAGAGAAACATCTCTCTAAGCATGAATTAAAAAATAAAGGAATATCTGTTCCTTCCCTTATTTTCACAAGCTGGCTTATAATTCCCAAAGCTAATATCGTAATAATGCCTGAAATTAAGAAGGTGAGTCAAAAATGTCCAATAGTACATATGGGCAAGCTTCCTTATAAATTGAATACAAAATACCAAGGTCATAATGACAATAATAATATCCTCCCTAAGTAATTTGAAAATTATAGTCTTTTAAATTATTAAATACTTATATATAATTTTATTTTTCTATAAACCAACCTTTGTATGATAATGATATAACATATAACATTAGCAATGGAGAAAAACACACACCAAGAAGTGGAGATCCACAGTCTCCACTCAAGCTGTCCATGGAAGTCAGATACCTCTAGTAGCATTTAATTCTCTAAAAAAAACCCCAACAAATCACTATGCAGACCTCCAAGATAGACTTGATCATTGCAAGCTTTATATCATCTTAATTAGTATGTGGACAGAGATCCCTACAAATCATTGACTGTAGATTTTGAACTTTACTAGAGAAAGCCAAGTGGCTTGGGGTTCCAGTCTCGATCTAGATCAGGGGTCAAAGCCTAGTTCTACTTGGTCATGGGAATCTTAGCAAGTTACTCAGTTTCTCTCAGCCTGTGTTTCCTTGTTGGTAAATTACAGGTACTGAACTCTCGGACTGTACTTACAATTAAATGACATAATGCACATAAGGAACCAAGTGAAATGCTAGCCATGGATATTTTCCCCTAAAAGTCAGTTATGAGTATTGCTGGTTTCTTAAGATGTGATGCTGGGGAGGGGGGAGAGAAAATGCATGCTGATGGCACGCTTCCGTGCTTCATTTATTAAACAAAGGTCATAAGAAGAGAACAGATATAAAAAGAGAAATATAAATTCTACTCTGTGCTCAGTAACAGATAGTCTATGTTCTCCGATGTAATTTAATAATCACTCTCACTTATTGCTTTCCCCAAAGTATGAGAAAAACAAGACGTGTGTCACACCAAATTTCAGCTTCTTCCCAACACTGCACTTTGCCAGTGGCACACCCACAGAGCATATGGCTAACAGAACATTCTCTTCTGCATTCTGCACTTAAATCTTCCCTCCAGAGAGGTCCCCTTCCTTCTGGGGCTCACACATTTAAGATCTACTGCAGTTTTTCAATTACCATTTAATTTGGTAGAGAAGGAAGATGCCTTCATTTGACTTTGCACTTGTAATGGAAGAATGCAGATCTGGTTGGTGGGTTTCCAGCTGACGCTCTATAGTATTTTTCACAGACCTGCACAGCGTGTGCTGATCCATTAAAAGTTTAAGTGAGCCCACTCACTCAAATGAATATAGTGACCAGTACGAGAACTTTTGGAGAAAAGGAGAGATGACAGCTCTCAATCATAAGCAAGAATGCATTCGTTCGTTTTATAACACCGGCTTACCTGATCATTCTCATCAAAATCAGTTCTTGCAAAGAGACTAGTTGTCTAAGCAGTGTTTATATAAGCAGGCCGGGCAGACCCAGGCAAGTCCCAGCTTCACACATGTACCAGTATGAGCAGATACTTGGTTGAATACATCTGGAAGCAGACATTTCTGCTTTAACAACACTTGCAAGGGATTCCTTTACTTTGGTCTCTGCACAAGAAGACGTTGCTAATTGAGCTACACCAGAGCAGTATTTCCGGTGGACCGCCTATGGCATAACCAGCACCTATGGCATAACCAGGACCGCCTATGGCATAACCAACAACCACAATAGATAGAAAGGCTATCAGCTCTCTACATGATCAATTCTTCTTCACCAAGGAACTGCTACCATATTTTTGACATTAGTCATTGTAGATAAACTCTCAACCAGTTTTTAATTTTTTTTTCTTACATTTGCCTTTGTTGTCCCGGTTGTCTTCTGAAGTGCTGAATATAACGAACAGGCCGACCAGATGTGTCTCCATTGACATAAGTCAGTTTCTCGGGTTTCCTTTAATGCCACTGCTGGTTTTCATCTATCTTCTCTTGATAATGTTTCATATCTATAGTTTTAAAATCCTGATGGAGGGAAAGTGTTTCTGTCTGACTACTCAGAAGCACCTAGACTGTGTATTTTATTGGCTTTCTTGGTTGAACTGCTTGAAGTTGCCAGTATTGACCATTTTCGGTCTAAAAAAGTGACAATTTCATATAATTCTACCTAGTATTTTGACTTTGTTTTGCTTATATTATACTTTCTACTCTGACACTACCTTTTCATCCACTGTGCAGGGCTAGAGGCAGGTGTTAACTTCTCTAAGATATCCAGTGTGGTTGAATGATCAATGATTTCATTGAATGGACCTTCTCTCTTGCTTATTATCATGTTGACCAAATGACCAGTACAGTCATACTGGTTAGACTGGCCTCACAGACTCACCCTGCCCCGATCATCATGTTTTTTGTTCTGTACTAATTTTCAGGTATCAGTGAATTCTCTGCTTTATGTCCTTCTCATCATCATTACAGCTTTTATGATCATTATTACTGTAGCAGAAATTTACATAACCCTTATTATGCCTCAGTGTTATGCTCAGTGTTTCACATACATCACTCATTTAAATAAATGTAGTTATCTATTACCTCAGCTAGGTGGAGGGAGGGGTGACACAGTTGAACTTATTTGAACTGCAGTACAACAGAAAATATTTCCAAATAAAAATTTAATTGCATTATTTTATAAATAGATTTTGTTGCATGTACATTTCTAGTAATTTAAAATAAAATTAATTATAACCACGATGCATGGCTATCTGGCTCCAATTCCACTAGATAATCATACTGATGAGGTACACCACTCCCAAGGACTCCATCACAGAATAAAATGCAAATGGCAACCCCTAGCATACAGCCACAAGGCGAGCTTCCTGGAGGTATGCAATATTTTGTCCCTTTGTTTACATATCAGTGAAAGTGTCTGAAATAGATTACACTATGGGTTCCAATGATTGGCTTATTTTTAACAGAATGATTATCAACGAGCATATGATAGCTTCATTGTGGCCAGAGTGTACTCCCCAGCCTTTGACTTTGGGCTTGGCCATGTGATTGCAATTCCTTTGGCCTATGGGTTGTTAGCGGGAATGACGTGGGAAAGGCTTTGAAATGAGTGTGTGTGGTTAGTTGCTCTCTTGCACTCCTACCCTCCTACCTCTTGCCCGGAGAAGAACATGCCACATGTAACTTCCGGTCCAAGAAAGATGAAACTGGCCTAAATAATGCAACCCACAGCTTACAGCCGAGCCCAGCTGAACCCAAATCCCAGATGACATACAGATGCCCGAGTGAGATAAAGATTTTTATTGTTGTATGACAATACATGTGTGGTAGTCTGTTAAAGTGTTAATAGGACAATGGCTGACTGTTAAAACAGCCTACAGCTGAAATAGCCAAACTAGGTAACAGAATATGTGTGTGGTCTGTTTCATGGGAAGGTTGTGTTATTGTGAGTTTCCCAAAAGTTTATATCGTATCATTCCTGCTTTCATAGCCAACATCATCTGTTACACAGATACCTTGTTCCTTGCTTAATTGCACAAACATTCATTTGGCGGCTTTTGGTTCCAGGACTCATGGGAGTTTCTGGGGATACAGAGACGAATAGGACATATCACTGACCTCAAGGAGCCTAAATGTAATTGAGAGTAATAGACTGGTAACACAGTAATGGAAAATCGTATGAGAAACCGTTAGGCCCTGCACAAAGATAGCAAGTTCATTTGTTTTGCAAGAAACCAGCATAAAGCTAATCTGTGACAGCGGGTCTAAGCTTTTGCCTATGTAGAACCCAGTTCCCATGTACGAGAAAGCCATCATTCTGGCTTCTCTCAGCACCACGCTCCAGGGACCTGGGTCCATGAAACTCAGCCCTCTGGCAATGTCCCTTATTCATAACAGAGTTGAAATACCAGGAAGCAATTTTTTAAAAATTTCCAAGCAAATAAAATAGATGTCATAAATTCCGTGTACTGAAGTTCACATATTGTACTCCTACTATTTACCCTGAGGCCCTCAAACCAGAGAGTATTCCTTTTTCTCAGGCACAAATCTCAGCATATCATGCCATAGTTGGTTAGCATGTTTTCAGGCAGCAGAATGAATGTAGGCACAGTCTACATGTGAAATTGCAACCTAAAAATGATATAAAGAGCCATTCTATGGACCCACTGAGATTGTGTGATTTAGGGGGGAAAAAACAGTGACCTCTATAATAAGAAAAGCCTGTGTCTGAACCAAAATAGAAACAGGAGTTTCTATGGCAGGTGGGACTGAGCATGTGGCACTGGGTGGTAGGGGTAGAAGCCCAGTAAAGGTACCTGCCACTTCACTTTCTTTCTTCCCTTCTTTCTTTCTTTTTACTTAATTACTTAAATTCGATTTGGTTAACATATTGTATATTATTAGTTTTAGGGGCAGAATTTAGTGATTCATGATTTCCATACAACACCCAGTGCTCATTGTATCAAGAGACACCCCTCCCGGCGCCTGGGTGGCACAGCGGTTAAGCGTCTGCCTTCGGCTCAGGGCGTGATCCCGGCATTGCGGGATCGAGCCCCACGTCAGGCTCCTCCACTATGAGCCTGCTTCTTCCTCTCCCGCTCCCCCTGCTTGTGTTCCCTCTCTCGCTGGCTGTCTCTATCTCTGTCAAATAAATAAATAAAATCTTTAAAAAAAAAAAAAAAAGAGACACCCCTCCCTCTGCTCATTCTACCCTCCCCCCAACCATACCTCTTCATTTGAAGGGAAGCTGTGCCACATCACTCATGGTTTTAGGGAACCACTTATTTATTTATTTTTTTAGCTTAAAGTTCCTCACTTATGCAATGGGAATAATAAAATTTGCTTTGCAGAGTTATTCCAAGGAGTAGAGCTCACATGTGTAAAATGCCCATCCCAGTATCTGGTACACAGAGTGAGTGGACAAATAAAATAAATTTAATTTGAATAGCAAAGTTTCTAACACGAGTGATCATCGAATGGAAAGGATTAAATACAACAACCTTGTCAAATATGAAATTATTTCACCATAAAAATAGTAGGACTATATCCTATTATATATTTAATTTGTTCAGGTTATCAAAGATATTCGAATAAAGGAATCAACCCCTGTCTGCAATTACTTTAATATACAAAATTTCAAAAAATGAACAATATCTTGACTTTGTCAACAGCCTGAAATCTAAATAGGGGTATTTCTAGAACAGCATTTTTGCGTAGGCACAAATTGAGGCAAAAGGAGATCACATTTGTGGTAGCTTTTCCACCTTCAACAACAGGATATTTGGTCTGATTTGTTTCATTATCTCAGGGCTAATGAGGGTCGTGCACATCAAAAGCCTTAATTACAGAGGAAAGACATGACTCACAGTGGATAAGAAAGAAAGACGTGGAAGTCTCACTGGCAACCTGCTTTCCTGAGCGAGGCTGTGGTCTGATGGAAGAACGTTGCACTGTAATCACGGCATCCTTTTCAGGATGATTGTTAACTGTAAAAGGCTTGTCTCCTGACCACAATTTGCTTTTTGTTCATGAGCTAAATTGTCACTTGTTCAGCAACTAACATATCCTTTGTGCTCTGTCTTGATTTGCCAGATGAACAAGAACTCAACAAAATATGCAGCTCATTGTTTCTGTCACTTAGCAAATGTTGAGAAAGAGTGACTATTTCCTCCAGTTATTTCGGAAATTGTTCCCACTGAGAAGCTTTAAGGAGTATTAACCGCCATTCGTGTGGCATGAAAGGAACAAGTTTTCATTTCAAAATGGAATATATTTTAGATTAGGGACTCATTAAAATATTAGTAATGGCAAGGTAGGGTTAGTTAGAATCACATGATCAGCTTTCCATTTTAGGGTCATTCTCCCTTGAATACCAAGATTGACTGCCAATCACTGATCACCTCAATTTATTAAATTTAATCAGAAATTGCCAAGTGTAGAATGTCTGCTATTATACACTTTCCAACTAATCTGCATAAGATTTTTTCCTCTTAATGCTAAAAGAGAACTTCAAATTCATACCTTAGGAGTTCTCTGGGGAATGGTTTATAAAGGTATGACAGAGCGGAAGGGCTCTGTCCCCACAAAAATTTTCCTCCAAAATCTCAAGTCATTAATTAAACCATGCTTAGTTTTGACAGATCAGTTAATTAAAATTGCATGCCCTCTCCCTGGATCTTTTCTCATTTAAAAAAGTGCTTTCTGAGAACAGTCAGCAACAAATTCTGAGGCAATTATCTCTCTACAGGAATTATTTCACTACAGGAAAATACAAGACTTGAAAAAACCCCCACTTTGTAGTTTTAACACACCTTTCGCTGCCACCCTGCACCCCGCCCCCACACACAGTGAGCACACCTGAGTCTATAGCCCGTGGGGGTGGAGGGCTGTCGAAGTCACTCGTATTGAGGGCAGTTCTTCTCACTGTGGTAATTAGCGTCAGTATCCTGGCAGACTCAGGCATATTTTAGGATTTCAATTCTGTGTAACCATATAGGCTATCTATAGATATTTCCCTACAAATTTCTATTTTCACTTCCTTATTACCAATCTCGAAAATTTCTCCTTTAGGAATGAAATGTGGCTCATTAGATATCAGTCCGAATGTGGAACATTCAAATATTTTCCAAGATGACCATGGAAACAAAAATTTACTTTTTTTCAAGGACGGGGAAATTAGTATTTCATTTTATTTTATTTTTATTGAAGTATAATTGACATATAACATTATGTTAGTTTCAGGGATGTGACATGATTTGATATGTGTATACATTGTCCAATGGTCACCACAGTAAGTCTACTAATGCAAAGTTAGTATTTTAATTATTACAGAATGTCTGAATATCGGTACTTTTTATATTAGAATTTAAAAAATTAGACTTAATATATAATAGTTTTGTTTATTTAAACAATAAATTAGAAACAGAAATTTGGTTTTAAATAGTTCAATAGCAACCTCTATGTATAGCTTTTTATAAGTCAACAAATCCGCAATTGTTTTATTGGATTCCTTCGTTCTTAGCTAATATGAGCACATTTTTGTTTTTAATAAGAATGTTTATTTCATTTACATTTATCATGATAACGGATGTCATTGTTGTAAACTTTTTTGCACATTTTTCTATGTTCTTCGATTTATAGCTACATCTATTATTTTGGTATTTTCTATATTTCACCATAGTGGCAAATCAGAAACATTTTGACACAGAATTTAATAAGAAGTCATGATGATGTATATAAAAAAAATCAAGATTTTCCTTTTGTTTTCCTACAATCCAGCACTGCCATGTTATTCTCATGCCTGAAGTACCGCAAAAGCTTGCCAGCAAAGAGAATAAAACTAAGTTCCTTGCCCTGACTTACACAGCCTTGCACGGACATCTCTTAACATTCCACACTCTGCTCCAGACACACTAACCTCCTCTCTCTATTTTAATCTCACCAACCAATTTCCTACTGGCCTTTGTGATATAAAATTCATACTGAGTCGGAAGCTTAACCGACTACGACACCCAGGTGCCTGAATTCCTCATGCTGGCACCTCTCTAACATAACATAATGTTAGCCCCTCCAATACAGGATCTCGTCTATTTTGTTTGCCATTGTATCTTCACTTCTTTCAGTGAAGTCATTCAGTAATATTTGTTAAGTGTATGAAAAAGTAAATAATACTCATAAGATAGATTTCGAAGAATCGGCATCGAAGCCGACCGTACTGTTTGGTGTCAACTCTCCTGAGTTACTATGGTTTCCAAATAGGACTGGAAAAGTAGCCAGTCCTGAAAAGATTAGGGTTATGGTAAATCCACTTTTATCTGGCCAGTTCGTGGATGGCTGGATGAACACACGAAATATATAACCTATTTCTCTACAGTGTTACGTATTACACCAAAGCAACAACAACAACATAAAAACTTAGTCCTAAAGTCTCACCAGACAAGACTTCTAGGAAACCCATGGCCCAGATACAACCATAAGAGTTTCCCAGAATAAATGTCTTAGCCTTATTTTAATTGCAAACATACTATTAATTGTCTGCATGAACCCAGTGAAATATCTCAGAAAACCTCGTATTTTGGATTTCAGAATGCTCAGACTTCCCAAGTCTGAAAGTAGTTCAAATATTATGTTTCAGTCCATGAATCCAGATGTCTTTTTACAAAATATGTTTAAATGAAAAATATCTGGATTTTCACTAGGGTTACGGTTGCCATATTTAGCAAATAAAAGTAGAGGACACCAGTTAGTTACATTTGAATGTGAAGTTTAGGTAAACAACAACAAAAGTTTAGTGAAGCGTGTTGCATGCAATATCTGGAACAGACTTATGCTAAAAAATTACTTGCTCTTTATCTGAAGTTCAAATTTAACTGGAAGGTCTATCTGTTACCTGGTAACCCAGACCAGGGTCCACGACTGAGCAGTACTTTCTCTAACTGGTGTACTTAAAATACCTATCCCATTGATAAAGCACAGAAAGTTAGCATCCAGTTCTTGCTGCCTAGACTTTCCGAATATAAAAGAATAGATTCACGGATCGCCTTGAACTCCGGGTCTTAATGGGTCCTTTGACCCTCAGTTCAGTGATGAATTGGACCAGAGATGTGGAAATATCCATTTGTCCACTGCATATCCGTGTTCGTGTCCATTTACAGCACAGTTTCTTTTTCTCAAGATCTTCGGAGACTCCATTAAAAATCACTTGGTTACATCATTCTTCTAATGAACTGCTGTTTTGTTAGTTATTCAGTCAAAACTCCAAAGTGTTTTAAGATGATAGCACTAATGGGAAATGGCTTATGATTCCCACACAGTGTTAAGGATCCCATAAAGCTTGATGGGACATAAAGCATGGCTGCACCAGGGAGTTCCCTCATTTATGTGCAACGTGAAGTAGAAGTTTCCGCTTAGCAGGCAGCACTGTTCATTCACTGGGGAAATATGATTGCTAGATGCCATGTTCATTTTTATTGATTGTGTTTCTGGTTTGCAAATGCAGTTCTCCTTTTCTGGTTGGAGTTTTCAGGGGGAAAAAAGAGAACATTAAAATGTGAACCTTTAGGATTTCTGCTAATAAACACACAAATGGATCTGCACACAGCCCAGCCCACCCCCATTTCTTCTGTTTATAAGGGGGACAAATGTCACCTTCAGCTTAGCTCCCTACCTGTACATTCAAGGATCTCAAGCTAACGAGTACCACTTCTCTCTGTGGGATAGACAACTTCTCTCAACTGAGTACTTCACATTGGTTATTAGACAACTTCACGATTTCCCACAAAATAACTCTTTCTCCATCCCAAACCACCACGACCACACTCTGCTTCCTTTCCCTCACTCACAGCCTAACTCTGCAAAGTCTTCCATCCGCAGTTCAGTTCTTGCCTCCTACTTCACTCCGCACCCCCTGCACTCTCTCTTTCACCCCTAGCATTCATCCAACCCCTGCTCTCCCAGAACATCATCCTGCACAGCCTGTGGAGAGATCCTTAAGCCCCTGGTAGGCAGAGCAATGGCCCCCATTCTAATCCCCAGATCCTTAAACATGTTCTGTTACATGGCAAAGGCAAATTAAGAAACCAGAGAGAATTAAGTTTGCTAACCAAGTGACTTTAAAATAGGGAGATTATCCTGGATTATCCAGGATGGACCAATGTAATTACAAAGGTCTTTAAAAATGTTAGAAGGAGGGGCGCCTGGGCGGCTCAGTCAGTTAAGCCTCCAACTCTTGACTTTGGCTCAGGTCATGATCTCAGGGTCGTGAGATGGAGCCCCAGGTCAGACTCCACGCTCTGGAGGGAGTCTGCTTGAGATTCTCTCCCTCCTTCTGCCCCTGCCCGACTCTCTCTCTCTCAAATAAACAAATACAACGTTTTTTTTTTAATTTAAAAAATTAAAATGTTAGAGGGAGGAGAGACCCAAGAGATAGCAGTATTAAAAGGATCTGGCTTGATGTTGCTGGTGTTGAAGACAGAGAAAGGGGCCGAGAGCCAAGGAATGCAGGCAACCTCCAGGAGCTGGAAAAGGCAAGAGAATGGACACATCTAGAACCTTCAGGAAGGAATGAAGCCCTACAGATGCCTTGATTCTAGCTCAGCAAAGTCTGTGTTGGACCTCTGATTGAAAGAACTATAAGATAATAAATTTATGTTATTTTAAATCACCTAGTTTATAGTAATTTTTTAAGCACAGTTGGAAACTAATACAGGTCCATTGTTTAACTCTCCTCTAGTTTTCCTCCTGCCTTTCAGGCTGTTCCAGCTTTGCTCGCAGACCCTCCTCTCCTGAGCCTTTGAATCCTCATGCTCTGTCCTAGATGCACTTTCTACCTACTCTGCATTATCCTCATTTAGGGCTCTATGCACCACCTCTAAGTGGATTACTCACACATTTATATTGCAAGCCCATATTTCTTGTTGAGTTTCACGCCTATAAATACAACTGCGTGCATGACAGCACTTCTCAGATGAATCACAGTCACTTCAAAACAAATACAGTCTAAGAATGAAATCCTGACCTTTCCCCCCAAATCATGATCCTCTTCCAGCATAGCACATTCTAGCTCTGTAAATGGAACCACAGTCCACGTAGTTACACAAGCCAGACACTTAGGAGTCATCTTTGACACCTCTTCCGTTCCCTGATCTCCTAGATCCTAAATCCTCCTTCCTCCTAAACCCATCATTATCTTCTACCCATTTTAGTTACTAAAAATTGCTAAAATCCATCCATCTATTTCTTTACATCACCACCACCACCATTCTGGCTCTATCAGTTTGCTATTGCTATGTAATAAATTGGTACAAACTTAGCTGCTTAACACAACACTCATTTATTAGGTCACAGTTCTGTAGGTCAGAAATCCAGAGTGGGCCTATGTTCTTTGTTGAGGCTGAAATCGAGATGTCAGTGGGCTGCATTGTCATCTGGGGCTCAGGGGCCCCTCACAAGATTGTTCCTGTTGGCAGAATTGGTAGAATTTAGCTTCTTGCAATTATAGCATGGAAATCCCCGATTCTTTGTTGGCTATCAGCATGGGACTGTTCTCAGCTTTCAGAAGTCACCCACGTTCCTGCTCACACGGTCCCCTCCAACTCCAACTTAGCAATGGTGCAGTGACTTTTCTACTTCCCATCGCTCTCACTTCTCATCCTGTAACCAACTGGAGAAAGTTCTCTACTTTTAAGAGCTCACGGGATTAGGTCTGTCACATCTGGACAATCTCCCTGTCTTAAAGTCAACTGTGCATATACCATATAATATAATCAAGGGCACAATCTCTCATCAAATTAACAGATACTGGAAATTAGGGTGGGATATCTTTGGGGGAACATTTTCAAAATTCTGCCCACAACATTAGCCTGAATTATCTTCATTGTTCTCTATACTATGAACTGACCTCCTAATTCACCCACCCAAATCCATTCTTTCCCCCACTCTAGTCTGTTCACACTTCAGCCAGAGCGATTATCTCAAAACGCACACCTGATAATGTCACCTACATGTTGACCGGTGCTCTTCAGTACAGCCATGGCCTAAAACAGCGCTGCCTGACGTGTCTGCAGCCTAGCTAGTGCCTACAGCTGCTCCAGCAACTCTGGGAGATCAGCACAGAACCCTCCAGCGACTACCTAGACATTCTCACAGCATTTCAGAATAACTTCATGTCTGATGAAACTAAACTAAATTTGGGGTTTTTGTTTTTATGCATTTTTTATTTTGAAATTTCATTATTTTAGTAATTTATTGTTACTTTATTTTATGCAAATATTTGACCATGAGAATTTTTTTTTTGAATGGCCCTTCACCACTGAAAATTGGGGAAGTGCTGGACCAGTGGGCTCTGCACACTCTGGCCTTGACTTCTCGAGCTCCACCTCATGCCTGTGGCCTCTGACTCTTTAAACTCTAGCCACAGTGCCCACCAGGTAGTTCCCTCTGCTTTCCATATTCCTTGTACCATGTCGACTGCCATTATTGGATCACAGTCTCCCCATTATATTCCCTCATTACCCCAGAGGTCTCCAATATTATCCCAGTCTCAATATTAATAAATAGGTAAATACTTATTTTTTTTAAGTCTGCTTTCCTTCTAAAACATGAGCTTTCTGGTATCAGAGAACTTCTCTTTCAGCTAATTGGCGCATCCGCAGCTGCCTGCACAGTGCATGATACATAGTAGGTGCTCAACAAATGCATATAGAATGAGAGAATGAATCAATCAATAAATGTAATCCCTAGTATTCAAATTCAAAGAGTATTTCAACCAATTATTACCTGTTTGATCTTAATCATGATAGCTTAATTTCCTAAATTTTATTTTTACTATTGGTAAAATTAGAATACTTTTGCCAGTCTCATAGGATCGATATGGAAATTAAAGCCTGTACAAAATGCTTTGTTTGAAAAGTACAAGATGCTTCCAAGCTGCAACTCATAAGTTGGTATGAATATGTCTCTTATGTCCCATTGGCAAAAGGGCAAAATATGTAACAAATCTGTAAGTCTTTTGGGAATTATGTACCGAAGTCTTTAAATATATTCAATTTTTGCTTCTATAGTGGAAGTTCTAAAATATAATTGGACAAATATGCAAATATATGGTAGAAGGCTATGCATTCCAGCATTCTTTCTAATAAAAACATAGGAAAGACCCTAAAAATGTCCTCACGTATGAAAGGACTGGAGCAAGAGGCAACCTGGTTGGCATAATTTAAGAAACAACCTAAATATTTCCTCACTTTGTAAAAATGTTTCCTCAGTGCTGCTGGAGGGCTAATTCTGTCACACTGTACAGCGGATTTATACCCAGATACACAATACTCAGAATGGGCTTTGGCTGCAATGTCAAGAACACGTGAGTGTAAACTAAAGCTGAAGACATGATTTCAAGTATGTAGCAATCTTCTTTTTTTTAATTGAAGTATGGTCCACATACAATGTTATAGTAGTTTCATGTTACAGCATAGGGACTCAACAATTCTGCAGTTATGCAATGCTTACCATGTTATCATGGTGTAGTTACCATTTGTCACCATACAACATTACTACAATGTTATTGACTGTATTCCCTATGCTGTACTTTTCATCCCGGTGATTTATTTTATAACGGAAAGTCTGTACCTCTTAATCCCCTTCACCTATTTTAGCCATTCCCTCACTTCTCTCCCCTCTGGCAACCACCAGCTTGGTCTCTGCATTCAGAGATGTTTTTCTGCCTGTTTTGTTTTTTAGATTCCACATATAAGTAAACTCATATAGTGTTTGCCTTTCTTTGTCTGACTTATTTCACTTAGCATAATACCCTCTAGGTCTACCTAGGTTGTTTCATATGACAAGATTTCATTCTTTTCTATGGCTGAGCAGTATCCCATTGTATATATACCACAATTTCTTTATCCATTCATCTATTAATGAATGCTTAGGTTGCTGCCATATCTTGGCTATTGTAAATAATGTTGCAATAAACATAGAGGTGCATATATCTTTTAGGATTGGTGTTTTCATCTTCTTTGGGGAAATACTCAACAGTGGAATTACGGGATCATATGATATTTCTACTTTTAATTTTTTGAGGAGCCTCCATACTGTTTTTCATAGTGGCTGCACCAATTTACATTCTTACCAAGGGTTCCGAGCGTTCCCTTTTCTCCACCTCCTCACCAGCACTTCTTATTTCTTGTCTTTTTCATACTAGCCATTCTGATGGGTGGGTGGTTTTGATTTGCATTTCCCTGATGATTAGTGATGTTGATTATCTTTTCATGTGTCTGTTGGTGGGTCATCTGTATATCTTCTTTGGAGAAATGTCTATTCAAGTCTTTTGCTCATTTTTAAATCAGATCGTTAGTTTTTTGTTTTGGCTATTTTGTTTGGGTTTGGTTTGGGTTGGGTTTTTTTTTTTGTTTTTTTGGTTTTTTTGGTTTTGAGTTGTATGGGTTCTTTATATATATTTGGATATAAATGCCTTATTGAATATATCATTTGCAAATATCTTGCCCCATTTAGTAGGTAGGCTTTTCATTTTGTTGATGGTTTCCTTTTCTGTGCAAAGAGTTTTAGTTTGACGGATTCCTAATTATTATTTTTTGCTTTGTTTATTTTTATTTTTGCTTTTGTTTCCTTTGCCTGAGGAGACATATGCAGAAAAATGTAAGCATGAAGCAACCTTGATTGAATGTGAAACTGAGAGAGTAGGTTGAGATCTGCACTAACACTGGTGGTAGCAGGACAGGAAACAGTCCCAGTCACATAAGTTGCATAACTACTTTCATCAGAGATGACACTTCTGCAATGGCAGTAAAAATGAGGTCTTCTCCTCTGGTAACTTTAACACCCTCTGCTGGTTCTAAAGTAAATGTTTCAGAGGCAGTTGTACGTTTGTGACCTCATTGAAAAAGTACCTCTGAGTTCCAAAATATCTATACTTAATACAAGAGAAGCAAAGGCCTCTAAGAATTTAAGAAGCATCCAGAATTCTTGATTAACTCTTGGGGCCCCAAAATTAAATATTGGATTACCAATTCATGTGGACAGATAGTGGCTTGAGATATTAATTTGAATACAAAGGAGTTACAAATTATATGACCCCCAAATCAGTAAATAGGCCATTTGATCTATTGATCAGTCTACCAAAATGTCTACTTATTATGTATTATAGAATGTCTACCACTTGTTTTAAGTAAGAAAGGAAGATATGATGTTTTATAACTTCTCTCCCATGTCCTTGTGTTGACTCAGGAAAGGGTGGACTGGAAAAATCCATCATTGATGAAGACCCATCTGTCTGATTCCTGAAGGTCCACATGGGAAACAGAGCCAAATGGTAAAGGGTCTTTTCAGAGACCGTAACTTGCTAGAAACAACTCAAATAATGACTCTCACCCCAGAAAACTGAGTGCTGGTGGGAGAACAAGAGCCACACAGATGTTCTATCATGCAGAGCTCCATCTTCTTCCACTTCCATCAGAGTCAAGCCTAGCAGTAGAGATAATGGCATATTGGATAGTCTGCACCCAGCCTTGACACATTCATGCTCAGATTTTTATAAATGCACATTAGGTCTTGGACTTATTTAACATAGGCTAGGAAAAGATAGGCTTTGGTTATAGCAAGGCATGGGGGGTGGGGTGGGGTGGGATTTTAAGAAGGTAGAAGGAATAGGATTTATTTATTTATTTATTTATTTTTTATTTTTTAAAGATTTTATTTATTTATGTGACAGAGAGCCAGCCAGAGAGAGAGGGAACACAGCAGGGGGAGTGGGAGAGGAAGAAGCAGGCTCCCAGCGGAGGAGCCCGATGTGGGGCTCGATCCCAGAACGCCGGGATCACGCCCTGAGCCGAAGGCAGACGCTTTAACGACTGCGCTACCCAGGCGCCCCGGAATAGGATTTTTTTATAATGAGTATTGGAAAGAATTAATAAAAAGGGGTTTGAAATATGGATATGAGATTTGTACGAATAAGTGTAAGTAATAAAAATTAATGCTTCCTTAGGTATTCTGATATGCCAGGTACTCCTGTAGGAGCTTCATGTGTAATACTCATGTAATGACTCCTACAGGACTCATGAGGACAGTACCATCATTAACAGAGGGACGAAGAAACTAAAGGACAGAAGTTGACAACCTGCTCAAACAAGTGTCTGAACCAAGTTTGAATCCAGGCATCTTGGCTCTAGACCAGTCTTTTAACTACCACACCTTGTAAGAAGTAGCAAAAAGAACATTTTTGTATTAAGAACTTAATAATAGGCAAGAATTTGGGAATATGGCTGAATGACATTTAAAGGTCCAGGAAAGTGAGTGTGCAGGAAGAACTTGGGAAGGTGGCTCACAACATCCAGTCTGGATTTCATATGGCAGAAATGTCTGTTTGTAGCAATAGTGGCCTCTTGAAACTTGATCTTCCTGCCTTATTGCCCTGGGTTTTTATTAGCTGAAAAGAGCCCATTTGTTATTTCTAGTGGAGGAAATTTCCAGTGGCTATTGGAAATAAAGCTGCAATTACTCAACATTTGAACAATCTGTTAGAAATGGCAATGGCTGGCCGTAACCTTGACAAGCTCTAATGCTGTTTGTAGGTGATTTCAAAGGTAAAAACACAGGGTTTTTTAAAAATAATATTTGTGCATTAAGCCCTGATATATTATTCTTTATTAATCTTCAGTTGTCTACAGTATTTGCTACAATTATTTTATTTGGGAACTTTTTTATTGGAGGGGCACAATTAATAATTCTTACAATGACAAAAATTTAAGATATTCTTAAATCTTAATTTTTACTATTCAGTGATTTTTCTGTTTTAGGATTAAAAACACCAATGGCCAAATATTATTTTAAGCAAAGAAAGGAAATGAGCAAATGTTCACTACCTTAAGATGATAACACTTTATAAAAGAAATAATGGCCATGACCATTTAACCAAATCTTGATTTAGTTATGATTTTTCCATCATATTGAACTGTGTTAACATAGGAAACAGTGGGAAGAAGATTGCATCTATATTGTGTTATTATCCTTTGTTTCAAGTAATAATGATTTATCATGCTTCAATACCAAGAAATGTGTGAGGATATTTCGTTACAGTTACCACCATATTACAAAAAAAAAAAAAAGAAAGAAAGAAAGAAAGAAAGAAAGAAAGAAAGAAAGAAAGAAAAAAGAAAGAAAGAAAGAAAAAGAAAGAAAGAAAGAAAATGAAAGAAATAATAAGCTTAGAGCAATAGGAACATTTATATGGAATTCTATAATAACTGTTTAATAACAAATAATTCCTACTGAGTAGCAAAAGAATACTATAACACATTAAACAATTCTTGAGAAATCATTTTTATAAAGCAATTTACAATTTGAATGTAGATAAAGTACTTGTAGGCAGCATTCTAAAATGCAGAATTTTGAGCAAAAATGTATGAAGCATAAATAGAAAGTTCATTCAATTATAGAAAAACACAGCATAATAACAACTATAATCTATAATCACACAGTGAAGGTATATAGGACAAAAATAACTTACTGTGGATTAAAGGGGAAAGACAAAGCAAGAGGAGAGAGAGAGGGAGAAAGGGAGAGAGAGAAAGAGAGATAAACTTGTTTCGTGAAGAAATGCTATAGTACATAGATACATTATGGTGGTTGAGTTTTGTATAAATGGAAGGTAGGTAATTAAAGTTTTGTATATCGAAACATGTTGACATCTTAAAGTATCTATGAAATTAAGGTATTGTATAGAAACTGACACACAGACTGAGAGAAAATGGTTTCTTCTTAAAAAAAAAAAAAACCTTCACACAAAGATCACACAGTCGAATTGCTCAATGGATCAGTAAATCTAGAGAATTGCACACCCAAGACCAGATGTCACCTGTATCTCACTCAGATTTCTGTCCCATCTGTAGCTTGTTAACTTAGTGGGTTAAAAACCAAAGCTTTAAGAAGTAAAGGCTCGTCTTGTTTTTGGTGTGCTTTGCAGTTTTCCCTCATAGACTGAAATTGTGACTGCAGGTATTGCCTGTTTGATCAAAGACTAAAACTTTTTTCTCATGTTTATTTTTAGAAAAAATAAACAACATATATTTCTTTTAAGAACAGAAGTAAAATAATGCTTTAAATTTACATAAATTTTTGACAAGGACAAAAATCTTAAGAAAGCTGAATCTGAAATAATTTTTACCAAAAATCATAAATCCTGTCTAGTATGTTCAAACACATGATTTTGAATCAGAATGTTCCAAACTATTATCTAATAATAAAAACTCTGTGATTCGAATGTTTAAAAATTCAGTTACAATAAATTTTTGTGTATTAAGTTAGCTTTCTATAAAAAGGTAGATATGAAATATTAAAATGAAGAAAATTATTTTTTTAAAAGGGATTTTCCATGATTAATATTTTTCTATGTCCTTTTTAAAATTCTTCATAAGCCGTTAGCAGTCATGTTTAGCTTTCCAGTATTTTAGATAAACTAGAGCAGAAAATTAAATCCATATTTTAGTGAATATGATCTTCATAGGTGGAAAACTTTATTTCAGTGTCTAGACTGCCTGAATTATTGGTTGGATGTTACTTGAGTACTCTTAATGAAAAGGGAATTATACTGTCACACTCAAAAAAATTCAATTAGCATGTAGCAAAACACAAAATAATTTATCCAACCACATTATCTACCATGTAAAATATTATAATCATTTTAATATCATAATCAAAACTTCTATTCTTGGAAACTTCTGTTTATATTACTATAATTTTCTCAATATAATAAACTTTCTCTGCATATCTCATTAACTGCTTAACAATTATGTACCTAGATCCATTATTTTCTCCTAATCATACACTGAAATACCAGAGTCACTTGAAATTAAGATAAATCATCAGTTCTTTTGCCCCAAGAACAGCAATTTAAAAACTGATCCCTATACGTATTTACTTTCTACAACCTTGACTCTAAAAGTAATTTTGATTTTTAAAGTAATACTTTGTTTTCTTGATCATCTCATAAAACAAGGACATTAAATACCAGAGCATGAAAACCTGGAAAAGATAGCAATTTAGATTGAGCTTCAGAGCTGGGAAAAAAAAAAGTCAACTTACTAAACCTCCAAGTAATATACTTATAAATACTTGAATAATGACAGCAATAATTAGAGATATGAACAAAGATCAAGCTTCAAATATACAAATACAGTTAAGCACATGTGTAATTGGACTGCTTTCTTCTTAAGACCAGGAAAGAGGTAGGGATGTCTTTCTCATTCTTTTTTTTTTTTTTTTAAGATTTATTTATTTTAGAGAGAGAGAAGGGGAAAGCATGCATGTGGGAATGTGCACGTGATGCAAGTGGGGTTGGAGCAGAGGGAGAGGAAGAGAATCTCAAGCACACTACCTGCTAAGCGAGGAGCCCAATGCAGTGTTCAACCCCAGGACACCGAGATCATGACCTGATCCAATGGCAAGAATCAGGTGCTCAACCAACGGAGCCACCCATGCACCCCCCACCATTCATTTTTAATATCACAGTGGAAACGCTAGCCAGTGCAAAAAGACATAACATAAATACTATATTAAGTGTAATGGGTCCCAAAGGAAGAAATAAAACTTTCTAACTGCAGAACATATGATTGTCTATACTGAAAGTCCCAAAGAATCTAGGCTCCTAAAGTCAATGAGTGAGTTTAATATGGTTATAGAATATAAGACCAAGATACAAAATCAACCATATTTCTAGATAGTAGCTATGAACTGTTTGAATTTGAAATAAACTAAATAAATCAGCAAGATTTCTGTTTACAGCCACAGGCTGAATCTAAAAAAGCAAAGACAGTTCTGGAAAAGAAGATTAAATTTGGAAGATTTGCATTATCTGATTGTAAAACTTTCTGTAAAGCTACAATAATCAAGACTGTATTATTGGTGAAAAAATGAATGACACATTGTTTCCTACAAAATAATAGATAATAAGAAATTGACCCATATAAATATGACATAGTTTACTGTAAAATAATACAGAGCAAGAAATAGACCCAAACAAATATTATCAATTTATTTTTACAAAGGTGCAAAGGAAATTCTACAGAGATTCAGTCTTTTCAAAAAATAATATGGGAAAAGTTGGACATCCATTTGAAAATTAATGAGCCTTAGCATATATCTTAAACTTTTATTAAAAATTAACTAAGAATTGGGGCGCCTGGGTAGCGCAGTCGTTAAAGCGTCTGCCTTCGGCTCAGGGCGTGATCCTGGCGTTCCAGGATCGAGTCCCACATCGGGCTCCTCCGCTGGGAGCCTGCTTCTTCCTCTCCCACTCCCCCTGCTGTGTTCCCTCTCTCACTGGCTGTCTCTCTGTCACATAAATAAATAAAATCTTTAAAAAAAAAAATTAACTAAGAATTGATCTTGATTTAAATGTAAAATGTAAAACTATAAAAGTTTTGGAGAAAAACATAACATAAAATCTGTGTGACTTTGCGTTTGGCAAAGCGTTTTTACAGATGATACCAAAAGCATGATCCATTAAAGATAACATTGATAAATTGGACTTTATTAAAATTAATGTTACTCTCTGCAATAGCTATTGTCCAAAAAATGAAAAGGTGAGTCACAAATGGGACAAAATATTTGCAGATCACAAATCTGAAAAGAGTGGATATCAAGGGTATACAAATAACTCTAACAACTTGCTAATAGGAACACAAACAACCCAATTGAATTGGTAAAAGTTTGGGAAATAAACTTTACAAAAGAAGATAATGGCAAATGAGCATATCTAAATAAATGAATAAAATATTCAACATAAAAAAAGGAAATTCAAATTAGATGTGTAATGAGATACCACCACATAACTATTAGAATAAGGGAGAATAAAAAACTTCATCATACTATGTTTTGGTGAGGATGAGAAGCAACTAGAATATAAAACTCAGCCCCTTGGAAATCATTTCATAGTTTCCTATAAATTTAAATATACACTTACCTATAGATACTAAGCAGTGTCATTCTTGTTTTTATCCAAAGGAAAAAAATCTATGTTTGCAGAAACACCCATATATGAACGTTCATAGCAGTTTTATTTATTGTCATTATGAACTAAAAACAATCCAGATGTCCTTCAACTGGTAAGTAAATAAACGGTGGCCTATCCATGCTATGGGATACTACTCAACAATAAAAAAAAAAAAAATTATTGATTCACACCCTAACATGGATGAATTTTCAACTCATTTTGCCAGAAAGACTCTGGGTCCAAAGGCCACATATTATAATTTTTCATTTATATGGCATTCTCCAAAAGGCAGCACTACAGATAAGGAAAACAAATTGTAGTCGTCACAGTTGGTGTTGCAGGAAAGGGTTGATTGCAGGAAGGAATTTTTGAGGTGATGGCACTGTTCTACAGGGTACTGTCCTGGTGGATTCACAACTCCATGTGTTTTTCAAAACTCATGCGTACATCATAAGGAATGGATTCTATGCAAATTTTCAAAAGTCAAACAAGATATAAAGAGAGCCCAAGATGAAGAATGGACTGTGAGGAATGAATCTAACTGTATTACAAATGAGTAGCATGATCACTTTGGTTTTGTAAAGAAGAAAGGAGCTGACCTAAATAACTTTAAAAAACAATGTTTGACTGGACATTGGGAGATTAAAGATAAAAAAGTACACACCGTATTCTAGTTGGTCAATATGTTTCTAATGGGGCAGGTGTTCACAATTGTGAAGCTTCTTTACATGTATACTTGAATTGACCAAATAAGTGTATTGTAGATAATAAAACTGGCTTGAGAAAGAAGATGGAAAAAGCCGAAATGAAATGTAAGAATAATCCCTGACTTGGAGTTGGAAGAATTGGTATGAGTTCTTGTTTCTGTAATCATACAGGAAGATAGTCTACGTTGACTCCCTCCCAAAGAGGGAACTTAGCATACATGCTGTTCTGAATACCATCCAGACACACAAACACACAAATATAAAATATACACACACAAAATAAAATATAATTTCTAGATAAGCAATTTATATAGTTTTAAAAAGTTACTGAGGTAAAAATCTAATGAAAGACATACAAGAGCTTTTGGAGAAAATAGCAAAACTTTATTGAAGGCTATTTAAAAGGAACTATATTATTTTCCATAGCAAATTTAAGCCATTGACATGTATACAACAGATTAAGCAAAATTAAAAAGAAAAGATTTAAAGAATGAAATTGTGAGTGTACTTTGGAATATTTCCCTGCACAAAATAAATGCTAATGATAATTTGTTGCATTAATTAATTAAAATTAATAACTAATGAATGGATGTGGAATATTATGCACAAAATAAATATTATTGGGCAGAGGGTTTAGTTGAGTCAGTTGAAAGAACCTGATTCTTTCCACAAACCATATTGATTAAACTAATCAATTTGCCTAAATGAGCAGAAATACTATGAATTGGGAAAACAATTTATATCGGGGCGTCTGGGTGGCTCAGTCAGTTAAGTGTCTGCTTTCCTCCCAGGCCCTGATCCCAGGGTCCTGGGCAGCCCCTCATGGGGCACCCTGCTCAGTGGGGAGTTGGCTTGTCTGTCTCCCTCTGCCCCACCCCCTGCTCCTTTGCTCTTGCTTTCGTGCACTCTTTCTTTCTCTCTGAAATAAATAAATAAAATCTGAAAAAAAAAAAATAAAGAGAAAAGCAATTTATATCAATAGGTGATCTACATATGTACTGGTTAAGAAAATGAGCTCTGGAATGAGACTGGGTCCAGACCATCTGTGAAATCAGAAAAATAATAGTTCTTGCCTTGTAGCATAATAAGTTTTAATGAAATGACAAATATGAAGTGTGTAGCATGGTGCCCAGTACAAAGTAAGTGCCCAGGAAGTGGTAGCAATATGTAATATGAATTTCATTAATTAACTTAATTGAAAAGGAAACACCGACAAAACTATGGGGATATGAGAATCCATATAGTTGTGTAGCAAGTAAAGATATATCACAACCCCACATCTGCTAGAAAAGACCCCTCATTTAGATTGCCCTCCTGTCCTACAGTTTAGTACTTAAGAGAAAGAACTTAACAAACACCTAAGACACTCAGCTTGAAACCCTCCTGACTTCACTTTTCACATAAGCTCAAATTATTGCTACAACACTTCCGTATTCCAAAATGATGTTAAATGCATTATTCCCCAGAGGAAGCTCACACCCTCACATTAAATTACACATTAAGAAAAATTGGTAGAAAGTATGTAGCAATTTTCCATCAAAATCCAACATTTGAAAAATATCCAAAGAAATACAATCAATACTGCTTTTCATTATGTGCCTTATTTAAGAAACAAAGGTTTCTTATGCATGAACTGACAATATTCACTATATTCTCTTAGGAGTTTCCAAGTTTAAAATGTCACGTGCCTTCAAATATGCCAAATTATGGCCTAGGAATAATTTAGTAAGGAGAAGGTTAAGTTATGCACTTTCTATTCAAATAATGACATTAAACAGTAATAAAATACAGAAGTCATTACTGTTAAGCAATCTGATATTAACATAGACTTTTGATTAAATCAAGCAAAATTTCATTTTATTTTTATGTGTAGTTAAATATGAAACTATTACCTAGAACTTTATGCAGTTCATAGCTATTTTTGTCAGTTTACTGAGGGAAAACAGGTACCATACAGTTAAGTAAAAGGGACCTTAGTTTTCCCTGGGGCTTTTAGTCTGCTTTTTCAAGTCATGCCTGTGTGTAAGATTTGACTTTCACTGTGTTTGTTCACAGCAATAAATTGAAATTATTAATAATAAATAAATAATAGATAAAGTAATAGTTTTCATATATGCATTCTTATATAATATTCATATATATATATATATGTACATATATAAACACATATTTATACACACAGATGTATGTAGTATGAAGACTGGCACTGTGAGGGAGCAAAAATTCACATTGATTTTTTTCCTCAGTCACCACTTTTATGGGAACACTACAGCCAAGAGAAATATATAACATCCAAACCCCTTTGCAATAATATCAGTATAATTTCCCCACTCTTTTCTTTTTTTCTTCTTTTTTTTTGTTTTCATTTTGTTTTTTTTTAATTTAAATTCAATTAGCCAACATATAGTACATCATTAGTTTCAGATGTAGTGTTCAATAATGTATCAGTTGCCTATAACACCCAGTGCTCATCACACCACGTGCCCTCCTTAATGCCCATCACCATTACCCCACCCCCCACCCACCTCCCCTCCACTAACCCCAGTTTCCTATAGTTAAGAGTCTCATGGTTCCCCACTCTTTTCTTAACAAAAGCAGTAATACTTCTCAGGCTTAGGCTTTCAGAATTATGGTTTTATGACCCAAGCTCATTTAGAAACCATCTCTTTTCAAGTTTCAAACAAATTCAATTGCTTATTATAGTGAATGGATTTAAAGTTTCTCCTTGAAAAAGGCATTAAGCCATTCATAATATAATGCACATGAATTACAGTCTATGAATAAATACAGCGCCTGTGACTGCCTGATACGATGTCCTGCAGAGTGTTCACAATTATGGTTTAAATTCAAAGTTTTAGATGGTGAACATTTAATTTACTTCTTGATGGTGATAAAAAGTAACTCATAGATTTGGAAATGAAAATTACAAATATTTTGAAAGAAAAGCTGCAAAATAAATATAAGACATTACATGAGACCTAAGCCTATCTAGCATGGTCAAGAATTGAGTATATTAACTGTTTTATTTGCCAGTTACCATAAATGTCATACTTAAAAAAACCTTTTAAAAGAACTGTAATATGGTCTGGAAATTTGCCATTTAAAATTTGACTTCCTCTATTTTGATATCTTGAAAGCATTTTGATTATTTTGCTCCTGACATTTCAATGTACTTTTTCATTTCCAAAAATATTCTTGGGTAATTCGGCTGACTTTTCAAGAAAATAATAAGTATCTCATGTCTATTAGATGTTAACTGCCTATTAGACATTACTGTATTTAACACATATTATCTCATTTAATCTTTAATACAATATTATGAAATAGGAGGTATTTTTATTATCTTTTTAAATATTTTATTTACCAAAGCAAAAACTTACAGAGTCACATGATTAAGATTGTGGGCTCTGGAATCGAAAGGGCTTGGATGGGAATGGCCCCTCCCATGGTGTCCTGGTGACCTTGTAGATATCCACACTGGGCACAGGCAAGGCTTGACTTACAGCTAACCCAACTTTTGGTGGAGCGCCTTTGCTTCCCTGAGAACATGACAGTATGGGTGGTTTGTGAGTTGCTGCTTGGAGCCACCTCCTACTTTTCTTCCTAACTCCCTGGGATGCTGAGAAGAGACAGGTTTTTATTGCCTCCATGTTCTGATGAGCATGAGACTTTCTGCCCCACCCCTCGGGGTATTGCTGCATATAGCCTCGAGGCTATAAGACTGCATAGCTTCTGTGGGCAACAGTACAATTGCACATAGTGTATAATTGGGTCCTCAAGCAACAAAGTGTCCCACAACTCATGCTGCATTATCCTCTGACTTCTTTTGTTTGGTGTCATTCTGTTGGGTATACGGGACTAGGACCCAGGAGATGGCATCTGTGGCTGCTCACCCTGTCACTGTATGTGAGTAATAAACTAACTGGATTATTCTATCTTTACTGAACAAGTTGGTCAAGCCTTGCCTCACTAAATGTGCTTGACATGTTTCAGCTTCCGGTTCCTACTGCACCCCTTTGGACAACATATATATTTAATTTTGTCTGAGGTCACATAGTTAAGAAGTGACATTACAAGAATTCAGTCCCAGGTTTCTTGAGCTGTTCTCTTAACCACGATCCTCAGTGAATGGCAGTCGACCATACATACATGTAGCTGTCCTATCCCAAACCTTTGGAGCTTTTCTAGGCACGAGCCCTTTTTGAAACGGGTTTGGTATTTTTAGGCTGAGGAATACTTGAGATAATCATGTCAGTTATATATTATTATATAATAAATCATCCCCAAAGTTAGTGGCTTTAAAAAACAATAAACATGGGGGCGCCTGGGTAGCACAGCGGTTAAGCATCTGCCTTTGGCTCAGGGCGTGATCCCGGCGTTATGGGATCGAGCCCCACATCAGGCTCCTCCACTATGAGCCTGCTTCTTCCTCTCCCACTCCCCCTGCTTGTGTTCCCTCTCTCGCTGGCTGTCTCTATCTCTGTCGAATAAATAAATAAAATCTTTAAAAAAAAATTAAAAAAAAAAACAATAAACATATATCGTCCTCACAGTTTCTGTGCATCAGGAGTTCAGGAGTGGATTACCTGGGCACTTTCGACTGAGGATCTTAGGAAGTTGCGGACGTTGGCTGGGTGTGTAGTCATCTGATGGTCTGGCTGACACTGGAGAATCCATTTCCAAAGTGGGTTACTCACATGGCTGTCAAGGGCATGCTGGGTATTTGCAGGAGACCTCAGTTCCTCCTCTCTAGGTTCCCTTTATTGGTAACTTCAGTGATAGCCTTATGACATGGTGAATGGCTTCTTCCAAAGCACACAATCCAAGAGAGATCTACGTGGTAGCCATCTCTTTTCAGGATCTAGCCTTGGATGTCATAGAACATCATCTCTCCCATATTCCATTCACTAGAAGTAAAGTCTAACTCTGGCACACATTCAAAGAGGAAGGGTATAATTAGTTTTGATCTTTGAAGGGAAGAGTGTTAAAGCATTTGTGGGCATATTTTAAAATCACTACAGATGTAAATCATCTATAATGCATTTCATTAAAAAGTGCAGCCCTTTTTATATGAATATTATATTGAATATTCACGGTCTATTTCTGATCATGGTGCTGGAAATGAGTTGATTTAAGGATTTTTTGTTGTTGATTTGTGACTCTTGATGAAAAAAGTATGATTTGCTTTCATGAGTTGTCTTTTATTATCATGAACTTTTTCATGTCTATAATATGTGGTATAGGGTCAATTTGTGCAAATATAAGAGTGGAAACTACATATAATTCAGGGGTCATCACTCTATCGCCTCCTATCTTAGGCCTTTTTAAAGTCCTATATTTAACTTTCTGCATTTAGCTGTCCAGTGAGAAAAAAGATTGCAAGAAAGACACATTTTTAAGGAGACTTCATGAAAGGGGCTTATATTACTTCCACACATATTCCTTTGGCCAGAACTCAGTTATATGATCAACCCAACTGCCAAAAAAAAAATAACTGGAAACTGAAGGGGAACCACAGATACAGGGAAGAAAAATCCATTCTGCCAAAATAAGAACAGAAGCCATTTCTAAAAATATAACCCAAAATATTCCCACATGTGCAACAGTATATTTACTACAGCATTGTTGCAGTAGAAAAAATTTGGAAATAACCTAACACTGCTTGAGCAGGTGAGTGAGTAATTGAAATACTACATGTTTACAACATAGAATATTATGTAGAGTTAAAATGAATAAACTAGGGGGGCCTGGGTGGCACAGTCAGTTAAGCGTCCAACTCTTGGTTATAGCTCAGGTCACCATCTCACGGTGGTTGTGGGATCTGGCCCCACGTCGGGTTCTGTGCTCAGTGCGGAGTCTGCTTCAGATTCTTTCTCCCTCCCCCTTTGCCCCTCCTTGCCTGCAATCTCTCTTAAAATCTTAAAAATCTCTAAAAATCTTAAAAAATGAATAAACTAGACATATACTGACATACACAATATGGACATCTTGAAAATAAAACACAATGCAAAAGCCAGATTTACTATGATACATTTTCAATTATATCATTTGTAAAAATTTTAAAAGAGGAATCAATATTGTATTATGAAATTATTTTTTTTTTAATTTTGGTATGATAAATATCAAATCAATTAAATCAAGGGCATCCAGTGAAGGAGAAGGCATTAGCTGTTGGGAAGGAATCAAAAGAGGCTGGAAATGTATCTGTAATATTTTATACCTTACATTTAAATTCTTTAGAAGAAAATATGAAAAATAAATTAAACAAAATGAATTTAATATGATTTAGTCAATTAAAACACAAAATGTACAGAAAAGTCATGCGTCCTTATAAAATATTTCAATCATCATTTGCTTGATGAGTGTCACATTTAATTAGACTGTGATTCTACTACATTTTTTTTAAAAGATTTTTTATTTATTTATTCGACAGAGATAGAGACAGCCAGTGAGAGAGGGAACACAAGCAGAGGGAGTGGGAGAGGAAGAAGCAGGCTCATAGCGGAGGAGCCTGATGTGGGGCTCGATCCCATAACGCCGGGATCACACCCTGAGCCGAAGGCAGACGCTTAACCGCTGTGCCACCCAGGCACCCCTGATTCTACTACATTTACCAAGTGGAATTGCCATGAATTTTTTTAAGTATTTCTTTAAACATTACATTCACAAACACCAGTTATTTATGGTTTTGTTCAGCTTTGCATATCATCATGTTTAATATGATGAAATGCCAAACTACCTCCTAAATATAATTTATTACTAAAAACAAATTTTTAAATCTGACAAACTACATTTTTTTTTCTAAAAGTTAAAGATAGGATGGGTAATATACATCAGATGTTCCTATTAAGTAACTTTTTCTCTCTAGAGTTTGAGTTTTACCTAAGAAAAAAAGGAGTTGTTTCAGAAAATCCATCTCTCTAATGAAGTAGTTATATTCTTCTAATTAACATCTTAACCTACCTTGCTTTAATGTTTGCTAAGGAGGAAGAAAAATTAAATATGTACTTTTTACAATTTAGCAGAAGTAAACTTTCTTTTGATGCTTGATCAGCATCCTAAACAATTAAGCTAATCTAAATAATTAGTCAAGGATTTCAATTTACAGATTATGTTATCTTGAATGTTTTGTTGAGAACATTTATGTTCACCTCCCATTTCATTTTCTAGGCGTTGATTGAGCGTTGCTCCCAAGGTAAAACACTAAGCTTGTGTCCTGCCCCAAATCCACATATTGAAACTCTAACCCCCAGTGGGGCCGTATGGAGGCGGGCCTTCTGGAAATAATTATGCTTAGATGAAGCCTTGAGGGTGGAGTGCCATGTGATGGAGTTTGCTTCCTTACAAGAAGAGGAAGAGACTAGAGCTCCTTCTCTTGGCCATGTGAGGACACAGCAAGAAGGCAGCCATTCCCAAGCCAGGAAGCAGGCTCTCACTACAGCCAGACCATGCTGGCAACAGCTTTCAGAACTGTGAGAAATTAAGTGTTGTGTAAGCCAACCATTTATGGTATTTAGTTACAGCAACCTGGGCTAAGAAAGTAAATGATTGGAAAGACCACTTTTTTTTTTTTTTTTTTTTCAAACAAGCAAAACTAAAATATAAAATGCTGCTAAAGAAAATCCAGTTTGGTGTGTTGGCAGAGTCCCAAATAAATGTTCTATTTTAAGCAACAACTCAGTGAACCACTTCACCTGCAAGAAAAGAAAGAGACTCAAGTGAATTTTTGTGGTAAGCATAATTATAGTATCCTGTTGTTACAACTTAAAAAAAAAGAAGAAATAAGGAAAAACAAGTTAACCACAAAATGCTACCATTATTGTATTCAGTCTGATAATTTCAGCTACAGATTCAGTAATGGTAACAGCATAACAGACAATTGCTGAAAAAAAGTAAACAGACTTCTTCTTAGGTTAATGGAAGTTCCAAATTAAATATTATTTTTTTGTCCAGATACATAAAAATGTAGAAATTTTTCTTTGAGTACCCACATAAAATGTATAACAAGTTTTCTTCCTGGAATGACATTTATGTTAAGGGTAAATGGGGGGATTATATCGGACAAAATATAAGATGAGGCTTAGGAAGAGCTGACACTCAAATATCAGATGATTTTAGGGAAAAAGAAAGTGAGAGTCACAAATAGGGTGAGTTCCTGAGATAGGATGGAGGTGAGGCTTCGGGGTTGCATGGAGTTCCGGAAGGTGAAGTTCAGCTGTGGTATGAAATTAGGGACCTGGGGAAAACAAAGGGAAGCAAGAAGTTCAACCAAGAGGCAGGAGTAGAGTCAGAAATAGCCCCTAATAATCGGTAAGGACACTGTGGTGATCTTTCCTCCAAAATAGACACAGTAGGCTTGGGGTGCACTAAGATAGCCCTCATACCAGCAACCATGTCAAAACAGCTATGTCACGTACACTGTTCTTCGACTTTGCATCTATACTTGGAGATAGATTTTAGAATGTTACCTTGCAGAGTCAGGATAAAACAACACTGACTTCTGGATCTGCCTAAAATGGAATAAGCACAATCACTGATTACAATGAAAAATTCTGAAAAGATCACATAAGGCAGAATCTGAGAATTCTGAGAAGTAGATAAAAATAGGCAGATTTGGATATATGGGGAAGGGGGGAGGAATCCCAAATTGAAGTATCGCTGGTAGGATGATGAGTTTCCTGTTTGGTTTTTCTCCCATTATCTCCTGACCTAGACTCTAAAGAGATCTGAATTCCAGAACTGCATACCTGGAATAGATAGAAAGTTCCCCCAAGAAATAACCCTTTATTTCTGGTCAGAGAACAAGAAGCAAACCCCCATGGAAATAAGGGTGTGGGAGAAATCCTCATTTAATTGGTTTCTCTTGTATTCTCTGGAACCTGTCCTGAGGCACAGCCAGGGCATGAAGGTGCACTGGTGTGGTGGCAGTGTGCACTGGTGTGGTGGCAGCCTCTGAAACTCTCTCAGACAGACTGAGTTCCAGTCTGAATCTGAAGGCCTGAGAACCAGGAGAGCTAATGATGTCATTCCAGTCCAAAAATCAGCAGGTTTGAGACACAGGAAGAGCCATGTTTCAGCTCCCATCTAAAGGGGGAGAAAAAAAGCTGATGCCTCATTTTGAAATTCTTTAGACAGGAAGAATTCTTTTACGTGGGGGAGGGTCAGCCTTCTATTCTATTTGGGCCTTCAACTGATTGGATGAGGCCCACTCCCATCATGAAAAACAATCTGCTTTACTCAGTCAATCCAATTTAAACGTTAATCTCATCCAACACCTGTCTCACAGAAACACCCAGAATAATGTTTGACCAAATATCTGGACACTCCCTGACCAGGCAAATTGACACATAAAATTAACCATCACAGGTATAAACCATTGCTCTACTGTGCCCCAGAGAAGCCTGAGGGCACACAAATGAAGCAGGTGAGAATAGCACTGTCAAGGGTTTTGTGAACTAAAATGACAGGTGCACACAAGACTTGTAGTCTGAATTGAAAGGATTCATCGTCCGCCAAAGAAAAAAACAATATTTTACAGAAGGTTACAAAGGTGCCTGAGTTTCATTACGTAATATTCACCATGTCCAACATTAAAACTTTTTAAATGAAAAGTTACTTGACATATAAAGAACCAGGAAAATATCTCAAGGGAGTAACTGTCAAGGGAAACAGCAATCAATAGACAGACATCAGGCCCAATATAGGCCAGATAGTGGAGCTATCCAACACAGACTTTGAAGCAGCTGTTATACCCAAGTCCCTTGAAGTAAAGGTAAAGCATTCTTGATACACAAATAAAAACAGTAGCTCTCAAGAAAGAAATAGAACTATAGAAAAAATGTTATAGAAAATAACAACATGGCAATTTATGATTGGAAAAAGATGAGAGCTGGACATTGAAAGATTCACGGAGAGGGATCTATGCCACACTGGAGATAACAGAGAAAGGAACTCGTGTCCTTAAAATACAGATCGATACAAATCATTTAACCAGAAAGAAAAAAAGTTTGGAAAATAATGGAAAGAGACTCAGAGACTTATAAGACAATATCAAAAGACCAAATGTGCATGCGGGCATCAGAGTCACAGAAGAAGAGAAAGAGATTAGGTTGGAAAAAAATATTTCATGAAATGATGTCTGAAAACTCCCCAAATTCGGTGAAAGACATAACCCAATGGATCCAGGAAGCTCATCAAACCTCAAATAGATTAAACTCAAAGAAACCACACCCAGATATATCATGATTTCACTACCCAAAATCAAATAAAAAGAATAATCTTAAAAGCAGAACAAAAACTGACACACTACATGGAGAGAAATGAAGATATGGAGATTACAAGTTTCTCATCAGTCACCAAGCATGCAGAAGAGAGTGAAACCATATGTTTCAAATACCAAAAGGAAATAACTGTCATCCCAGAATGCGATACTCAGTGAAAGTATACTTCAGGAATAAAGGCAAAATAAAGACATTCTAAAATGAAGTAAAACTTAGAGAATTTGTTACCAGTAAACTTGCTTTGAAAGAAATGCTAATAGAAGTGTTCAGGTGGAAGAAAATTGGTAAAAGATGAAATGTTGGAAATTCGACCATGAAGGAAACCACAATGATAACTATGTGGATAAATGTAGTAGGTTGTTTTTCTCTTCATGTTCTTTAAATTAGGTATAACTATTGAAAACAAAATGTATTTAATTTTTTAATGAAGTTTTTAATGTCTGTGGATATAGGCATACAACAACTACAACACAAGGGGGATGATAAAGGACCCAGTAGGTTGGTAAGTTGACAACATTTATTTGAAGTGAGAAGACATTTTTAAGTACACTGTGAGAAGTCAGTCCCTAATACCACTACTACAAAATTATACAAAAAATGTGGTCAAGATTTTCAACAAGCTGATTCTCACAATCCCATTTACAAAACAATCCCCAAAACAATGACTCTAAATTTACATGAAATGGCAAAAGAACTAGAAGACCCAAAACAATTTTGAAAAAGAACAAAGTTGGACTGCTCACACCACGAATTTTAGGACTTGATATAAAGTCACAGTAATCAAGACAGTGTGGGAGTGTGGAAGGGTAGGCATACTGAGCAACGGGACATAATAACAAATCCGATAACTCATCCACACAAGTAGAGTCCCTCACTTTTGACAAAGTTTCAAAGATGAATCAAAGGAGAAAGAATAACCTTTTCAGGAAAACATGCTGAAGAAATTGGACAATACCAAGCAAACCAAACCAAACCAAAACAACAACAAAACAAAAATCAAAATCCTTTGACCTACATACCTCACGACTTACATAAAAATGAACCAAATGGATCATCAACCTAAATATAAGACACAAAATTATAAAACTTTGGAAGAACACAGGAGAAAAATCATTGTGACTACAGGTTAGGGAAGTGTTCTCAGATGCAAAATCAAAAGCATTACCTAGTAACAACATTTTGATAAATTGGATTTTAGCATGTTTACAAATGTTTGATCTGTGCATGTCATTGTTAAGAGCATGAAAAGACGAACTACAAACTGAGAGAAAATATTTTCAAATTACATATCAAACAAAACATAAATCCGGAGTATGGAAATAGTTCTCAAAACAAGAAAACAATTCCATTAAAAATATGAAAGTATTTTAACATGCACTTCACCATAGAATATAAATGGATGACAAATAAGAACATGAAAATATGTTCATTTTATTAGCTATTAAAATTACAAATTAAAATTGCTTGTCCACCTGGGTGATGGACATTGGGGAGGGTATATGTTGTAATGAGCACAGGGTATTATAGAAGACTGATGAATCACAGATCTGTATCCCTGAAACAAATAATACATTATATGTCAATTAATTGAATTTAAATTAAAAAATTAAATTTAAAAAATAAAATTGCACCCAAAAGAAAGATGAAAATTAAAAATGACAATATGAAGTATGGACAAGGATCTGTAACAAATGGAATTCCATACATTGCTTTGGGAATACAAAATGGTACAGTCACTGTGGAAAATAGCCACTTTGGCAAATTTATCATAAAATCTGTGCACATATATGACCTGGTAATCCCAGGGTTAGTTATTTACACTAGGGAAACAAAAACATGCTTATACAAAACCGTATATTCAAGATCATAGTAGCATTACTTATCACTCCCAATTAGGAAAAAACCAAATGTCCTTCAGTGGATTAATGGATAAACGAAGCTTGGTACATTGTTACAATGGAGTACTACTCAGCAGTAAAGAGGAATAAACTATTGATTTACACACAACAACATAGATGTGAAACAAGTCAGATTTAAAAGGTTTCGTACTGTAGGCTTTCATTCTGGAAAAGAAAATCTCTAATGATGAAAAACAGATCAATGGTTTCCAGAGGTAAGGAATGCAGGTATAATTTGAAGACAAAAGACTGCATGAAACTAATTTTTTATTCGAAAGAACTATCTTGTATCTTGATTGTATTGGTGATTACCTGACTTTACGCTTTTGTTAAATTTCATAAAACGCAACATCAAAAGTGTGAATTTTCAGTATGTGGATTTTAAAAAAATTAAAATAAAATGCTAGTCATTAATAATAGGTATCAGGTTTTACCCACTAACATCATACCAGTGCCATTTCTCATACGTGATTATATCCCTATGGGACTCAAACCTTTTTGGGTGGCAATGCTGAGTAAAGAAATTTTATATACACTAGCATCTCCACATATCAAAGAGTGGAGCCGTGGAACCATTAAAAACAAAGCTCCCTTACGATGTTCACATGCCTGAGTTTGGAGGAATCAAATCTGACTCTTTTTTTTTTTTTTAAGATTTTATTTATTTATTCAACAGAGATAGAGACAGCCAGCGAGAGAGGGAACACAAGCAGGGGGAGTGGGAGAGGAAGAAGCAGGCTCATAGCGGAAGAGCCTGATGTGGGGCTCGATCCCATAACGCCAGGATCACGCCCTGAGCCGAAGGCAGACGCTTAACCGCCGTGCCACCCAGGCGCCCCTCAAATCTGACTCTTAAGCATAACAGCACTGTTATTTCCAATCTATGTCTAATCTACTATAATCTAGAACATGCCAGAATGCAATGGTTATTAACGTGCTGTTGTTAAAATAATAAAACTTTTCTAACAGTTGGCAAATAGCATCTGCTCTTAACTGTGCAAGTGCATATATCACCCTAGTCCCCCTGCCACTTCTCCAGATTCTCCTTGCAATCTAGCAACTAAGAAGTTAATGTCTGGAACAGTAAGGAACCTTGAGGTCATAATCCGCTGTAATCCTGAAAGAAACACCAATCTCTCTGTAGCCGTTCGGTTATGGTGGTGTCCTGAAAGGAGAGAAAGGTACCCAGCAAATTCTCAGGTTACTCTTCGGTCAAATTCAATATTATGCTGAGAATGACTGCCTTATTCTTTGTCTTCAACCCACACGCCCGGCAAGTATTCAACTAATGCCTATTGAGTGAACTGACTGAAAAATATTGAATAGAAATATTTGTACTTCTGAAAATACAAAATCATTGTAATAGAAACATTGAAAAGTAGCAGAAACACATTGATCACTCAAAATATGCAGCTATATAATATTTTTTATATTAATATTATATATTATACAGAGAAATAAGTATCTTTGTTGCGCTACTAATGAAAATTGTAGATTACATTATTTTTAGTCTGTATCTTAAATCTTCTTTAATGGAATAAAAGCTGTTGTACAAGAGAATTTCACAACTCTATTTTCATGTTCACATGTGATATTTATATACAGAAAAATCTATTTGTTGCTTAGGATTTTTTAACAGCTTTGTATAATTCATACACAAAGAATTGCATATGTTTAATATGTACAATGTGATGAATTTGGGCATTTGCAAACACCCATGATATTATCATTAGAATCAAGATAATAGACATAGCCAACATTTTCCAGAAGTTTCCTTGTGTCCATTTGGGTTTGTTTTGGGTTTCATCTTGTGTGTGTGGTAAGACCACTTAATGTGAGGATCTACACTCTTAAATTTTAAAGTGTACAATATTTTGTTGCTAACTATAGGCACTGTGTTGAACAGAAGACCTCTAGAATTTATTCATCTAGCGTAACTGAAACTTTATAACTGTTAGGATTTTAAATGAATGCTCAATTTATTTGTTACAAATTCAAAAATTTAATTTTCCCTGAGCCTGAAGTATACTGTGTATATAGTATTCTATTTATAAATCTAGTAAATTTTAACAGTTAATTTCAATAGTGTCCTTGGTTAATATTTATCAATTCAAGTTAAATAGACTAAATCCCGTTAATTAATTGCTTCCTTTTATAACTAATTTACATTTCCTCCAACCTGAATTGCCAAGCAAAATCTGTCAATATTAAAAAAAATCACATTAAGTCTCATAAATTAAATCAACTGTAAAACTCAAATTATTCCATCATTCCAATATCATTTACAAATTTAGTACAATGCTTCCACACCTTTCAACGAAATGTCACAAGCTTAAAATCAGTCAGAGTTTACATTGGAACCATAAAGCTAATTTGTTAGACATTTTGTTAGACCCATTATCTCACCCATTTTAAATGCCAAATATATGCAAATTGTTCCCAGACTTAGAGTAGAATTGTTAATGCCATAGATTTTTAAGATTTTATTAACCACATTTACTTCTAATACTTCCCCAGTTTGACATTCATTCACCCACTAAGCAAACATTGTTATCATTTCAAATATTGATGTCACCAACCTAACAATTGGGAGCTATCATCCTAATTTGGCTGACTGCATGTAATAGCCATACATATTCAGCAAAGTAGTGAGGTTAAATATAGGGTTTTTATCCAGAGATTCTTATGGCCCATCAATGTTTGCTTCTATAGTTGCTGTGAAAACATAAGATTTAATTTAATTACTTCAAAGGGAGCTTGTTCTGCAACTCCTCTTCTTGTTCAATTTTTGCCGTAACGGGATTCTTTTATCTGACTTTTTAAATCAGAAATCTGTGACCTCCTACTCACAGTGTTGAAATCTTCTTTCAACCATTCTCCAAACAGACAGCCAAGTATGGTGCTGGCATAAAGATAGACATATAGATCAAGAAATAGAATTGAGGGTCAAGAAATAAACCCATACATCTGTGGTCAAGAGATTTTCAACAAGGATGCCAAGACCCTGCAATGGACAGTGCAGTCTTTCCAACAAACAGTGTGAGAAAAATTAGATAATCCTATGTAAAAGAATGAAGGTGGATTCCCTACTTCACATCATTTTCAAAACCAGCTCAAATTAATCAATAACCTAAATGAAAACAGAGGCATAAATCTTTGTGACCTTGGATTATTCAATAGTTTCTTTAAACAGTGCCAAAAGTACAAGCCACGGAAGGAAAAATAAGTAAAGTGGATTTCATCAAAATGTAGAACTTTTGTGCTTCAAGGAATACTATCAAGAAAGTGAAAAGACAACAGAATGGGTGACATTTGTAACATTTGCAAATCATATACCTCATAAAGTACTTGGATCTAGAGTATAGAAAGAATACTTTACAACTCAATAATAAAAAGGCAATTAACCTAATTGAAAAGTGGACAAAGAATCTGAACAGGCATTCTTCTCAAAGAAGATATACAAATGGCTAGTAAGTATATGAATAGATGCTTGACATCATTAGGCATTAGGCAAACGCAAATTGAAACCACTGTGAGGTGCCACCTTACACCAGCAGCACTGGCTTTAATCAAAATGACATACGTTAAGTGTTGGTGAGGATGTGGGGGAATTGGAACCCTTCTGCATCGCTGGTAAGAATGTAAAATTGTGCAGCTACCTTGGTTTGGTAGTTCCTCAAAAAGTTAAACATTAGGGTTACCATATGACCCAGTGACTCCATTCCTAAGTATATACCCAAGAGACTGAAAATATATGCCCACACAAAAACATGTACACATATGTTTTTAGTAAAATTACTTTTAAAAGCAAAAAGGTGGAAACAACCCAAATGTCCATCAACAGATGAATGAATAAAGCAAAATGTGGTATATACATGAAACACAATAATATATGGCAATAAAAAGAAGTGTTGGAGCATGTTACAGTACAGGTGAACCCTGAAAACTTTATGTTAGTGGAAAAAAACATGCAAAAAGCCATATATTGTATGATTCCATTTATATGAAATGTCCAGAATAGGGAAATCCATGGAGACAGAAATTAGATTTGTGATTGCTAGGGATGAGGGAAGAAGAAGGTGGGGTGTGACTCCTCATGAGTTATAGAGGACCCTTTTGGGGTGATGGAATGTTCTAGAATTAGATAGCGGTCATGGTTGTAAAAACTTTGTGAATATGAGAAAAAGAACACTGAATTGCACACTCTAAAAGAGTGGATTTTATGGTATGTGAACTATATATTTCCAAGAAAAAATAAAAATAAATATAACCTAGACTGAAGAGTTTTGAAGACAAAAGGATAAGAGAAGCCAATACTGCTTGAGTGGATTAAGGTGACTCAGGAGCAGAGCTATCCACAGCAGAAGATAATTATTACTCCTGCTCTACTTTTTGGAAGCCCTGAGTTTCAGCATCATGGAAACGGAAATTTCTAATTAAAAAAGTGTCCCTCTGGCTGTCCATACAAGCAAAACTTAGGTCCAAAGCAATTCAAAGTTCAGCACACTACAGTTAGCAGTGAATTTTGGCCATTTGAAAGCAAACCGCTGTGACCTTAAATATATTTGGGTAGGAATGATTTGTAATTACATCCAACATATTGTCATCAAGCCAGAGAAGAACTATAGAATCTTATAACTTAAAGGTTAAGTTTAAGTTATATGGTAAATATTAAAATAATTACATTTTTCCCCCTGTGCACTAGTGTGACCTAGTAACTGTAAATGCAGGCTTTACTTATTTCTTGACATTTCAGTGGCCTAAATTATAATAACTATTTTGTTTCACTTGTCAAAGATACGCATTTATGTCTATGTTCACTCAAATGTATTCAGACAATACAGTATTTCCACTAGCCAAGACTTCAATTATTTTTTGTATCTTCATGTAAATGTTGTTTAAAGGGTTTTAATCAACCCGAATATTTTATCCTTATCTTAAATCTGAAATCTTAAATTCAAACACCTACAAGAAATACGCATACACTAGTAAGGTTAGAAGAGAGAGAGAGTAGATAGATGTTAAAGTAGAGAAAGCTGGGGACTGTGACAGAAGGGAGAACTCAGACTCACCCAGGGGCAACCCCTTCACTCAGGGGCAGCTAAGTAAAATAAATGTTGCCTAGTATAACTAGATTTCCATTTTTTTTTTTTTTTAGGACAGAGGAGAAGAAATCCAGAATTACAGAGTTTTATATGAGAAATCTGCTTGATTTTTTTAACAATTGGGTATAGCTTTTAGAAACTGAGCTAAGAACCATAACTGTCATATCTCATTTTTTATTTCAAAAAATATTTATTTTATTTAAGGCTCTTATCCTTTCTCAGAGAAAAACTGGTATTTGTCTCTAGTGCTCCAGATTCTAAATTTCCATATTTCCATATTAGACTTCAAAGACCTCTGGTCACATTGCTATATCATTCAAATCTAAGTCATCTAACTCTCTGGATGACTATTCAATTGTTCACCAGATTGGCATCAGGCTCTATATATCCTATGTGATTAAATGTACCTGAACAAGATACTGTCAATTGGTTGTTATACTTTAAAGTTAATTCCTTTTTAATAAAAAATGGCAAGAATTTAGAATATTTAAGAGGTAAATTGTTACTATCATTCTGAATTTCCAACTTATTATTAGTAATTTCCATCCAAAAGTCTATGAAGTATCCTAAAATCAAAATACGTAAAAGTAATTAGTGTTTTCATCATCATGTTCCCATTTCTGTTTGACTCAACCCCATCATAACCCCCCTTCACTTGTCTTACCCACAGTGCAACCAGCTAGATCCCATTTAATCAGCATGCTGACATATCTCTCATGTCCACAAGTCTTCTCCATTATCAGTACTATCATAAGGCAAGCCTTTTTACCTTACATGTGAACAATTATAATAACCTTCACAAACTTCTTTCCAGCCCCTATCTAACTATCTACTTTGGGAAGACAAGTACACCTGAATCATTACACTGATTGGTTTACTCTCCTACTCTAAAAATTCAAGGACTCTTCTTGCTCATAAAACAATCTAAATTCTATGGGGAGGGAAGAAACTCACATTCTATGGGTGTGGATAATAAAATAACACCTGGAGTCTAATGGACATAGGTTCAAATTCTGGTTCCACATTTACTAGAATACCTTCGTAGAGTTAATTCCATAACCTCAAACTCCTTAACTATAAATATACTCTTAACACTTATCTCAGAAGAGGTGTTGTAAGGATCAAATGCTATAACCTTTGTAAGTAGTTAACACATCTCAGTTTATTAGAACTGTGCTTGCAGTAAGAAACCAGATCTGGAATCTTATCTTATGGCTCAGTAGGGATGGGAGTTGGTTTCCTGGTTCCAGCACACAGAGGTCAGATTCATGAACAAACATCTACTGAAGACAAACCAACAAGATTGTGGAGAAGGTGGAATTCATCAGGGCAACAATGTGGATGTCACTCCTCATCTCATCTGGCAAACCTCAAAAACCACAAGGCAGTGACCCCTTGCTCTGAGCATGCTTGCAAATCATATTCCGGAGGAGACAGCTCCTTTGTGTAACCTGCTTCGCCTGGGAAGCAAACATTTCAAAAGTAGTTATAACTTCATAAGGACACGAATAAGAACAATGAAAACAATAAATGTGTCAGTAGAAGATGGAGTCCCGGAATATCGGCAAAGATTGTTGAATTTAGCCTTTTCCCAATTTCTTAGTCTTTTATCTCTACTACACATTAAACTTACTACTTGACAACTTTTTCCTTAGTTTGCCCAACATATGGGTGAAAAACTAAAATAGCAGTTTATTTTCTGCAGTTTCTATGTTGGAAACTTTCAGTAGGTGTTGGAATCTGCATTTGCATTTGCTGCACCAACAATTTAAGATTACTTTCCCACATTTCTTTGGTGGCAAGCAAATGCAGCGTGGTAATAATGTCAAATAATGTCTCATTGTTAACGTCCCTCGTATTATGTTACGGTGCAAGTAGAAGTTATGTTCTGTTCTCTTGCCCTAAGAAATATGCTGAATAGCCTGCCTGACGTGGGAGGAAGATGCCATGGCAAAAGATGAATTTGCATCTCTCTCAGCTTTCCTATGAAAACTAGCCAAGCTTTTACAGATGTAGTTTGTGGCCATGTGACAGAACAATGTTCCTCAGGTCCTGTTGCCTGCCTTAAACTGGGTTTCCTAGAAACAGACCCTGAGACAAGAACTATGCATGAATGGGTTATTGGGGGTTGCTCTTGGATGATACCTACAAGGAAGACTGGGTAGAAGTAAAGCCGACTTGAACTTCTGTTGCAACCAAGGCTTTAGCCAATTCTATCGGGAGTTGTGAGGCTGGGGTAGTATTGCCCCAAGTTAATAAAATGTGGCTGGACCTCTGTATCTTTGCGTTGGCCAGTCACTATCAGCAAGCTACCACCTGAGAGAACCTATGGCACTGATTAGGCAGGTCCTTATGGCTGAGAGAAACTCCCAGTGAGGAATGGAGTTGTATCAGGTGTTAATATTTCCAGAGGTTGGAGGGGGTGGGAAATGAGTGTGTCATCTCTGAAGAAGAGATCTGATAGTTTAATTCCCAGAGAAATTAAACCATATGTTATAGACTCTTTGGGTCTTGTCTACTGAGCTAACCAGTCATGAGACTTGATCACATTGTAGAGGGAATGAAGTTAACCAGCTTATTTTAATGTTCAGAGCACCATTTAATCTAGTTAATTTATACAATTTAGTGAGAGGAGAAAAACATGAAGAAAATGAAACTCTTAAATTTTTTTATGGGCATAAGGTGTTAGGGAGTAACATCTATATTACTTTAGATACTCTAAACACAACTTTGTTTGATAAAACAAGCAATCAGTATGAATTAATCCAGTGTGGGGAGTGACTTCAATATTTTGCTCACCAGCATTGCAATATCAACCCTAATTTGAAGCAGGTAAATACACAAGATTGCCCTTGACAACATATGATTATTTCATATTTTGGTAAGCTGTTTCTTCACGTGAAAGAAGCTTACAGTGGTCTCCGGAATAGCACATGTGAGGGACTGAAGGAAGCTGGATTTCTTACAAGTAGAAGTTCCACTTCATGCAGTTGTAGCAAAGGCCTTGGCTGATCCCAAGGGAAGCTTGGGGCTGAGATGCTATTCAGAGATGTGTTGAATTTAGTCAGAGGAGTAGGCCACACACACACACTGACCAGCCATCATGTATGGACTGTCCTCAGGGAGAAAGTGTAACTTTGGGTGAGGTAGTTCCTTTAAGCCATGGGAAATTTCTGTGGATGGACTCAGCTGTGAGCCATCAGCAGGCAATGCTTCTGGCAGCTGAGGGAATGAGTACCTTAGACTTGGAAGAGGAATCTGTATAAAACAGAACAGCATCTGCTATAGTCACACTCGTACCACTTGGATCTAACTTCCTTTACCTCCCTAAGGATTTTGGTTGGCTTCTTTTCCTGGAGAAACTTATGAGAATGTTAGTGATTCTGGTGCTTTAACTACCAATTACTCTTCTGTCCTTTTCAGATTCCCCTCAACTTTAGCCAGCACTTCTGCTGCTTGGGATGGCTTACTAGGTGGGACAAGTCAAATCTTCAATGACTAAAAGGAACGAGCCCCTGCCCATAATGACTACCCTATACAATTTTACCATCAAAATTTGTTAGGCAAGCAACAAGAGATGTTCAGTGGATGCCCTAAGTGAAAATAGTGACACCTTTCTGTATCATCTGCTCTCTTGGGAAACAACTCAAATAAACCAGGTGGCATCCATAGCTTATGGTTTGATGAAACTCTTGCTGTGCTCCCTGATGAAATCATTCCAGCTCTGAGAACGAGGACCACTAGACCTGCAAAGCCTAGAATTGGAAGGATAAGAAACAAAAATTTCTTACGTGGTTCTTTAGGAGTGATGGTAACTGGAATATTTCAGGTAATGTCATCAGAGGACGAAACCACATAGTAATTTAAACAAGAGTAAAAATAACTCTAAATAATTTGGGAGAAACAAACATAGAAAACCATCACTACCTGTAGGCATAGAGCCTTTTCTCAAATACTGGTGCCTGGAAACTCTCCTGAGGTCACAGAGTCTAAAGAATCTAGAGGTTACTTAAATCCTTAAATAAATATGGCATATAGTTAGTTACTATGTGCTCAAGACTTTGGTTAACTGATATTGCTTTTCTACAGCTATTTTCCATATCTACTAAAGGTAAGAATAGTAACCCACTTCACGCTACTCCTTTAAAATTGGGCTTCTTATGTAAGTAGCCTTATACAAAGCACTTGAAAGGAGAGCCATTCAAATATACTTTGGGGCAATGAGGGAAAAAATACCTAAAAAGTCTTTATGGATATTCTGGTTATGCATTGTTGCATAATAAACCGCTTTAAAGCTTGTTGGGTTAAAACGACAATTTATTCTTATATGTCTGAGGATTGACTGGGCTCAGCAGGGTGGTCCTCATTTGTGTTTGTTTTTCACACAGTTGCAGTCACGTAACAGATAAAGCTGTTCATCTGAAAGGTAGACTAGGCTGAAGGTCCAAGAGGGTACACTCACATGGCTGTCTGCTTTTGCTGGAGATCTTCTGTGAGCTTGAGTGGAGTTGTTGACCAGAGATCCTACACACTCTCTCTTTATGAACTTGTTTCCAACAGTGGGGCAGATGGGTTTCAAGGGGGAGTGTTCCAAGAGGCGGGGAGCTGAAGCTGCCAGTCTTCTTAAGGGCTTTGGAAAAATTGCATAGTGTCACTTTATTCAATTTATTTGTGCAAAGGAATTTCAAGATCTGCCCAGATATCACAGGAGGTAGAGAATTAAACTCCATCTCTTAACAGGAAACAGTAAATTCACATCACTGAAGACCATGTGAATGCAATCAGCAACAATCATTTGATTCAACTATATCTATGACAAATATTACTAACTCAAATTTCATGAGCTAATTTCATGCAAGAAGCAAATTTCATGACATTTGCAATCTGTTTGCATAGAGAAAAACTTTTCTGGTATGGATTTTGACATATTTCACAAGAATCATCAAATTAATTGGTAGTTAAATGGAAGTGTTGCCATCTAAGAATTTAATGAGCTATAGTTTCCTTTAAAATCAGTTTATTTCAATAGGAGCTCTTTATTTAGATCTTTTCCCTGTAAAATTTTCTCTGAAACAAGCTAGGCCCTGAAATGTCTATGAGAGGCAAAAGGCTACATAAGCTGAACAAATCACTCAATGAGTAGAGTGTGCAAAAGTGTTGTTATCTTAGAGAAGGCAGATAGATCATTACAAAAGCAGCACATTGTGTTTAGGAAAACAGGCTTTGCAGTCATTCAGAATTGCGTTTGAATCTCTGTATGCCCTAGGACAAGTCCCTCTTTTTAAAAAATGTGTATATTACCTCAACATATCCTGGCAAGCAATAAATGACACCATTTTTCTTATTTACAAATTTTATTTGTAGGGGAGAAAAATCCACCACTCCAAAATGTATCTCTTTGGCATGTGGATTATTTTAGGCTGATTATTTTTAAGAAACATAAGGAAGAAACTTTGACCTTCTCCATAACTGCGTAAAAGAATTTAGACAGAGGATCTGCTCTAGGAAGGGAGCTATCACCACAGATTACTAAGGTATAGCAGGAACTAGGTGTGGGACAGGGAGGAACTCAGCAAAGTCTGTTTGTAAAAATATTCTTCTCTATGTCCTGTCGTTTCTGGATGGCCCAGCAAATATTTGTTTACCAGACTTTTACTCTTTTTTCATCTTCCTATGAATTGCTTTCCTTCTCTTTGAAGTCCCAGGTTCCTACTCCTTTTTCCATTGTTCAAGATAATATACCTTATTTTGCCTGTCTTTGGAATCTCTCATGTTTATGTGGATTCCCTGTACACACATAATCACATTTTATTTATTCCAGTTAATCTAATCTATATCATCTCAATTAAATTCTGAGACCAGCCAGAAGAATCTTGGACAGTCTAGAAAAATTTTTCCTCCCAAACACATGGTAATACTTTTTTCGAAAATTACGTTTTCCATCATCTTTAGTAAGGAAGTCGTTCACTCATACACAGAGCACCATTCTATCTACTCTCTATGTACCTTTTCTTTTTTAAGATTTTTACTTATTTATTTGACAGAGAGACAGCCAGCCAGTGAGAGAGGGAACACAGGCAGGGGGAGTGGGAGAGGAAGAAGCAGGCTCCCAGTGGAGGAGCCTGATGTGGGGCTTGATCCCAGGAAGGCAGACACTTAACAACTGAGCCACTCAGGCGCCCCCTCTATGTACCTTTTTAAGCAGTTTCCTTGTGAAAACCATTTTCATGGCTCTATAGCAAATAGATCTCTATTTCTAAAGATTTTATTTAAAAGTGTAAAGAATAACATCACTGCATTTCTCTAACTAAAGCTAATATACTTATGAGATAACATGTCCTACGTCCTCTTTATTTCCAATGCTGCAAACCTTCTTAGAGCAGTACTCACAAGTACTTGGTAGATATTAGACATTATATAAATATTTATTAATTTAATAAATTTTTAATACAATAACATTCATCACATCAAATTGTACACTTTAAGTGACCATTTTGTTGCTCTTAAAGAGGCACAGAATTATGCTGCTAAAAGAGTCATTACATCCAAATCATTTTAATCTCTTCTAATAATTCAAAGTTAATTTCATCTATGTCATTAAATTACTTTAAGGGTTTTCAGTCACTAATTGCCTTACCCCTGTTCTGCTGTCATTCCTTAGCATTATCAATCAGGTATCTGACCTTACACTCAGACAGAAATAACACTTGCTCAAATTGTGAATGCCATGTCTTAGTGCTAATAAGGGTTCCATAGCCCTTTGGGGACAGCCAAATTTCAGTTCTTATTACTGAAGAAACTAATCACATGTTGGTCTGGCAAACTATATTTTGGTTTGAAATAAGAATCGATGGTTGTATTTATGTCAGTATTAGCAAAATCTCTTTTGGCATATGGCAGGCAGACTAAGCTTTAAGAAAATCCTGTCCTAGGAAAACTCGGTACAGAATTAATAAGGTGAAATTCAATAACAGTATATGAATAATCCTACATTCAGATTCAAAATAAATCCTACAATACTGAATGCCAGAGATCCTTTTTAAGATCAACTCACATGAAAAATCTGCACAAAAACTCAGCTACGGTCAAGATGATATCAACACATTAAAAATTGGATTCTTAGGCCATATACCAAGAAATATACCCTTACTTGCCTGGTTTTTAAAGACTTGGAAAAGCTAATGTAACATTATAACAATTTCATGAATATAGATACATAGACTTATGCAAAAGAGAACAAATGGGAATGTTAAAGCTGGCAGTACCAGGGCTTCCTTTCTGGCCCAGTAGAATAGCTGATACCTGACCTGTCGTGCTGCTACCAACAGCTCATACACCTGATTATACAGTTGGCCCTTGAACAACACGGGAGTTAGGGGTGTTGAACCCTGCACAGTGGAAAATGCACATATAACTTTGGCTCCCCCACAACATAACTACTAATCACTTACTGTTGACCAGAATCCTTAATGATAGCCTAAATATTTGATTAACACATATCTTATATGTTATATGTACTACATACCATGTTCTTACAGTAAAGTAAGCTAGAGAAGATAAAATATGAGTAACAAAATCATAAGGAGGAGAAAATACAGTTACAATATTAAATGATATTTATTGAAAAAAATTGCACATAAATGCAGCCATGCAGTTCATACCTGTGTTGTTCAAGGGTCAGCTGTATATATTTGTGATACCATTTGAATGTTTAAAGGCACTGGACAGCAATCAACACTTAGTTCCTTGAGAGAAGAGACATACAACAGGTGATCGACATTCATTCTGGCTTTTTCCTTCAAGACATTTTTCAAAACTATGGTGCAAGGAAATAGAACACAGACTAAAACACAGATTGAAAAAAGAAGTCTTCAAGGCATTTGGGGGCAAACTACTAAAGAGGAGAGACCTGCAGAAAAAGAGCCCTGAATATTTTCCAAAACAAAATTTACTTCAATTTTTTGGATGACTCCCACTTGCACATGCCCAGAAAAAGACTTCTGAAGGCTTAGCACCCCCCCCCCACCCTGGGGACCTAGATGGATGAAAACAGATTTCAGAGATCTCAGCAGGATGGGAAGATATTGAAATTTGGATATAGCTAGATGGAGAAACCTTGGTGAACATTCCGGACTTCCAATTGAGATTCCAGTGGAGCAAGTAATGCCCTCCAAGTAAAACCATCACCGGGGTAGTAAAGTCTGTTGTGAATGCACCAGGTGGAAAGCAAAAGCTGTAATCTTGCACACAGAGCACTGAACACAGTAGCAAAATGTCCTTGACTGTGGGGTCTAAGCAGGTTAGTCTGGGGTCTTTTGAGGAGGTGTCTTATCATGGCCAGTGTGGTTTAAAATATACTATTTGGCCTTCCACAAAGGTGAAATAAGATTTAGTGCTGTCGGGCAGGTCACAGGGAACTTCCGGTTTTGTAAGCATTTTGATAGAGGCAAAGTTTGAGGGGCAAGTGGTTAGGATTTCAGAAAAATAGTGCATTATTCTAACAGGGTCCATAGGATAAATTAATTGGAGACCTTTTTGCAAACTTCCCCCCAGGTTGACAGTCACCTGAGTCATCTCTCTTCTGGTGGGAAGGGGACCTGGAGCAAGGGGAGGAGGAATTGGAATATCTAATATATTAGGTTGGGGTTCATTGTCTCCCTCGTTGTTGTTTTGGGCTGGGGTGACAACATCTGAAGCACTGGTGTACTTGGGGGTAGTGGAGGCCAGCCTAGGGTGGGGGGACAGTGTGGCCTTCCCAAGTGGATGGATGGTGTTAGATTCTGAGCATATATGCTGCAGGCCTGGCTTCAGGATGGAATTTCACATATGGGCTTTACTGCTAGTGGTCTGTAACTGAGCTTTGTGGGGACTCCATCCATAATGCATACAAATTCTGGGCACATTGAGGAGTTCATCGTAAGGACATTTTTGTGGATGGCACTTTTACAATCTCGAGATTGCTTCATTAAAATTATAGTAGAATCATTAGCACAAAAACCTGCCAGCCAGATGGGTCTGGTTTGGTTACACTGGGAAGGCCATTCTGCCTAGGATATAATTCGAGGCATAATATAAGGAGGGACAATTTATTTAAGCATCATTCCCATTGGCATCATTTAATGCAGAGGGAGGTGAGCTCTGGCGCAGCAGCCATACCCGGTGGCACTGGGGCTGAAACCCTTCTAATAGAGCCTGCCAACACCTGGTGCCCAGCCACCCTGTAAAGCAGTCGTATACCTGGCTGAGCTCCTTCCAGCACATCTGCTGGGACTGGGTTAAGCCTGAGGGGTCTACTAGCAACCCTATTAATACAGGTTGTATACAATAACAGCAATAGCCAAACAAAGAATAACATTTGCATTTGACTAGCTTGCAGGGGCTCCCTTCAGAGCAAGTAGCTGAATACTGACTAAGGGAGGAGTGTGGCTGCTTTGGAGCAAGGGGCCATCTACTTCCTTGTGTTGTGTGGGAGGGATCTCACTACTTTTACTGATAGTAAATTCTGGGTTTTTTATTGTATAAGGGAGAAAAAGCAGTTTTCCCTCTACCCTTCAGGCTCTTCGCTGAGACACCCTTGTAATAAAAGACAGATTAACAGAAGAAAAACAAGATTAATAACATATATACTTCCTGTATGCATGGGAGATACCCAGAAAAGCTGAGTAACTCCCCAAAATGGCTCAAGCCACCACCTTAAATACTATCTCCAGCTAAAGACCAAAGATGTCGGGGTTGGGAGCCAGTTATGGGAGGTTTCCTGGAAAAACACAGTAAATGAAGATAAGGTTGCACAGATTTAAGTCTTTGCCTTCAGCATTGATGATAATTCCCAGAGATTTAGTCATCTTCCTCTTCCTGGTACGGAGAGGAAGTCACCCTTACAAATGGTGATTTCCTTCATAGATGTAAATTTCTCTTACAAAAAAGGTAACTTCTACTCAGTTTTCGGAGCTTTTCCTGTGTCTGCTGTTTCTTGAAAATAAGCCTAAAATAATCCTTATGCCAAAAGAACATATTTTGGGGTGGCAAATTCGGCACCCCCTCAGTGGATTTCATTTCCTGATGTGATTGGCATCCACTAGGCAGAGGACCTCTTTCCCTCTCTCTCTCTTTCTGAGATCCATGCTGTTCCATTAATGGGTCCTGGGGCTAGAATTCCAAGCTCCAGCAAAATTTTTGATGAATTTTGTTTAATTAACCAGACTTTATAACCCGGATAGTGAGGCAAAGCTGGTTGTCTTAGTTCTGCAGCTGGTATTGGGCCATTGTCTGAGCCAATAAAATCTGTATAATCATGATCTCTAAGCAATTTGGTAGCTGTTCGTCCCTTCGAGCTGTTATAAAGGGGTCATACTGCACAAGGAAACAAGTCATAAATATCTGTGGTTAATAGTTTCCTTTTAATGCTATGCTAAATTGCAAAAAGTTTACTGGTTTAAAATACACAAATTTATTACCTTACAATTCTGTAGGTCAGAGGTCTTAAAATCAACAGAGCTAATATGCTGAGCAGTGAAAACAGCAGCAAAAGGTCCCTGATCATGGGATCTAAGCAGGTTCAAAATCAAAATCAAAGAAATTAACAAGGCCGTGTTCCTTCTGGAGTCTCTAGGAGAGAATCCATTTTCTCACCTTTTGCAGTGTCTAGAGGCTGTGTTCATTCCTCGGCTCACGATCCGTTGCTGTCAACACCAATTTCTGCTTTTGCCTCGACATCTTTTACTCTGCCTCTAACTTGACTGCCTTTCTCTTATAAGGACCCTTGCGACTATGATGGTGACATCTGGATAATGCAGGATAGTCCTCCCCTCTCAGTAACCTGAACTTATTCACGTCTTCAGTCTCTTTAACTTATTCACACATGTATAGGCTCTGGAGAGCAGGACAAGAACTTTTGGGGGTTGGGTGGGGAGGAACATCACTCAGCTTACCACACCTTGTAAGTTCAACACTCACAAGAGATACAAATGATAGTGTAAAAAATCAACCAGCAGGTTCTAAGTGTGGCAACATGTGGGTGTGCCACTGGGATCTCCCTTCAAGAAAGAACTTGCAAGATGGACCCTTAGCTGGCAGCTAAGTTACAGCTTCCTCTGCAGCCATGACAGCTTTTGAGCAAATGTCAGGCTCCTCTTGGGCAACCTCTTGACAATGAGCACAGCGAGGCTGCCAGAGCCTGGCCATTTCTGCCCAATGGAAGATTCTTCTACCAGGCAATCTTTGTCCCTGATTCCCTTTTCTGCTGGCCAACAGTGTCAGATCTGCACCACAGCCCAGGTTTCCTTGTCCCCTTCTGCTTTCTCCCTCTTTCTTTTCACAGATGTCAGATCTACATCACAATCTGATGTGGGGCTTTTCCTGCCCCACTTTGTGTTCTTCCTCCATTATCTTTCCCAGGCACAACCCCATCCCTACTTTCCTCCCCCCATCTCTGTGTCTTCTTGCTAAGCTAGCACAAGTCAGTAGACTAGGAGCTCCTGATTGACCCCTGGACTTCATGTGGTGTAGAAGGAGAGTGAAGGAAGAGAAATTTCTAGATGGTGTAATCTGGTAGAACTTCATGGAGGGACACATTGGATGTATATGTAGAGGCTGAGAGAAGATAAGGCAATTTTGGTGGAGGAACACAAGAAAAAGCGGGGAAAACAAGGTATTTTTTTAATAATAATTTTTTATTATATTATGTTACTCACCATACAGTACATCCCCAGTTTTTGATGCAATGTTTCATGATTCATTATTTGCATATAACACCCAGTGCACCATGCAATACGTGCCCTCCTCAATACCCGTCACCGGCCTAGCCCAATTCCCTACCCCCCTCCCCTCTGAAGCCCTCAGTTTGTTTCCCAGAGTCTGTAGTCTCTCATGGTTCATTCCCCCTTCTGTTACCCCTCCTTCATTCTTCCCTTCCTTCTCCTACCGATCTTCCTGCTATTTCTTATAAAACAAGGTATTCTTGGAAGACAGGAGATAGGTCCTTCCTGAGGAGTTGTGGAAAGTCAGAAGTGGACAGGCATTACAATAACTGTTGTGGGAGTCCTGATACTAGTGTCCAAGGTGTGACAGACATCTTGGACTATGAGCATCATTATGGGTTCACCCTAAGGACTAAATACATTTATGTTATTTGTGTTTATTGCAAACTTTTATTTTGTTAATTCAAAAGAGGAAGCACACCTGTTGGTTTTCAGGCAAAAGTAAGGCAACCTTTTTCTTAGCTTTACCTTGAAAGGAGTACATTATATAGTGTTCTTTGAGCTCCCTTTTCTGTAGAAGCTTAGAGTGAGACTTCACTGTATAGTCACACATTTCACTTTTATAGGGCACAGACAAAACATTTTTTTCATCTCTTTTCATGAAGTAAGACCATGATCGATCTAACCTCTAGGCCTTTAAACTGTGAGGGAGAAAAAAATGTCATTGGGCTAGGAAGTCACTTCTTGGATATTCCTTTTAAATTCAGGAGTTAGGTTCACAGATGCATTATCAATGTGGTGGAAGTGGACACTTCTGTTTGATTCTGGGCTTTCCTGTTCATGGATTATTATCAGACTATATTTTCAAATCCGTGTGTTCCCTGCAGAAAGCATGATATCCTCACTCTTCTTTTCGATTGCTTTTACTTTGTATTAGTGTCAAACGTTTGTGTTCTATCATCCACTGCAAGCATACCCTTCCCCCCAAAAATGTAAAATTATCTTCTCACCCCAATAATTTCCACTTCTAGTGAAGAAGAGAAGGCATTCAGTGGCAAACAGGAAAAGTCTTGGTGAGTTACAGATTTCATTTTAACCTTAAGAACAAGCCTGAAAATTATTCTTCAAGTGGATAAATTGAGTCCCAAAATAGTAACACACTTGTGCTGACAGATGGGGCTGCGGATAGAGGAATGTGTACAGCAATTGCAGCCTGGAACACTTCCATCTGTCACCAGGTCTCTGCTCTGTCTGTATATTCAAAACTATTCTGTCCACTAACAGGCAACTGTACATGCTTTCTTCATTCATTTTGCTGTGACGCAGACCAAATTGTCCACAAGGATCTCTGAAGCAATAATGATTAAAAGTATAACCTGAGAGTTCTGTCTCTATGGTACTAAAATGTTATCATTTAAAAACACCACCTCTTGTGGTTTTCCCCAGACAACACATCTAGGAAAAAAGGAAGCAGATGAATGGAATGAGAAAGGGAAGGGGAAAGAGAGAAAAATCTCCCACACAGTGTCAATAGACTTGCTTTCTCTCCTTGAAAACAAACAAACAAGTACTTTCCTCTTTCTCTCCCTGTCTATAGAATACAGGGCAGCCACATGTGTGTCAAGATCTCACGTATTGCTCTGGTTTGTAGACAGCACAGTAAATATGAACCCAGAGTCTGCATCCAGACTCCCTCAATCCAAGACGCTCTCCACTACCAGCACTAGGAACGTGGGCAAATTTCGGAAACTTCCTGCACCTCAATTCTTTCCCCTATAAAAATGAGGGTTAATAAGCAGAACTATTCCGCTGGTTTGATGAAACTTAATATATATGTAAAGCTCCCACAGCAGTGCCTGCTACGTGATACGTTCTGACAAACCTAGCCTGTTGTCCCCAGTGCAGACCTGATGGGGCCCACAACCTTTACTGGGACTTGATATGAACACAGCAGAGGCTTCTAGTCCCTATAACCTCAGGTGGCTCCACACGGCCACCGCAGAGCCTCTCCAGCCTTTCTGACCACAGGCTTTCTGACCACAGGCCAGTTATCCAGCAGTGCCGAGTAGCTCTGCTTTCTTCATACAAGAATTTCATGGCATTCCACCTTGAAAGGCTGACTTCATTTCTCCTGCCCTGAACTTCATCCCCAGAGTCTAGACTCTCTCCAGGCTCCAAAGTAAAACCGCTCCACTCAGGGCTCAGGCTTTTATCACTTGGTATTTATTTACTTATTGTAAAACTAAAGGAAGTGTTAGCTTTTATTATTTGAAGATCTATGGTAAAAAAATTGCTAGAATCAACAAAAGTAAGAGTAACTGGAATAGGTAGGTTTGAGTTTCTTTCTCACCTGGGAAACATTAAACATAACAAGTAGGTGATGGAGAAAACACCAGCGTTATATGTGCAGTTCTCAACCTATTCAATTATATATAAATGAACAAACCCTATGGTAGTGTTTGTATTTAAGAAATATTTTTAGAAATAAATTTGATTTATTTATGATGTGTATTGGATTTATTTCAAGAAATTTTTTAAAAAGATTTATGTACTGGGGCACCTGGGTGGCACAGCGGTTAAGCGTCTGCCTTCGGCTCAGGGCGTGATCCGGCGTTGTGGGATCGAGCCCCACATCAGGCTCCTCTGCTATGAGCCTGCTTCTTCCTCTCCCACTCCCCCTGCTTGTGTTCCCTCTCTCGCTGGCTGTCTCTATCTCTGTCAAATAAATAAATAAAATCTTTAAAAATAATAATAATAAAATAAAATAAAAAAAAAAAAAGATTTATGTACTTATTTATCGGAGAGAGAGGGGGGAGGGGCAGAGGGAGAAGGAGAGAGAGAATCTCAAGCAGACTCCATGCTGAGCACAGAGCCCAACTCAGGGCTCAATCCCACAACCTTGGGATCATGACCTGAGCCAAAACCAAGAGTCAGTTGTTTAACCAATTGCACCACCCACGCACCCCAAGAAAACATTTTATTTTATTTTTTTTTTTTTTAAGATTTTATTTATTTATTCGACAGAGATAGAGACAGCCAGCGAGAGAGGCAACACAAGCAGGGGGAGTGGGAGAGGAAGAAGCAGGCTCATAGCGGAGGAGCCTGATGTGGGGCTCGATCCCATAACGCCGGGATCACGCCCTGAGCCGAAGGCAGACGCTTAACCGCTGTGCCACCCAGGCGCCCCAAGAAAACATTTTAAAAGAAACATTCCCACTGATTTCTTCCAATGCATATTAGATATATTTTTTAATATTTGAATTTTGATCACCTGGAATTTCTTTTAATGAATCAAATGTGATATGAATTTTTTCTTATTTTTGTGAATGGCTAGTTAGTTATACCAATATTAATAACTGATTAAAATCATGTTTCACCAATTATTCAAAATATCAGTCTTTATATGTAAAATTCTCATACATTCATATAATGATGAGAAGTCTCTCTTTAGCTCCATCGATTTGTTTCTGTTTCTTCTTTCCAAGTGTCTTCATTAATGTAAAATTTTAATATACTTTAATATCTAGTCAAACCAGGGTCTGTGCCTATGACTCCTCATTTTCAGAGCAATCCTGGACATTATTGAATGATTCTTCTTACAAAAAACTTCTACCTTCAATGTTATTTCCCGAAATCCCACAAAGTAAACAAGCCCCGATAGTCACTTTAATTGGGATGGTTTGAATTTCTATGCCAATGTAGGGAAAACTACATCTTTACAAAAGAGAATTTTCTATTCTATGATCAACTATATTTTCCAGTGACTTCCATAATTCGGTAAAACACCACTTAAGTGGTGCCTGGGTGGCTCAGTAGGTTAAGAGTCTGCCTTTGGCTCAGGTTGTGATCCACGAGTCCCAAGATCAGAGATTGAGCCCTGCATCCGGTTCCCTGCTCAGTGGGGAGTCTGCTTCTCCCTGTTCCTCTGCCTCTCTCTCTGTCTCTCAGATAAATAAATAAAATCTTAAAACACACACACACACACACACACACACACAATGTCATTTAACCATAGCCAAAGCAGGACCTCCCTGCACCCAACTCTGATGGCATTTGGGGAGGGGTTGAACATCAAGAGCCTGGAAATCCGCCTACCCATGAGATCCATTCTAAGAAGATCAGGTTGGTCAGGGACTTCTCTAATAATAGTTTCGGCAGTGAAGAGTTGGCAAAATAATTTATGAAAGTGAATTGAGAAATAATTCAAAGACAAATTGTGGCATAGGAAAACATGGTTTCTCTTCATGTAGAAAGCAGTTACTCACTCCCATCCCGAAAGTGCAGGGAGATCCTTCCTTCACAGTTGATTTCAATGTCACTGAAGCAGCCACACTTTGTCACTTGATTCCAATTAAGAATGATATGCTTTTGTCAAGAGGCTGTTTGTGGCTTGCCTGGGCAGGCGGCCTGAGGCCATGGAACTGCTCCCAACTAAAGGGCCACTGAGGAATTAAGCTGACGCCCTGGCCAGCAGTAATGCTCTTCTCTAACCAGCTAAGCCAACCACCCGTACGTTTTCTATACAATTTTCTTATTATTTTTATACCACCTAGAATTTTCTAAAATAGGATGGATGCTGAACTCCTTTGAGCCATACTCATGTTCGGTCAGAAAATGTAAAGTTCAGTAGCTTCAGTAAGATGCAGTGAAGCAGTTTTTTTAAATGTCAGCCATTGGAATTAGGAAAGTAACACATGCTTATTTTAATAATTTAAACAATAATTTGAACAATGCCTTAATAATGCAGAAGCATCTGAATTACTGCCAAACCTCTGAAGTAAGCACTACTATACACTTGATTTACATATGTACATATATGTAAAGCAGTGGATTTACATAAATTCCGTGGATTTTATGGGACAACCTCCTGGCTTCTCAGCTCTGTGCCCTCATTTTTGCATAGAACTGAGGCAATGGCCTTCATCCACGGTAGTGCAGGGCCAGCACCCGATAGCGCCTTCAATGTGAAACCTTTCATGGCATCTTCAGAGTACTAAGCAAAGGTATGCATTCTCTTCTTGAAAAGAAATGGCACAGTTGGGGTGCCTGAGTGGTTCAGCCGGTTAAGTGGCTGCCTCTTGATTTTGTCTCACGTCATGATCTTGAGGTCATGAGATCAAGCCCAGCATGGGGCTTCACACTCAGCTGTGAATCTGCTCCAGGATTCTCTCCCTCTGCCCCTCCCCCTGCTCTCTTTCTCTCAAGTAAGTATCTCTTAAAAGAGAAAGAAAGAAAGAAATGACACAGAAAATCAACAACAGCTTTTCTTTATTGAGAATCATACCTCCAGGTGGGAAAATACTGCAGAAAAGCAAAGGCGCAACCCCTGCCAGTGAGAAACTGAGACCCCCTCTTGGTTCCTCTCTGAGGAGCCTAGAAGTCCTGCTGTAGTATTTCTTAAGTTTGACTGGGCCCCCCGAAGCCCCCCGATTCTTTCCACCCACAGGAACCTATGACATTTATTGTCTCCCAATAATTTGATGCTTGTTCTCCATCTTTTGAAGCTGCTTGCTTTATCAATTTTAATGTTATTTACGATTCTACATGTCTTCTCTCTTTAACTAGAATACAGAATACAAATTCCCTGAGAAAAGGGACTTTGTATTTTATTTCTTTATATCTATCACAAAGTCCAAGATTCTATTATGGTCATAATATACACTTGATAAAAGATACATACAGGTAAGTGGTCTCAAAGTTTCACACACACACACACACACACACACACACACACACACACATGGGTTTGAGTCCCACTTTGGTCAATTATGAGCTGCGGAATGTTGACAATTTCCTCCTTGATAATATTGGGAGAAAATACCCACTTCACAGAACTATTGTCAAGGCTAAATATTACATATAAACACTTCACTACTTATTATATAAATGCCAGGCACAACTAGGGTTGATAAATATTTGTTGAAAAAAACACAGAGATCCTGGTTTGTAATCATTAATACAATAAGAGAATGAGATTTGAAAGTGATTTTAGAGATTACCTATCCTTATCTTGTTTTACAGATGAGAAAACACACAGAAGTGATGTGTTTCAAGACTATGCAACCAGGGTACTGCTATACATACTCAATACAAATTTTGTTAAATAAAACCTCACACCCTTGAGTGCAAGCATTGTTAGAATAATTAATATGCTTCAAGGAAATCTTTTATTCATAATTAACCTATATGATTATAATCATTTTAGTAATCTCCCTGGTTAAAAAAAAAGACAAAACACCTTTGTCTTTGGGCTGTTACATAAATACATAAGACTAGGAAATGTGAAGGTACCCGATGGTGAGTTGAAAAACTGTGTTCTCATAACATCTGATTTATGCAGATTTAAACATGCATATTGTGAAATCAACCATATCTGCCTGATGTTGAGGAAGAAATACACGAATAGGATTAACAATGCCCTTAGAATATCCAGCTCCTTGGTATATAATAATACCATAACTAGTTATAATACTGAAGTGAAAAAAAAAAAAAAGAAGAAGAAAACTAGTGTCCATTTCTTCTGAATGTGTGGCTGACAGCCCTGGGCAAGGCATGTGGCCGAGTATGGAGATGCTAGGCCCTGAAAGGAGGGGCAGCTGCCCACCCACCTTGACAATTATCTTCCTTCTCTTGCTTACTCTGTATTTAGACCTACATGATTAAAGTACAGGCCTGCCAATGGGAAAGGGTGGGCCAGGAGTTCTGACAACCGCGATTTGCCAGGAGAAAGAGCAAGAAAACTGGACTTTAAATACCAAGCTCGGAAATCATTAGGCCATCAGCCCATTTTAATAAAGAATAAACATGCTTTTTCCAAGGAAGAACAGAGCCTTCATCTTAGGATTTGCCTTTTAAAACTCTAATGGCATCTTTGTAGGGAAGCTGTGTCGCACCACCTGGTAATGCTGGCTTCTGAAATCAGACGGAAAGGAGTCACCGAGAGACCCACTGCCATGTGAATAATCTTGCATAAACCATCTCTGTTCCCATGGCCCATCTTCCTGGACAATTAGGCTATATTCTTTTAATTACAAATTTGAACACTTTGAACACAAAAGGCACAAACGCAGTTAAAAACCTCCGAAGGATGACCTTGAGGAAGTCTCCCTACCAAAATTTTACCTCGTTATCCTAGCTTCGCTCTGCGTGGCTACTGACTCTTTTTGCTTTTTCCTTCCTTTGTTTTCATAATTCAAACTTGAGTACATCCTAGTGATCTTTGGAGAGAAAAAAAATCCAAATGTTGAATTGGATTTGGATGAAAGGTATGAATAAAGGATACTCCATCTACCTCTCTCCCCCACCCCTGTTTGGAAAGACAGTCAAGGCAGTAAAGGGAGCACTCAGTGCCGGGAGCCTGGCAGGGAGGTAATGGTTTCCCGGACGGAAGAAACAGCTTCTGAAAAGAGCCGCTGACAACCCCACAGCCTGGTGCTGCTTTGTCTGGCTCCCAGTTTCTCTCAGACCTGTTGATAATATTTATTCTCCTTCTATAGAAGAGTCTTCTTTTCTGTGTTGAACTGAGGCTGAAATGGTCTCAAAAAAGTGGATAAAGACAGCTGTCCTTTGTTTCAGCGCCATGACTTCACCTTCCCAAAACAGGTGGTAATCACTAACTGCCTCAGTCTCTCCTTCCCTAGCCAAAACCAAATCCTAAGTTCAACAGCCAAATTTAAATGAAAAACATAGACTTCACTTCATCCTGAATTTGACAGATTTATTACATAAGCAGGTAATCTTGGCTGTTGTAGTTAGAGCCATAAATATCCAGATGCTGATATTGTGAGACTTCCAAGTCAGAAGTTTAGGGGCTTATTTCTTATGGAAATAGCCGCACACCCCTTCCTTTCTGCATTTTTTCACTGTAAATGAATTATTCATAAGTATAAAATACTGAGATTTATTTTTCAGCATGAACACACACAAAAAAAGAGGGAGGAGAGCATATCATAAGCTGCTGAATTTACATCTTTACAAATAGCTTGAGATCTCAAAGGATTCTTAAGTGAGAAAAACAGGACAATTTTAACATGATTTTTTTTACAGAATATTTCTACAGGAACTTCTGGGCAGCTCATCGGTGTAAACAGACCCACAGAGGAAATTAGTTCTTTGTACCAGAAGTGAGATCAGACAAGTGTCAGAAAGCACAGCAGGGCTTTTCATGTTTGTGTGTATGAAAGAAACAGGAATCCTGTCACTTGATGTTAAGCCAAATTCTTCTTTCTCCAGTTATTTCTTAGGGTTCTGGTACGGTTCACATGAAAAATTCCTCCTTACCTGCCCCACCCCCAGAGATCCTGCCTCAATCTTTCTGGGGCCGTGCCTGGCAATGTGTTCCACAAGGCCCCAGATAGTTTTGGTGCAGTGGACCCCTGGACCAAATTCTTAACACCTCAAAAAGATAGGAAGAGCTTGAGACGTGAATGCTGTTTGCCAGAGTCTTTATTTATTTTAACAAGACCTTCTCGGAGGTTAGCATAAATAGCACATTTTGGCGAAAGCCAGGATCAGATCCAACTAAAGTGAGGGGTGCCCAGCATCACAAAGTCCTCTGCTGGTAATGGGGCTGGCGTGGGCTGGGGGAAGGTGTATCACTGATGGCGGCAATTGTGAAGTGAAACGCCACTCTTTCTACCTTTCAACACTCTGTCACTCTGGCCAGTGGCACATGTTACCTTGTGGGTAGAAATGCTTACAATGGTATAAAAATCCTTTATAAATAGAATTCTGCAAAGCGTTATAAAGCTGTCTTATACTTGGTGTCTCTGAAGTACCAAGGCGAAGGGCTCAAGCCTTAAAATTTTCAATATTTGGTAATTCAGAAGTCAATCAGAAATAAATAAGCATATTAAAGGCTTGGGAAATTTGTCTTGTAAGGTAGCAGGACCAACTTTCCTGGAGAGATTAAAGAGTGGAGATGCATTTGCTCGTAGGCTCTAAGATTCACTTTCCAGACTTCTATTTGCTGCTCAGGCTGTGAACATACTTCGAAGGAGATGACACTTCCCTAAAGTCTTCCTTCTTTCTAGCTTCCTTAAGCCATTTCTGTCCAAGATGCCTCTATTCCTAACCTGGCCACCAAGACACTCTACTTGGGATCTAAAATAAACAGGTGAAGATTAGCATTAGAATTTCTCTGCCTGGGTTGTTTCTTCTTAAACAGAAACAAACGAGGTGGTCAAGAAGATGGGTGGCACAGTCAATTAATGGTATTTCTGTCTTTGAGGTTTGTATTTAGGATAAAAGCAGAATGGTACATCATCTTTAGGTCATGGCTCTCTTATTATGGGGTATTTGAAAAACTCAAAAACCTGTTTAGCAGAGTACAAAGAGGACAATGGATGTCACCGTTCAAGAGCTGTGTGCAGCTATGTAGAAGGTAAGGAATGATTGAGGCAAATTTTGTTTTATGGCTGAATGGGACTTTCTCTCCTCTCCCTACAGTTTGATTTCCTGAATAAGAGTCAATATATACAAGGTAGTGGATAAAACACCAATTAAATTGATTAATGCATTAATGTACTAAATGTGCATTGGGTCCTTGCTATGAGCCAAGCACTTTCCTAAGCACTAAGATTGTATCAGTGAAGAAAGCAAGAAGGAAGATATTCCTGCTTTTGTGAAATGTACATGCTAGTGTCAGGATACAGAAAATACACATCATAGGTAAATGCTATGCTATGTGAGAATGTGGTTAAGTACTATGGAAAAAATACAGCATAGTTATGGAGACTCCATTTAAGCAATAATTGCCTTTTGACATTCTCCGTTAGGTACTGTGTTAGATGTAAGAGATCCAATAGGGTCCTGACCTCTAAGGAGTGAGAGCTGCCATGTTGAGACTGTCATACTCCAGGGCTGGCCAAGAAGAGGCCTTCCGGATTGCCACTCAGCCTTGCCTGGCCATGGAGGGTATTGCTTATAGACCATGGCACTATTTCTCACTGGGCTCCATAGTTCATCACGATACAGTGTTCCAGGCAGTCTCCACCCATGAATCAGAGCTGGCCCTCAAGGGGAACCAAGAATGGTGTGAAATTAGACATGTTACCTAACTACCCCTCAGCCAAGCTTGCTCCTCTCTAAAGGAAGTGAGACTGTGTTTTGAAAAGTTCTTGCCAGTTCTGAAACATAGCATTTCTCAGGAAACGTATGATATCTACCAAATGAATTGTATAGAAACTATCTAATATAGGACATCAGAATAGGGGGAAAAAATCCTTATTTGCAGTTATAAAATTAGATTATCTCCCATCACTGTTGTTCCTGTAATCTGTTTCCTAGAATATTCCTGCAAGATATTCCAGGGAAAATGTCTAAATTTTGTCTCATAGGGGTCCACACAGCACTTTAGTGTATAAATGCTCAGGGAAAACAAAAACAAAAACCTGTGCTTATTCTTATTCTTCAGCTGGGTCTCATGAGTACAACATAGATAAGGTAGGATGCGATTAAGAAGAGGACATCAGGAAAAATCGAGGTATGACCCAGAGGTTCTCTGAAGGCACCTGGGAATAAAGACTTCGAAAGCAGAATAGCAGAGAAGGTGTAATGTTTGGTCCTCGTGGCATTTTTTGTCATAGTCTGACCCTGTTAGGCTAATACTTTTGTTTTTTGTTTTTTTTTTAATGTTTCACTGATGAGTGTTTATTAAAATTGTGCCCTGTTCTCATACTTAAATTTTAAAAATTTTCTCTTTAGTATCCGTATTGTTATCTTTTTAAAATACCTATAAAAGCTTTCCTACAGTTATTTTGTTGCATATTAAATATTTCCCTAAATCTCTCGTTTCTCTCCTATCCCTCTGTCCTAGATTCATGCCCTGCCATCACTACCACTTTTTATGCATCTTTAATGCTTTATTCCAGAGAAACATTAAAAGCAATAAAGATTTTCCTAGATCCATTATTTTTATAAGAAAAAAAGATTTAAAAAGGAAAAGCCAATGGCAATCCTTGATATGATATTGAAAATTCTTATTAATGAGGCTTTCCTACAGAGTTACACATTTTTAGGTTAAAAAATTAGACTGGAGGGGGCATCTGGGTGGCTCAGTCTGTTAAGCGACTGCCTTTGGCTCAGGTCATGATCCCAGGGTCCTACTATTGAGTCCCACATTGGGCTCCCTGCTCAGCAGTGGGCCTGCTTCTCCCTCTCCCTGCCCTCTCTCTGTGTCAATAAATAAATAAATACAATCTTTAAAAAAAGTTAGACTGGAGAATTACTTCCACTTCAGGCCAAGATGTAGTAAAAATGACTAGATTTATCCTCCTGCCTACACCAATTAAAAAACTGGACAAAATATATAAAACAATGGTTTCAAATATTGGTATTAGGGGGAGTAGGACAGGGATCACCGAGAGGAAACTGAGGTGTCCTATAATTGCCCCAGATTGCTGTCAGGTCATAGCATGGGACTGAAGGGGGATGTGATCTCAGCGTAGTGGTTTGCCTGAGCTGAGCAGGTGGAGTAGTCAGTCAAAGGAGCCCAAGGTGCTAAGAATCTGCCAGTGAGAGTACCTGAAAGGAGAGAACTGCACAGGAAGAGAGGTCCAGGGGTCTGCAGCTTTCCCCTTCAGTTTTCAGCCAAGTAGGATTAAGTGCATACATGTAAGTGAAACCTTCTACAGCCAAAGAGCCACTCAAAAGGATTAGGTGAAACAAGAGCCAGAGATCACAGCTGCCAGAACAGTTAGTGTCCCCACCTGCCAGAGTGGGAAAACTTCACAATTCTCAGTTCATGAGCTAAAGTGCTCAGGAAAGTATTGGCCAAGCATTGGGGTAAAATTAGCTCCTGGATAAAAGCAGCTCTAATCCCACCTGACAAAGCCTTTAAAGCAAAAGATTAAGTTATTTGCATGTAGCTTAATTGCAGAAGAGTTAATGAAGAGTGGAAGAATACTTAAGAGTAGTACAAAAATATCCAGCACGCTGTAACGTAAATTTCACAATGTCTACAATCCAATAAAAAATCCTAGGCACGCAGAGTTAAGAGGAGAAAAATCAATCAAAAATGATCCAAAAATGACACCAGTGAGAGATTAGAAAAGGACATTAAAAGTTATAATAATTAGGGACACCTGAGTGGCTTAGTCGGTTAAGCTCTGACTTCAGCTCAGGTCGTGATCTCGGGGTCCTGGGATCAAGCTGGGGTTGGGTTCACCACTCAGTGGGAGTCTGCTTGTCCCTCTCCCTCTCCCTCTGCCCCTCCACCTGTTTGTGTTCTCTCTTTCCCTCTCTCTCCAATAAATAAATGAGTTCTTTATAAAAAAGCTATAGTAATTTTATGCCATATGTTAAAGAAAGATAAATAACGGAATATACTAAATAGAGACCTACAATATTTTTGAATATTTTTATTTTGAGGTAATCTTAAATTTACATTGAGTTGTAAAAAATACCACAGAGAGATCCCATAGAAACTTTATGCAATTCACCCCAATGGTAACATATTGCAAAACTATAGCAAAATATCATAACCAGGACATCTGAGATTAGTGTAGTCAAGTCTATCACCATGCGGGTCTGCATGTTGACCTGTTACAGGCACACTCATTTCCCTCTCCAACACACCCTCTTTCAACCCTAGTAACTACACATTTGTTCTTCATATCTATAATCCTATATCTCAAGAATGTTATATCAACAGAATTATATATTTTTCACCTTTTAGAATTGGCTTTTCTCACTAAACCTAAATCTCTCAAGATTATCCAGGTAGTTGCTTATATCATTAGCTCATTCGTTTTCACTGCTGAGTAGTGTTCCATGGCGTGATTGTTAGAACAACTTAACCACTCACCACTGAAGAGCATCTCGGTTGTTTTCGATTTGGGGTTGTTATGAATAAAACTGCTACAAGCATTCATGTTAGAATTTTGTGTGAACATAAGTTTTCATTTCTCTGAGATAGATGACCGGCAGTGCAATTACAGAGTCAGATGACCCAGATGCCTGTTGTATGTTTAGTTATTTTAAAAACTACCAAACTGCTTCTTAAAAAGGCAGTGCCATATTACATTTCTACTAGCAAGAGAAGAGTGATCCACTTCCTTCACAACCTTATCAACTTTTGGAATATTGATAGGAATTATATTAAACTTGTACATCAATTTGGGGAGAATTAAAATCTTTGCCATGTTGAATCTCCAATCCAAGAACATGGTATGTCTCTTCATTTATTTACATCTTTGATATCTTTCATCATGATTTTATATTTTTCAAGATTCAAATCATGTACATGTTTTATTAGATGTATTTCACTTTTGTGTGATTGTAATTTTAATTTTAAGTTTCTTTTTATTTTAATCTTTTTATTTTATTTTACTTTATTTTATTTTAATCTTAGTGTCTGTTGCTAAATCTTAGTGTTCATTGCTAAAATATAAAAATAAAATCCTGTAAATTTGTTGAACTTACTCAATAGTTCTAAGAGAGAAGTTCTAGGTTGTTTTTTGACAATTCTTCAGATTTTCTACATAGAAAATCATGTCATCTTGAAATAGAGACAGTTATATTTTTTCCTTCTGATCTGTATGCCTTCTCCCTCAATTCCTTTTCTTGCTTTATTTCACTGGTTAGAACTTCCAGCAGCATGTTGAATAAGAGTGGTGAAATCAGACATCATAACTTTGTTTCCAATCTCAGGGGAAAAGTATCAGTTTTTCATCTTTAAGTACAATGGTAGCTGTAGGTTATTCAGAGGTGCTTTTTATCAGTTGAGGAACTTCCTCTCTATTTCTATTTTTCTGAGAGTCTTTATCATGAATGTGTTAAATTTTGTGAAATACTTTTCCTGCATCAATTGATATGTCATGTAGTTTTTCTTCATTTGAGTGTTAAAATGGCTGATTACACTGATTGACTTCCAAACACTGTACCAGGCTTGCATTACTAGAATAAACCTTAGTTGGCCATGCTGTTTAATTCTTTTTATATATTAGTTCTACTTTCTTAGATTTTGTTAAGGACTTTTCCACCTTTTATTCACTAGGTATATTATGTTTTTCTTTTTGTAATGTATTTTGTTTGGGGGGATAATACTGGTTTCATGAAATAAAAAAAGATTAACTCCCATTCTATTTTCTGGAAGAGATTATGTAAATATGGTGTTAATTCTTCTTTAAAAATTAAGTAGAATTCTCCAATTAAACCATCAATGTTTTGAGGTTTCTTTTTTTTTAGAAGTTTATTTTTATTGCTAATCCAATTTCCTTAATATTTATACAGATACTCAAAATATTTCATATTGAATGAGTTGTGATAGTTTGTATTTTTTGAGGAATTGTTTCATTTCATCTAAATTATCAAATTTACATGTACTGAACTGTTTGAAATAATCCCTTATATGTAGAAAATGAAATAACCACAAATTAATACTAGAAAAGTGAAGAAACAAATGAAAATACATCTTCAAAATATCTGAACAAATACTATACCAAAGAAGATTATTGGGTGGCAAGAAAACACATGAAATGATGTTCAACATTCTTAGTCATTAAGAAAATGCAAATTTAAATAGCAGTGAGGCAGTATTTAACCCTTAGTAGGTTGTCTAAAATTAAAAAGACTGACTGCACCAAGAATTGGTAAGAATATGGAGGAGCTTAAGAGCTGGAACTCTCGTTTACTCCTAGTGAAAACGTAAGATGGTACAACTACTTTGGAAAAGTTTAGCCGTTTCTTATCAATTTAAACATTTATCTACCACAAGACCTAACCATTTTACATCTAGATATTTACCCATGAGAAATGAAAACTTATCTCCACACAAAACGTTGCACACAAATATTCATAGCAGCTTTGTGTGAAGCAACCCAAGTTTCCATCAATAGGGGAGTGAGTAAACATAGTTCGATCTGTTTCTACACATTGGAATACTACTCACACACAAAAATCCATATTAACACAAATGCATTTCAAAATAATTATGCTGGGTAAAAGAAGCCAGTCAAAAAAAAATTACACTATAATATCATTTATATACTGTTCAATAAAATCCAAGTTAATCTCTACAGACTGAAAGTCCATCAATGGTGGTTTGTGGATAGTGGTAGTGGGTGGGGGATATTAGGGATGGAGGGATTACAAAAAGATACAAGGAATTTGGGGTGATGACTATATTCATTAACTTGATTGTAGTAATTATTTCCTATGTGTGAAAATATGTTAACTTTTATCAAACTGTACACTTTGCAATTTTTTTTAGAGAGAGAATGTGCGTGCACATGTGGTGGTGAGGTGTGTGGGGGAGGAAGAAGGGGCAGATGGAGAGGGAGAGAGAGAATCCCACGCAGGTTCCATGCCCAGCCAGAGCCCCGTGTGGGACTCTATCCCAGAACCCTGAGATCATGACCCAAGCTGAAATCAAGAGTCAAAGCGCAACTGACTGAGCCTCTGAGGTGCCCCAGACTGTACAATTTCAACATGTACAATTTATTACATTTCAATTTTACCTCAATATAGCTGTAAAAAACCCACTAGAAACAAAAAAGAGTACTTCAGGAAGTTTACATCAATGTGCCCTAGTAGTCCTTCGTCACCAGGCTCTTTTCTCCATAGAAAATTTGTGTGAATTTGGAGCTACCAAAAGTTATTAATAAAAAAAATAAATAAAATGCAAGTATTCATCTCTAAAGACTGACACACTAACTATTCTAAGATATCATGTAAACCACACCTACAAACGAAGCTGGTCATACTTTTATTGGGTAATGTGGTATTTGCTTTGTGGGTCTTTTTTTTTTTAACTTGGATAACAGCAAGATACAAACATGAGGATGGAGGGTCTTGAAGAAAACTTTTACTGAAGATGCTATTTTTATAGTCTGGCATCAGACTTTGACACATGTATTCTCTGTCAGCAACTTAACAAAGTTGGTAACATTCTTAACACACGATGAGTGCCCTGTCAATCAGTGCTTTGAAGAATAGGGAAGGCTGAAAGATTTCAGATGAGATAAAAATGCAACTGAAGCTGTGAAAACAGCATTATCACATTTTTATTTCAAAGATCAGCCATGAGAGAAGCTAGTGTTTATCCAAAGGGTTCTATTAACTAGGACCCAAAATGATACATATTTTTAAATAGCCCATAAAACTTCTACCTTTAAAGGCTGATGGGAGTTCCATCTTACATTTATAAAGAGGTTATTTTTCTTTTAAAAACAAAGTTCTTTTTGAGATTAGATACCATATTGTTGACTAAAACACGAATACGTATTTTGAGTACCCATAAAATAAATAATAGAAGAAAAGCCCTGTTAGACAAGCTCAATACTCTTCATCCATTTGGGGATAGAGTTTAGACTAAATTGCTATGGAATCATGTAGAATAAAGTGATTCCAGCGACCAAACTGACCACGTATTCTCCCACAGTGCATTTCACTGGCTGCACACTAAAGGTGCCTAATAAATGTCTTCCCTTCAGTTATTAGCAACTTCGCTTTCTTCCACAAACATTTTCATAAGTCCCTGAATCATTGCCCTCACCTGATGGCTCATCTCTTCCCATATCCAAATGATCTCTGTATTGGGCTGGAGGAATACAACCTTAGCAAATTAAATAAATTTTAGTTCTTGAAGAAGTGATTTTATACATATCAGGACTCCCATAATCCTTTCTCAAAGTGTTAGCCCTCTTCATACATTGATGATTCAGTGGGATTCTCAGTTTTTGTGTGTGTGTGTTTTTTTAAGATTTATTTATTTATTTATTCGACAGAGATAGAGACAGCCAGCGAGAGAGGGAACACAAGCAGGGGGAGTGGGAGAGGAAGAAGCAAGCTCACAACGGAGGAGCCTGACATGGGGCTCGATCCCAGAACGCCAAGATCACGCCGAAGGCAGACGCTTAACCGCTGTGCCACCCAGGTGCCCCTCTCAGTTTTTTTAATCTATGTAAACAAAACAAAACAAGGGGTGCCCAACTGGCTCAGTTGATAGAGCATGTGACTTTTGATACTGGGGTTGTGAGTTCGAGTCCCATGTCAGGTGTAGAGATGACTTAAAACAGAACAAAACAAAAACAAAAAACCTTTCTCTAGCTTTCGACAGCTCCTTGCCCTAAGGCCACATTTCTCAAAGTGTACTTAATCATCTACATCAGGCTTGATCATTGCTAACCAAAAAATGCCGATTTCTAGATCTACCACTAGGCTCAAAACCGTTGCCTATTTTTAAGTAGGATGGAGGTGATTATCAGGCATGCTGAAGTCTGTAGTCCTAGGAAGCTGAATTCAGTTCCTCACGTTCTCGCTCCCACCTCATTCTACTGAGTCCACAGTTATTAAGAGCATTTTAATGTCGGAGGGACCATTGTGTGTTTCAGTGCCAAGGATGTTAATTCAATTGGAAATAAAACTTGACAGGGGTGCCTGGGTGGTTCAGTGGGTTAAGCATCTGACTCTTGATCTCAGTTCAGGTCTTGATCTCAGGGTCATGAGTCCAAGCCCCACATTGGTCTCCATGCTGGGTATGGAGTTTACTTAAAAAAATAAATAAATAAAACATGGCTGCAGAGAAGGGAATCCATAGTTCATAATATAGTTTTGAATGAAGTAAAACAGGAACGTGATTCTTTTATCTCCATAGCATTGTGGAATGTGCTCCAGGTAAGTATGAAATGATAGTAAAACAGTGCTGGCCTATGAGTTGTCTCATGTATGAAGTGGATAATGGTGTAGCAAAGGAGAGAAAATATGATAATGAGTGGAAAGGTAGCTTAGAATACTTCAAGACTTCCAACATGCCAAATTTTCTAAGAGTGAGATTTAAAAACGTCCTTTTCATGTCTTATTCCAAAGATTAATTTTTAATCTTCATATTCATGTTTTATTGAATGCAAATTCTGTTTCATTCGCATAAATGACAGGTCTCTGGCTCAAGCACTATAGTTCACAAACGCTTGGACTATGGTCCAAGATTATGACTCAGTCCCAGCTCTTCCACTTAAAACCATATGAACTTGGGTTTTTTATTTCAACTAGTCTAGTTCTAATTTCTCACAATAATAGATCGAATAAGGATGTATGTTGTTTCCTAGAATCATGGTGAGAACGAGGTAGGTCACTATACAAAAGCAACTACAACAGCCCTTGGTGCATGGTAGACACTCATTCGCTCTTAGTTCCTTGTGGAGCTGCTCCCTTCTGCCTTCGTGCACCACCCTGTAATGAAAATGGAGAGGACCACTTCATGACTGCTACTTTCATCTTTTATGAAAATCTGTAGTCGTGAACTAGATTTCAAAAGAAAAACTGAGATCATGGCTTTTTTTTCTCCCAATAATGATACTGAGCATGCTGCAGATTAGCATGAAGTGAGAGTAAAACTGTGTTGGACTATTGCTTGTTCATAAGTAATTACCTGGTGAATGACGGTGTCTCCTTAACTTGTGTTATATATTCTGGGATCACAATTAGAGTTTAGGCTGAATATTTTAATTGGAGAACTGGGAGCTATTCTAGACTCTTTCTGAAATTTAGTGAATAAAGATACATTAAGAAATGTTATGGGTTTAATTTATGCTACTACAGTGCCCAATTTCAAACTCTACCTAAGTCAGAGATTATCATTTATACCATAATTCTCATATTTGATACCTAGAAGTAATAGCTTTTTCTTCCACTGAATAGAGAGAAAAATAATTTTTTTAGAAGATTTTATTTATTTATTTGACAGAGATAGAGACAGCCAGCGAAAGAGGGAACACAAGCAGGGGGAGCGGGAGAGGAAGAAGCAGGCTCATAGCTGAAGAGCCTGATGTGGGGCTCGATCCCATAACGCCGGGATCATGCCCTGAGCCGAAGGCAGGCGCTTAACCACTGTGCCACCCAGGTGCCCCAAGAAAAATAATTTTTCTTTTAAGTGTCCGTGGTCCAAAAGCTTTAGGCCTTGGCCAGACATGATAGAAAGATATTCCATCTGGAAAGTGATTATACTAATTTAATTTTGTAAGCACCTAGTAAAATCTATCCTCTGCTTGTTAGGTGCAGTAATTATTATTTTTGCAAATTGAGCAAGCCCCCCTAAAAAATCATAAAGCAGGCAGTAGTCCCCTTTCCAACTTAAACACAAGGAGTCCTCACACCACCACTTCACAGTATTAACATAACCAACTTTACTTTTAAAAAATCCCAAATTCAAATGTACATTATTGACTTTCATCATATCACTACCTCCATTCTTCTCGAATACTTTCCCTCAAGTTCTGACAATTTCATGCCCCTTTCCTGTTAATGTTTTATTTTTCATCAGCCTCTTAAACACGATGCCTTGGCCAAATGTCGTGACCATCACCTCTTTACACTGATGCCAGCTAAAGTAATGTTTAATAAGTCACAAAATGAATACCACTCCTTAAAGCTCGTATATTCTTCTAGCTTTTTAGTGCTTCTCTAGTGTCTGATGGAGATACTGAAGTTTTGTCAATGTTTTGTCTTATTTATTATGTATTCACAGTTCAGTATAACACAATTCACATACAACATCAACCTGAAATCACTACAAAATAAACCTGAAATATTTTGACCAACTAAATATGTAACACGTAAGCATCACCCTGGATAGCTTTATTATTTACATGGTAATCTACTGTGCAGAAAACAGTTCACACAGCAAGCCTGGGGCTGCTATCGTTAGAAGAGGTTGCTTTCAAGGTTGGCTCTTGGCCAACTCTTGGCTAGGCTTCTGGAACTTTCCCTAACTGATAGGGTTGTTTTCTTATGCCTGTACATACAACATGATTTATCGTTAATGTTTACTGGAAGTCTGGAATTTTGCTAGTTTCTAGCAGAGTCTGTGACATATGTGACCTTCTTCAACTGGGCTTCCCTGGGCAGAAACATCATATATACACACATTGATGCATTTTTGCTACTAGAGGCTAGAGGGAGAATGTGCTCAGTGTAACCGCTTAAAGGAAAGAGAGAGCATAGGAAGATGAATGTGTGTTTCACCAGACAACTCCTGTATTCTTTTCCTTTACAGATCCAGCTGTGTCTGTGTGCTGTGTTGATGTAATTATGACTCCATGCTGAATCTCTGAATTTTTTCTAGCAAATCACTGAACATATGGGTGGTCTTGGAGACCTCCCAAGAGTCACCTAATTACATAAAATACTAATTAGTATTTTATGGAATAAAACAGTAAAAGTTGCCTTTTTCGATCCCTCAAGAAAAAACTTCTTCTCTTTTCTCATATGACATATGTTACTTCCCTGCTTAAAAATCTGCCATCACTATGCACTGTATTTAAGATCCTAATTCTTCTTGAACACCTACCAATTTCTTCCCCAGTCTCCTCTCAACTCCTTTGATCCCTTGCTCACTGGAATTTGGCCATGTTCTCCACCCTAGAAGAGAATCATGAATTATATCCACTCACCAAATGGACCTGCTTCTCTCCTCCATTCTCCTGATGCCATTACAAATCCATTGCTCTGCCACAACTCCTAAAATTCACTTAATCTGAAGCGCAGAGATGTGGGCATTGGATAATCTCCAAATCTGGTACTTTCCTCATAATTATTTATGAGCCATAGGGTGCCTAAAACTAAGTTTAGCTGGCAATTCCTTTATAAACCATTGCAGTTCGTAGGATGTTTGCCAAAATTTCAATATATGCAGCTCTTATCACCTAAGATGTGTTGACTGAAAATAAAGGTACCTTTGATTACCCATGACTGAAATCAGAAGCATATTTATTACAAATTACCTACCAAGAGCTCTGGGACAGGTGACTTCCAGGTCTGCTCAGGAGCTCCACAGTATCAGACCGCTGAAGTGACGGTTCTGCATTTCTCTTAGCCTTCCCCTTTTAGCTGCAGTTTGGCTGCTGCTATCACAGACATCACACAGCTAACTACATTCACACAGAAATCAGGGGTTAGGTGATGTGTTGGTAATAAAATAGCTTTTTCTTCACAGGCTGGCTCTCTCTTTTATCAGGAAGCAGAACGTTTCCCACAAGAGAATAGCTGGCTTCTCTCATAATGCATTATTGGCCAGAAGTAGTTGGCATGCCATCCCCTGTACCAATCCTGGGGAAAATAAATAGTATTCACAGACTGGCTCAGACCAATCATAACGTGATCCCAATGATGGGAGGAAAGACTTGAGCACGTTGCTGCTGAATGAAGCTGGAATTATGTTAGCAGTAACTGTTGGGTAGGCCAGTGGTTCATCTGGAGTACTAATTAGAACACAGATCTGGAGACCCAACCTCCTATTTCTGCTTTAGTAGGTCTCATGTGGAGCCTGAGAACCTACATTTCTAATGACATCTTAGGTGATAACGGCTGCTGCTGCTGCTTTGGGAGGCAAACGTCAGCCTCTATCAGTCAACTCCATAGGTTCCAGGTGAAGTCAAGGGTTACCAAGTTATTTACACACCTAGGTAAGGATTAGTGCTGATACCATATACTGATATAGACAAGGTTTACACCTTGGTCTCACGACAACTATAGCAAGTGTTAGTACTAGCCTCCCGACAGAGTGGGAACATAAATGGCATCAATTCCAGTTTTCATAGTTTTAAAATCAATTTTGTAACGTGCTTCATCATGTCAAACATATAAGGAAATAAACTACAAAACAACACACACTTCCTTTTGCAAAACAAATAACTCTTTAAATCAAAATATTCATCGGTCCAGATCATTCAAAATAATAGGAATTCTCTTATGAAATTTAAATGCAACATAATATTGTATTTTTCTCCAAACACCTGAATATATTAAAAAAAGGGAAGGATAATAATGTTTTATATTTTCTAAAAATATTACATCCTAGGAAATAGAATCTTGGCATGGATTAATGTCAAACCAAATAGAGGGCTGGAAAATCAGCCTGGTGAATACATTTTTATTGGTAGAGTTTAAGAAAATTGATATATAAGGGGCGCCTGGGTGGCACAGCGGTTAAGCGTCTGCCTTTGGCTCAGGGTGTGATCCCGGCGTGATGGGATCGAGCCCCACATCAGGCTCTTCTGCTATGAGCCTGCTTCTTCCTCTCCCACTCCCCCTGCTTGTGTTCCCTCTCTCGCTGGCTGTCTCTATCTCAGTCGAAGAAATAAATAAAATCTTTAAAAAAAATTGATATATCATGTCTAAGAGACTACAGAACATATGCAAAAAAAGAATGGATACATTATGTAGAATAAGTATCATATTACAATAGGTAGATATGGAGGTAGCAGGTAACATTGTTAAAGAACGTCTCTTAGTACCATATGCTACCAATATAGGCTCGTTGATGATCTATTATGTATCTGGTGTGACGATAATTTCCTGTTATGTTTGTAGACAACATACAGAGGCAAAAAGTTTTACCCACACGAAGTGTCTGAGCAATAAAGAAAAATATAAGGAAAGGGATATTTCAATGGCCATAAGCCCAAATAAGATGATACAGAGTATGCACACGCCCTGAAGCAGATGGGAAAACTCCACAGAGGAAAGGAAAGTTCTGCCTCAGGTTATTTATCATTAAGGGAAGAGGAAGGAATTTTAAGTTAGGATCACAGAGGGGGTAAGAACATTAAAAAAAAAAAAGTTAGAGAATAAGGAGGAAGTCTGGCTGGTTCTAGGGTGAGAATTATAAACAATTAAGAGCATAGTGGCTTCTGAACTCATTGCTCTATCCTGGTGAACCACAGATGTGAATAAACAAGCCTAGGGCAAAAACCTATTCAACTAAGCATTTTCACAAGGCAGGTTTCTGAGGTTAGGATTTCAAGATTAAAGAGCTATTGAGTGTAAAAATAAGTTCTATATAAAATAGAGAAATGCTTTGCCATGCCATAAGGGATTATCTTATAAACACACATCACATTTTACATGTGTGAGGAGCCAAAAAGGCCCATCTGTGCTCAGATATTATTTAACCATCTAGAAAGAGCTCAGGCTCTGCCTGAGACCTATATTTGGATAAACACTTATGATCCCGTAAAACTAATTGCTCTTTTGTCATGGATACTCTTATCTTCCTCTTTATAAACCCCATATTTTCGTTAATTTTTACTAGCACTTCTTACACATCGCTGTATTCTTTACATAAGAAATCTGGGCTAATACCATAAAATTGCTTTAAACGTTATTTCAAAGATAAAGAATTTTTGGAGGAGTACAAGTGAGGGAAGAGAGGCTTTCTCTCTTTACTTCATGCACCTCTGTTTTGTTTGACATTTTTAACAAGCATTTACCATTTCTGATAAATGTTGAAACTAATAACTTTTTATTGCGGTAAATTATGCGTAACATAAATTTATCACATAAATATTTTCAGTGTACGATTCATTGGTATTTAGGACATTCGCTTTGTCGCGCAGTCATCATGACCGTTCACATCCAGAACTTCTCATCATTCCAAACTGAAACCCATTAAACAATCACCTCCATCCCTTCTCTTCTCAAAACCTAGAAACCATTGTTCTATTTTCTGTCTGTATGAATTCGACCACTCTAGGTATCACATAAGTGAAATCATACACTATTTGTCTTTTTCTGTCTGGTTTATTTCACTTAGCAAAGTATTTTCAAGACTCATCCATGTTGGAGCTTGTAGCAGAATTCCATTCTTTTTTACGGCTGAATATTCCTCCGTGTGCCTATACCATATTTTGTTTATCCATTCATCCATCAATCCATTCATCTATGCAAGCAACACCTGGGCTACTTCCAGTTTTTGACTATTATGAATAACCCTGCTATGATATAGGTATACAGATACATGTTTATGTTCTTGCTTTCAATTCTTTTGAGTGTATATCCAGAAGTGGAATTTCTGGATCATATGGCAATTCTATGTTTAAGTTTTGGAGGAACGTCCATACTGTTTTCCACAGCAGCTGCACCATTTGACATCCCCACCAGCTAGACATAGAGTTAGATTTATCCCACATCCTCATCAATACTCATTATTTTCTGGAGGGTTTTTGTTTGTTTTTAGTAGTAGCCATTCTAATGGAAGTGAAGTGGCATCTCATTGTGGTTTTGATTTGTATTTCCTCAATAATTAGTGATGCTGACCATCTTTTCATGTACTCATAGGGCCATTTGTATATCTTCTTTGGAGACCTGTCTATTCAAATTCTTTGCATATTTTAAAATTGGATTGTTAGTTATTTTGTTGGTTTTCATCCTTTTGCATGTGAATATCCAGCATTCCCAAAGCTATGTTTTGAAAAAACTGCCATTTCCCCCCTGAATAGTCTTGGCACCCTTGTCAAAAATCATTTGGAGCGCCTGGGTGGCTCAGTCGTTAAGCGTCTGCCTTCAGCTCAGGGCGTGATCCTGGAGTTCTGGGATCGAGCCCCACGTCAGGCTCTTCCACCGGGAGCCTGCTTCTTCCTCTCCCACTCCCCCTGCTTGTGTTCCCTCTCTCGCTGGCTGTCCCTATCTCTGTCAAATGAATAAATAAAATCTTTTAAAAAAATCATTTGCTCGTATATGCGAAAGTTTATTTCTGCGTTCTCTATACTATTCCATTGGTCTATAGGTAAGCCTTTATGCCACTACCACACTGTTTTGATTATGGTAGGTCTGTAGTAAATTTTAAAAACAAGAAGTTTTGAGTTCTCTTCATTTGTGCTTTTTCAAGATAGCTTTGGAAAGTATGTATTTCTGCCATTTTGCTATTTGTTTTCAATATACCTTATAGCTCTATTGTTCCTCATTTCCTCCATTACTTTCGTCTTAGAATTTATTTGATTTTTTACAGTGAAATTTTTAATTCCCTTCACATTTCCTTTTTAAGTATATTCTTTAGCTATTTTCTTTGTGGTCACATCAGGGATTACGCTCCTATTTGAATTTACACCGGCTTGATTTTAACCACATACAAAAACTCTGCTCCTTCACAGCTCTGTCAGTTACTCCCTTTCAGTAACTAATGTCATAAAATTCTATTTTTATGCTCTGTGTATCCAAAACATATAATTATAATTATTAATGCATCAGTTTCTTAAATCATGGAGAAAACAAAAAGTCAAAATACAAAAACCAAAATTATAATCCTAGTTGATCCTAATATTTAGCTGAGGATAAATCTAAACATCATTTATAAATTTTCTAATTTAGAAAACTTTGTATAAATATATATATTAACAATTAAATATGAGATGGCAGCTGGAGCTTATAGTTATTTATACATCTAGTGTTTCACTTGAAATTATACATGTAATAGAAATAAAATTAGGGGCGCCTGGGTAGCGCAGTCGTTAAAGCGTCTGCCTTTGGCTCAGGGCGTGATCCTGGTGATCCGGGATCGAGTCCCACATCAGGCTCCTCCGCTGGGAGCCTGCTTCTTCCTCTTCCACTCCCCCTGCTGTGTTCCCTCTCTCGCTGGCTGTCTCTCTGTCACATAAATAAATAAAATCTTTAAAAAAAAAAAAAAAAAAAGAAATAAAATTAAATTTTATTTACAGTATTTTCACAGAACGTATTTGTATCTAAATAATGGTTGGGCAAATCACTCTATTAAGGTAAATTGATATATTTTAGTCTCTCTTCTCACAGGATAATTGATTTTTGTGTTTAAATTTCAAGATTAAGACCTGCAAAATGTTTCCAATTCTGTGACAAATGTCTTCAATATGTTTTGAGGTCTTAGGAGCAAATAATAGAAAAATATACTAAATAAAAGTCATGAGGAAAGTAGAAACACTGAAATATATAACGTATTAGAGCTCAAGCTCAGAAGGACAGTTCTGCTTCAGGAGAATATATTTCCACCTAAAACAAGCAGTTTTATTTATTTTTTTAATGAAGCTCCAATTTTAATTTACTTGTACCTGTTAAAAAGCCAAAAAGCTTTGTTTCACAGACATGACAGTATCTATAACTTAAAGTGTTTTTATGAGACTTATAGTTGAAATAAGTATGTTTATTTAGACCATTTTTATTTCAGCAAATTGCATGGTTCATGGTGAAGTAGAGACCTGAGACCTAATTTTAATTCAAGCATTCCTCACATAAGTAGAATTGGAAGTGGAGTAGAAAGTAAAATCCTATTCCAGGATGAAAATATACAAGCATATATATTTTTTTTTCTTTCATATTTTATATTAAATATATATATATATTCCTGAAGGGAAGTGCAAACAGAAATTATTCTATCACTAAATCAAAATTAAAAAAAAGTCAAAAAGCAGCTACCAAAGTTAGATAATTTTCATACATAGTATTCAGATCATATTAAGACTGTTAATTTAAAAAACTCTTACATCCAAAACACAGAGCAAAATATTAATGGCTTATAAAAGAGATTATTACCCAGACCCACACTTAAAGATAGTAGTGGTATGCCAGCCACAACCACAACTGTTTTCTACAGCTGAGAATTATGCATGAAGGGAGAAATGCATAAATGTGGTTAAGGTTCTGGAACCAAATTCCAGTATGAGATAGGGAGGTTTCCACACACATCCAAGCAGCTCTCTGGACACCGGCTGGATAGCCTATAATCCAAGTCAATCCTGACACTATCTATTTGAAGACAGCATCAGATCCCAAAGGTTAACGGCTCAGTCCTACAAGACTGCCCCCCACTTCAGACACCTGTCACAAATCCGGGTTATCCTCCGTGCTTTTTTTAAAAATTTTTTTTTAGTGGAGGCTTCATTACATAGACATGATTGATTAAATCATTATCCAATGGTGATTGATTCAATCTCTAACCCTCTCCCCTCCTTGGAAGTCAGGGGGTAGGACTAAAAAGTTTTCTACCCTCTAATCAAAAAGGTTGATTCTCCTGGTAACCAAAAAGTGTGTTACAAAGTCGCCTCATTAACATAACAATAAGCACATTCTTTTTTCCCCCTCTCATCTTGTAGGAAATTACAAGGGTTTAAGGAGCTCTGTGCTGGAAATGGGACAACTGTGTACTTATTATAAATCACAATATCTCCATGGTACTGCATAGTAACTAAGAGCAATCACCTGGAGCCGTTGCCAGACTTGGGCCTTTCTTGCTCTAAGACCTCAGTCAAATTTCCTAACCACTTTGTGCCTTAGCTTTCTTGCTTGTCAAATAAACTTAACAATTGCACCTCAAAGGTGCTGAAAGGCGGTAAGACTTCATTAGTCAATACATGTGACATACTTAGAAGAGTACAAAGTATACATATTAATGTTTTAAAAATGTAAGTTGTGGTGGTGATGATGATGATGCCTGAGGTAGGGGAGAAACACTTAAGATTGAAAAGGTATATACTGTTATAGGTTGAACCGTGTCCCCTAAAAATTTTTAATGTCGAATTCCTAATTCCCACATGTCAGAATATGACCTTATTTGGAAATAGGATCATTACAGATAAAACGAATTCATTTGATAAGTCATACTGGAGTAGGGTTGGACCTACTCCAGGGTGACTGGTATCCTTTTAAAAAGGATAAACTTGGACAGAGACGTGCACACAGGGAGAAAGCCACGTAAAGATGAAGGAAGAGATTGGGTGCTGTTCTGCAAGCCAAGTTATGCCAACAGTTGCTGGCAAACCACCAGAACCTAGGAGAGAGTCATGAAATAGGTTCTCTCCCATGGACCCTAGACATCACCAACTCTGCCAACACCTTGATCATAGACTTCTCGCCTCCAAAACTGAGAGAACAAGTTTCTGTTGTTTAAGCCATACAGTTTGTAGTACTTTGTTATGGCAGTTTTATTAAACTAATGTAATGTTATGTTACTGGAAATATATAAATCCATCTATATTCTCGATTTTCTGAAGTAGAGGTACAGAGGAAAAAAGGAACAATTTTTTCTGTTGTATTCTGTGTGTTTACTCTTTAGTAAGTTGTTGCACACACCATGCTGTTCTGCGAGCCTCACACAGCCATTGAGAGGGTCTCTAAATGAATCCTTGAAAGAGACTGTGATTACCAGAAGGAAATGAAGATTGACCTTTAACTATTGGCTGAAATCCTGAGGGACTGCAGAAACACATCCACCACTTGAGGCTGCCGTGGACACAGCACTGGTGCGAGGCCTTCTGAGAAGCCAACATAACACTTTCTGCAGTTTGAGGTTGCACATAAGCTCTAGACTGGTGCGTCTTTCTGTGGAGAACCCCATGATATTTGATTACGTTGATGTGTTTTTTAGAGAGGCAGGATATCACAATATTTAAAGAAATTTGGCTCTGGCGTTAGATTACCCAAGTCGAAACTAGAGACGTTACTTAGGCAAGATACTTAACATATCAATTTCCACATTTTACTTAAGTGAGGATTATAATGATTGCACTTCCTTTATAAGATTTTTGGGGAAATTAACTACAAAGTCCAAAACATCAAGTACCAAGGAAGATAAGCTACTATACATGAAAGCCAACAGAAATATAAAATCGTGTTCTTATTCCTTCGAGGATCACAGATATCGGAATTGTGTGCACGTATTACAGAAATAAACGATTCAAAGATGAGCATGCAACAAGAGATCATCAGGAATATAATAGGAGGAGTTATTTAAAAATAGAATCTAGTGAAACAAAAAATTAAATTTTGAATTAAAAATTCAATAGATAGCCTAAATGTCAGCTTAGAAATAGTTGAAACATTTGGTGAATTAGAAAATATAGAACTAGAAGATATATCAGAAATTATACAGAAAGACAAATTCTTTATGATTTCTCTTATATGTGGGAAATAATCCCCCCCAAAAAAGAAAAACAAGCACATAGAGAGAACATATGGATGATTGCTAGAAGCAGGGGGTGGCAGTGAGAGAAATGGGTGAAGGGGTCAAAAGGTAAAAGGAAAAAAAAAAACCTCTTAGTAGATGGAATAGAAAACTTAGGAAAAGGAAAACTTAGCTATTGGGAACACACAGCAAACATGATACTCAGAGGTGTAAAAGTAGTATTGCCACAAAGTTAGGGATAAGATAGTAGTATCTTCTACCTTTGCCACTATTCTGGAGACTACTAAAAGTCTTGCTCAATCAATAAATTTGGTATAAAAAGGAGTATAAGGTTTGAAAGGAAAGATTCAATTGAAAGTGAATTGAACTTCCAATTCAAATACAATCACTTGTTAAAAATATCATTGTCTAGATGGAATATGCAAGAAAGTCAACTGAGAAATAATCAGAAAGTATTAGACTCATAAAAGGGATTAAAAAACAATACCGACAACACCCAGGTTCCCATTCATTACTGTCTCACACAAATTCTAAAATACTTAGGCATAAATTTCAAAAACATATGAGATATAAAGAAAATTATAAAAGTTTATTAAAGAATGTAAAAGAAGGGGCGCCTGGGTGGCTCCGTCGTTAAGCGTCCGCCTTCGGCTCAGGGCGTGATCCCGGCGTTCTGGGATGGAGCCCCACATCGGGCTCCTCTGCCGGGAGCCTGCTTCTTCCTCTCCCACTCCCCCTGCTTGTGTTCCCTCTCTTTCTATCTCTTTGTGTCAAATAAATAAATAAATAAAGTCTTAAAAAAAAAAGAATGTAAAAGAAGACCAAAAGAAATGGAAAGACATCTAGCATCTGAATGAAGTTTGTTATTGTATAGATTTTCCCTCAAATTAATCCATAAATTCAATTCAATCTTAATCAAAATTTTAATTAAAATGTTTTTGGTAGAACTTGATAAATTTGTTTTAAAGTTCATTAGTATGGACTACTTCTAGAAAAGCAGATAAGAAACTGGTAACATCAGTTGCCTCTCAAGGGAGAACTGAATCATAGACTATATGGCAGGATGTCTTATTTAGTTACTCTTTACCCTTGAGGTTTTTGTATATAATGTCGTGTGTATTTATTCCCTAGACAATAAACTAAATATAATTAAAATATAGGCTTGATGTGGGGGCAAATCTACTTTAAAAAAAAAGATGTTTTTTAAAAAATGTAATAATGGCAAATTGGAAAATATATAATAAATAAATCCATAATTAAAGGCTTAGGTATTGAGGCAGAAATAGTTGAATACATCAATGGAGCAGAATAGAGAGTTACAAACAGTCATGTATATATGGCAATTCTCATTATGGTAAAGTGGCATTTTAAATCAATGGGTAAAAGAATGGACTATTAAATAAATATTGAGCCTCTCAGTTCCCTCTCTGTAAAATGAAGATAGTGACTTCACAGGATTCTTGAGGAAGTTAGTTGAAATAATGTAAGAAAAAAAAAATTAAAAAAATAAAAAAAGAAATGACAGAGAATGCATCATATACAGAGTCAGGAAAGCGGCAAATGTGAACAAAGATATGAAGGATAGGATGAGAATGGCATACATATATCTAATAGCAGTTTCATAAGGAGAGAAGAGAGAAGTAATATTTGAAAAGATAAAAAATGCAAATATCTAAACTGATGAAAAACACATATATATGTGTGAATACTACACACCCATGATGATAAATTAAACCCTGAAACTAATAGCATAAAAATTGGAAAAGAACAATTAGAAACCAATTAAACTTTTAATTTGCAGATGATATAATTACTGACATAAATTTCCTAAAATCTACAAGTTCTTAAAGTAATAAAGTTTATTTTAAAAGATGGCTAGATACAGGATAAACATGTAAAAATTAATTTCATTTCTAAATGCCTGCAAATAGAAATTTTATTTTTTTTTATTTTATTTTTTAGAGAGGGAGAGAGAATGGGTGGGGAGGAGCAGAGGAAGAAGGAGAAAAATAATCTTAATCAGGCTCCATGCCCAGTGCAAAACCTGATGTCTGGCTCCACCTCACAACCCTGAGATCGTGACCTGAGCTCAAATCAACCTGGATGCTAACAGACTGAGCCATCCAAGCACCCCAACAAATAGAAATTTTTAAAAATAAATAATACAATGAATCAAAGAGTTCATCAAATAAATGAGAGGCATCACCTATATCAAGAAAGTTATATAATATTATTTAAATATATTTAAGGGGCACCTGGATGGGTCAGTTGGTTAAGAGACTGCCTTCAGTTCAGGTCATGATCCCAGGGTCCTGAGATCGAGCCCCACATCAGGCTCCCTGCTCTGTGGGGGAGCCTTATTTGATAGAATGATTTTTTTCATTTCTCCCCAATTTGACCTAAACCATATAATTTCAGTAAAAATCCATTTTATGTGAAGCTTGACAAAAATACTTGACAAAAATACTTGACAAAAATGCATTTTATGTGAAGCTTAACAAAAATACTTGAAAATGTATTTGGAAAAACAAAGGGCAAAATAAACTCAAAGCAATCGTAAATAATAAAAATAACAAACAGAGCTTTCTTTATCAGACACAAAAACTTATAAAGCCATAATAATTGATATAATTTTAGTTCAGGGACTCACAAATGAATCGCAGAGTCCAGAAAAGGAATTACAATATATGAGAAAAATAGCATTAAAGATCATTAAGAAAGGAGTAATTATTCAATACATGAAAAGTAGATAATAGGATGCACAATAGAAAAATACATAGAGGACATGAAACATGTTTTATATGGAGCAATAAATACACATGGCTGACACATGAAAAGATGTTCAATCTCATTAGTGATCTAAGAAATGCGAGTTAAAATCACAGTGGGATGCTATCTCAGATCCATTAGCCTGACAAATGCTTAGGAACCTGACAAACATCAGATGTTGGTATGGATCCTGAGCAACAAGAGCACATATACTCTTGTGGAAGTTGGAACTGGTACAACCACTTTGGCAAACAATTTACTTTCCATTTCGTGAGAAATATAAAGAGATATATCCATGGCCCAGCAAATTCCTATCCTAAAGAAACCCCTGCATATTGTACACCATGAGAAGGGTACAAGAATACCCAAATGTTTAGGGGAGATAAAAATCCATCAACTAGAAAAAGAGACGAATCAATTTTTGAAAATCAGCATGGAGTATTATACAGCAGTGAAAACAAATGAGTCTTATTTACAAATGAATGAGATGAATTTTAGAAATATCAAATTGAGTTAAAAATATAAGACCTGGAAGACTGCATATGAATTTCACAACACACACACACACACACACACAAACAAAACCAAAACAACCTAATTGCTGTATTGTTAAGCATAATTATGTATGTGTTAAAATTATTTTTTGTAAAGCAGGAACTAAAAAACATAAAATCAAAGTATTAGTTACATATAAGAAAGAGCCAGGGGAGGGAGATGAGGATCCCACAAAGAAAGGAAAGTTGTTATTCAAGGCATTGATTATATACTTATGCCTTACAAGGAAAAAAAAAAAAAGTCTCTCAAGAAATCTACATATTGAATTCCCATTCCTAAACATAGAAAATAGAGCTAGTATTTGGTCCTTATTAGGCACCCTGGGAATCTCAGCCAAATGTTATAAAAACAAGAAACCATCCCATAAAGTGGATGTATCTGACCAGTCTCATTCCACCATATGACATAATGATATAAAAATACCAATACATTCAGGGAAAAAAGTCTTGCCTTCCCAGAAAACCTACTTAAAATGATGGCATTTTCCTAGTGATTTGGTTGACTTTCTAATTGGAGGCTACATGCTTTTAAATGGCAGTTAGTTTGGTCAAAGTGTGCTGGCTCAAGGCTGGCATTATGAAGGATTACTTGAGGATATGTACATTGTGATGAAAGACAAATAGTCAGAAAAACATGTGGTGACTCACTGGGTTGGCCAGAAACATCTGTTACTGAAATAATAGAATGTGGTGAGATGGAGTTCCTCCAGAGTTAAAATTAAAACTTTCTATGGTCTTAAACAGGAATGTGTTTAGAATGCAATTGAAATGTCAGTCTTTCTTTGAGTAAATTTATTTAACCTATAAATCATTTCTGATTCAAGATCAGTATTAAAAACTTGGACAGGAGGGAGAGAAAAGGAACAAGGGTCTGTTTATGTGCTGAAGACACTGGTTGATTCACCTTCCTTGTATTTCTTTCATAGTTAGGGTCAATTTCTTTTTCCTCTGTTATTGCTCAGGAAATCATAGGGGATTGTCCCTTATCTCCCAGCTCTGGCATCATGGTTCTCCTTCTTTCAAAAAATATATATTTTAAATCACTTAATGAACACCTAGGCAGATATTTCATTAGGCAAATAAAACAATAAAAAGTATTATTAGTGTCCAAAAAAAGCACAACATTTTTAATAGTCAACAGTAACCTTAATACAGAACAAGTTTCTTTTTAATGTAAATTCCTAAAATTAAGATCAAATAATCGACAGCTGGGCACTCTACAGTTGGTGGGTTTCTTATTTATAAAACAACACTTAGAAGTCATCATTACCAATCTCGCTTTATAGATAAGGTAACTCAAGCTCAGAAAGGTAAAAAACTTATGTTCATAGAGTTTATGAGTATAAAAATGTGGTTCAAACTGAGACTGGCCTTATTTCAAGGCCCATGGTATTTGCTCCAAAATTTAGAATGGTCGTCAACTTTACACTTGCTTACCCACCACAAGTCTCTGAAGGACTCATTTCCAACTTTGTTTATTCTCTGTTCATTTCATTTATTTGTTCCATAAATACTTATTGAGTACTTTCTCTCTGTAAGATTGCCATCTCATGGACTGAGGATAGAGAATCAAAAAAATTATAGTTTTTATCAAAGTGGGTTATCATCCTTTAAAAGGTGTAAGAGCTCAGCTACGTTGGATTTTGTTCTTTCATTCTGCTTTCCTCAGTCAGGTCCCATACATGGCTCACCTCCAAACTGATGAGAAGCTGAGGCCTCCCTCTTTCCTCTGGCCAGAAATCCTCACCATCAGTTTCTCATTGAAATCATCTGCAGAAGTTTAAAACCTACTGTTGTCTAGTTCCTCATTCCCAGAGATTCTAATTAAATTGTCTGAGATGAAGCCTCAACATCAGGATTTTTAAAGCTCCCCAAGCAAGTCTATGTGCAGTCAGGGTTGAGGGCCAGTGCCTTGCCCATCCCTAAATAGTTTCATGATACACCTACCATTGACTGATTAAAATTCCATGTGTGGGTTGGAGGAGAAGAGAAAATTAATGAACTGTATAATATAGCTGAGGAAATTACCAGAATGCAGCACAGAAAGAGAGAAGGAAAAATGAATGCAAGATTAATAAATATGGAGGATAAAATGACAGCATCAACATGCTCCGTTTCAGAACAAGAAGGAAAAGATAATAAGTAGGTATCTATGTGGCTGAGAATTGTTCACTCTTGAAAGCAGAATAAAGACCCTCAGTTTGAGGAAGCACATCAAATTGGAAAGGGGAAGATGCTCAAGAGTGGACAGGATTTGGCATTTCGAGATACATTTATATCCAAGAGAGGTCAAGACCCAGATAATAAATGGGATATATGTGCAATTTACTTATAAATGAATGGCGTACCATTAAATTCAGTAATAAAACTGATAACATCTGTGACGGACACTACTTTAGATATTTATATTTTCACATCTAGTAAAAACCCTATGGTAAAGTCATTATAATTCCCATTTACAGTGGAGAACCCTGAGATTAAGCAACATTAAATGTTATAGAGGTTATAGAGGTTAAACATGCAGAGGCATCATTTAAGCCTAGGAATATCTGGCTCCTGCAGCAAATGAGCCAGAGAATTAACTTGGCTCTGAGTCAGGACAGTGTCCTTTGGGAGACCATTGGTCACACGAAACAAAGAAAAATTGTATTTTCGCATTAAGTCACCCATGCAACTCTTTGGAAAGCAGGCAGAAAAGCAAGCTGCTACTCTTCTTGTCATGTATGCTAATCTCATACGATAGCTTCAAAGCTCTTTTATGGCAGAACACACATTAGGCAAATAATTTCAGGATAGAGTAAAATTAAGATTGCATATTTTACTCTGCTTATTTACTAGAAAGTAACATACCATTCAGGAAGCACATGTGGGTTTTATTATGATTTTTTGCCAATTCTTGCAAGGGAGGTGACATGTAATAAAATGTGCTCATTTTAATACATCAAAAAGAATTGAAAATAAAGTGTGAATAAATAATTTCAACAAAAAAATACAAAAAAATAATTCAAAACATTACTGGGAGACTGGCTGTTAGGTTGTAGGAGTGGATGTGAGGATGGTTTTATTTAGTTTTGAGAATCCATTGCACCTAGATTCTTTGCATTTTTGTAGCCCTGAGAACTGGCTTGCATGCAGAAATGTTTTTGCATGTGTTAAAGTAAGTCCATGTCTTGGAATTTCCTGTCTATAGCAATTGCTAATAATGTGTGCATCCAGAACAAACAGATCAACCACAAACAATGATAAGTATGAAGACTTTGCCCATAGTAGCCTAGCTATTTGTGAGATTCCTCTCATAACAAAACTCTTTCTCCCTCATTTTCTTGGCTATAGAAGCAGTCTGGTTTCTTCCTGCCTCTTCATCACCTGTTCCGGGGCTGCCGCATTACCCAGCTTGGTCTGGAGGAGGGAGGGGCCCCATTCACAGTTGAGTTGTGCCCTAAAGGTGCCCTTTATATGTAAACCATAATGTGGAAGGTCCTTCCTGGGATTGCGCCACCTAGTGGCCCTGACCTGGCCACCTGCTTACCTTCCCAGCCTCTTCTGGTACCACACTGGCTCTTCAAACACTTGCCATATTGGCCTCCTTTCAGTTGCCCAAACGTGCCATGCTTACTTTGCCCCACAGCCTCTGCATTTAAGCTCCTTCCCTCATTCATTCAACAAACATTTTATTTATTTATTTATTTATTTATTTATTTATTTATTTATTTGAGAGAGAGAGAGGGAGAGAGCACAAACAGGGTGAGCAGGAGAGGGAGAAGGAGACTCCCTGCAGAGCAGGGAACCCACAGTGGGGCTTGACCCCAGGACCCCGAGATCCTGACTGGAGCCAAAGGCAGCTGCCTAATTATCTGAGCCACCCAGGCGCCCCCCGCCCCCCATTCCACAAACATTTTAAAAATGATTTCATCATGTTCTGTTCTGTGCTAAGCACTAGTACAATAACCAGACATTGAAGAGGTTGAGAAGAATTATTATTCATTTCTTGCTTTCGTGGTATTGTCACCATGGAAAAGCAGAATACTTCAAATAAAATTAAGCATCAAACATACCATAAAACGGAACACTGTGTACTTTTATATTATATTTTCACCTGTGTTCACTGAAGAAGAGCATGTATGATCATCAGAACTCCGAGTCTTTAGGAAAGAAATCCATCTTACTGGTTTAGCAGAAAAGTGTAGTGGTGAAATGCTCAGATAAGTAGGAAACCCAGAGATTGTATCTGAGACCCAACAAGACGCAGGACTTTAAACATTATATTCTGAACTTTCCTCTTCACTCATCTTTCCTTTTTACTTATGAATTGCTCCTTGGGCTGACTTCTCTTTTCTTGCTGTATTATTCTTTTCTGCTTCAGGCAGGATTTTGTGGGGTTTTTTGTTGCTTGTTTGTTTTTGTTTTGTTTTGTTTTGTTTTTTGGAGGTTCTGGTCTGCATCTCGGAGACTGTGATCCAGAAAGAGGAGAGAGCCTGTCTGTCAGCAGGTGTGTATCAAATGTATGACTAGACAGCTTGACTCAATCATCGAATGAAGGGGGATAGGGTACTATGCCTAACCAGGCCCAAACCACATGCCTACACCCCTAGACTAGAGGAAACTTAAAGCTCTGATTGACAGTTCTTCCAAAATAACTAAGGTAGAAGATGAGTGGCTTCCATTCAGAAAGTGGATGTTTTATCAACAGTAGGAAATGGAAAATGTGTACTGGATAATGAAAACTGTAGCTATGCGTCTTTCTTCTGATTACCCTCAAAACAGAATCTAAGACAAGGAATTGGGTGTGGATTGTCCCAGGAAACACAAATGAGGAAATGTAGAAAGTAGGAGAGGAAGGGAGAAAAGCCAGTAAAGAATAGATTAATAACCGGGGTCCTGCTAAAGTGACTGGGGCTTCTTCCCACTTAGAACCCCCCAGAAGCCAAGTGGAGTATATCCAAGAATTGGCCAACAGAAGAAAGTGGGGTGCTATTCACTGATTACCATTCCCCTTTCGTTGAAGTTTGTGCTGGTGGGGTGTTAACTCCTCTTACTTTCAGTGGAACCAGAAAGCTGTCGGGAAGAGAAACAAAACAAGAGCTATGCAAGCCCTGCAACAAGCAGCTGCCTCATACCAGGAATGGTGCTGCTGGCAGCCCCGGGGATGTGGGACAAAGTATCAGCGGTGCTCACTGTGCTACCACGAACCACTACCATACAGAAAGAAACATCCAAAGCAGAGCAGGTTGTGTGACATTTTTAAATTTCTAATAAGATATAGGAAAAATAAAATGAGAACTTTTTAATATGTTTCATTTGGTGCCCTCAGGAAAAAATAAATTTCCTTCTCTGTCCATTGTTAAAGAAAATAAGAAATAAACTAGTCTCCTCTAATATTTAATCTATAGACCACCACGATGCCATCACCCAGTCTCCTGTGGTAAGCAAGGTCTACTGGGGGAGGAGAAAAGAATCACACAGAAACAGTTTGGCAAGGTGCCTGGCTTTCCTCCACAGACTGGGCATATGAAGTTAGTGCAGGTTACGTTTCCCAGCCTAAGAGGATTTACAGATAATATTACTAGCTAAATTGACAATCAAGAAATGGAAAGGGACTTACAGAGTTTGCTTTTTTGAAAAAGCATCAGATGGATGATCATGATAATATCGACAGAGGAGATGAAGGAAATGCAGAGGTGAGAACTCTCTGGAGTCAGAGAAGATATGCTATCATACATACGATTTCAATACCATGCAATTTACTTAGACTTACACTAAATGTGGTAGATTTTGAACTATTTTGGGTGTGATTGAAAAAAAAAAGTATTTCACCTTTGCTCGTGGCATTATTCTGTTTACACATATTAAGGCAAATTTTCAAACCAGTTCGAATCAGTTTTAACTTCCTAATTTTTTGACCCTTAATTCTGTTGCCACAGAGAGAAAGCGTTTTAAAATCTCTCATTAAGTATGTGGAAGAATGTGTGTATGTGTGTGTGTGTGTGTGTGTGTGTGTGTGTGTGCTGTGTGCACATGTGTGTGTATTCAGGTTTTTGGCACATGGTCTAAAATATGATCTGATCCCTACCACTGTTGACATGAAAATTAATTCACCTATTTAACTTCAAACATGTTAAATGTGTCATGAAATACAATTATATTTGTTTTTTCATTTAATTCTATTTCACAATGATCTCCTGATCCAGTCTAGTAGCTGGATACAGTGAATTCTCATAAAAAAGAATGTTTCATCTTGAAAAACAAATCTCCTATAAATAGACGTTCTGAATATATTTTTGTATGTAATATAATTGTTGATTCACCACGTCTCAGTAGCAGGTTTAAAATAATCACCTTCAACAAAATGAAAAAATATCAAAGCTCTTATATTAAAGAATTATTTGTGCATATTAGAGTTACCATTTGGAAAGAACATGAGAATATAGCTTCTAGAAGGAAAGGAAAAACAGAAGTGAGAGGGAACAGGTAGAAAGGAAAATATATTGGAGGATAGATAATTATCTTCTAATTTTCCCTGAATATATTCAAAGATGTTTGGCTTCAGCATAAAGAAATCATTTTGCATTTTAAATTTGAAAATCTAGGAAAGAAAATATATTTCTTTTTTTATACAAAATATTTGATTATGCCAAACACAGGTGTATTCATTAGCTGTGAGACAAGACTAAATAGGCATTTAGTGGAACCATGATGACACAGAATTGGCACTCAACAAGTGTTAGTTGAGTAAAAGAAGAGCTGATTGAGAGCAATCTAATGGCTGTGGTAAATAAAAATGTTTATAGGAAAATCCAGAAGTGTCTGACTGCCTTTAGATGAAAGTTCAAAATTTTAAATGTTTGCCTAATATTTGGGCAAATGTTTATCATCATTCATGGATAGAACAGTGATACTCACTTCCAGTTTCTTTTTTTTTTCTTAAGATATTTATTTTATTTATAGCACATGTGCACAAGGATGCGAGGGGCACAGGGAGAGAGAGAACCCCAAGCAGACTCCAGGGAGCAGGGAGCCCAAAGTGGGGTTCAATCCCACGACACTGAGATCATGACCTGAGCCGAAATCAAGAGTCAGGTGCTCAACTGACTGAGCCACCCAGGGACCCCACCACTCCCAGTTTTGACACTCCACTCCATTTTCCTCAACTCATCAGCATGTCTTTAAAATTATTGTGTTTTGTCATCCCAACTATATCTTACAAACTATCTTACTGTGTAAAAATATATTTATTTGTTTTTAGAAGTTTGATCATTGCTTGAATGTCAAGAACAAAATCTTAAGTCCCCTAGTAGAAATATAGATGCAAATCTGTTACATCTTAGGTAGAGGAAGATTTTTTTAAAGCAAGATACACACACACAGAAAAGACATTGACTAAACGGAAAAGAGCAATTATTTATGTTAAAATTAACTTTTGCTCATTGAAAATGCTTTAAAGAAAATGAAAGCACATTTATAAACTTGACACACAAGGAATAACTCTAAGATTATGTAAAAAGCATAGATGACCCAATAGAAAGGAAAGACACTTTAAAAAACAGTCTCTTCAACAAATGCTGTTGGGAAAATTGGACAGCCACATGCAGAAGAATGAAACTGGACCACTTTCTTACACCATACACAAAACTAAATTCAAAATAGATGAAAGACCTAAATGTGAGACAGGAATCCATCAAAATCCTAGAGGAGAACACAGGCAGCAACCTCTGGACCTCGGCCACAGCAACTTCTTGCTAGACACATCTCCAGAGGCAAGGGAAACAAAAGCAAAAATGAACTATCAGGACTTCATCAGGATAAAAACTTTTACACAGCAAAGAAAACCATAAACAAAACTAAAAGGCACCTATGGAATGGGAGAAGACATTTGCAAATGACATACCAGATAAAGGGCTGGTATCCAAAATCTATAAAGAACTTATCAAACTCAGCACCCAGAAAAACCCAGAAAATCCAGTTAAGAAATGGGCAGAAGACATGAACAAACATTTTTCCAAAGAAGACATACAAATGGATAACAGACACATGAAAAAATGCTCAACATCACTTGACATCAGGGAAATATGAATCAAAACCACAATACCACTTCACACCAGTCAGAATGGCTAAAACTAAGAACTCAGGAAATAACAGATGTTGGTGAGGATGTGGAGAAAGGGGTTCCCTCTTACATTGTTGGTGGGAATGCAAGCTGCTGCAGCCACTTTGGAAAACAGTATGGACGTTCCTCAAAAAGTTAAAAATAGAACTACCCTATAACCCAGCAATTACACTACTGGGCATTTATTCGAAGGATACAAAAATAGTGATTTAAAGGGCACCTGCACCCCAAAGTTTATAGCAACAATGTCCACAATAGCCAAATTATGGTAAGAGCTTAGATGTCCATTGACAGATGAATGGATAAAGAAGATGTGGTCTATATATGTATATAATGGAATATTACTCAGTGAACAAAAATAATGAAATCTTGCCATTTGCAAGGATGTGGTGGAACTAGAGTGTATTACGCTAAGCAAAATAAGTCAGACAAAGACAAATACATGATTTCACTCATATGTGGAAGAAATAAAAAGATGAACATAGAGGAGGAGAAGAGGAGAAGGGAAGAGAATAAAATAAGATAAAAACAGACAGGGAGGCAAACCATAAGAGATGTTAAACTAGAAAACAAACTGAGGGTTGCTGGAGGGGCGGTGGGGGGGGGATAGAGTAACTGGGTGATGGGTATTAGGGAGGGCACTGGATGTAATGAGCACTGGGTGTTATATGCAAATGATGAATCACCTGAGAATAATAATATACTACATGTTAACTAAATTGAATTTAATTTTTTTAAATGAAAAAAAGTAAAATAGGGGCGCCTGAATGGCGCAGTTGTGAAGCGTCTGCCTTCGGCTCAGGTCATGATCCCGGCGTTATGGGATGGAGCCCCACATCAGGCTCCTCCGCTAGAAGCCTGCTTCTTCCTCTCCCACTCCCCCCGCTTGTGTTCCCTCTCTCTCTGGCTGTCTCTCTCTCAAATAAATAAATAAAATCTTTAAAAAAAATAAAATAAAATAATCAATTTCAGAAAAAAAAGCATCCCATTATGCCAAGAAATGGAGGTTTAACATCATTAGTGAAAAAAGTCAATATAATCATAATGACTTGTCATCATTTTACCAGATTCAAGTCCATGCCATTCGATTGGCAAATTTCAAGTGAAAAAAACACAAAGTTTGAATAGGATTTTGAAACACAGAATCTACTATGCACTGCTATTGGAAGTGCTAATTGATGCAAGCACTTTGGAAAACATTGCACCATTATTTCCTGAAGTGGCACGTTCATATACCTGAGGCCCAGCAATTTCACTTTGAGGAATATCCCAAAAGAAACTCTTGCACAAGAACAACAGGAGTCAACACAAGAATATTGATAATAACACTGTTCATGATGGCAAAAAATCTGGAGACAACAAAAGTGTGCAGCCAAAGAGGGTGAATGGATAAGCTCTTCATAAACTAGGATACCAGAGAATGGTCAAAATTAATGAACTATAACAACATGCAACAACACGGAGGAATCTGGGAAAAATAAAAGTGAGTTAAAAAAAAAAAAAAGAGGGGTGCCTGGGTGGCACAGTCGTTGAGCGTCTGCCTTCGGCTCGGGGCGTGATCCTGGCGTTCCGGGATCAAGCCCCACATCAGGCTCTTCCACTGGGAGCCTGCTTCTTCCTCTCCCACTCCCCCTGCTTGTGTTCCCTCTCTCTCTGGCTGTCTCTGTCTAATAAATACATAAATAAATAAATCTTTTAAAAAAAAAAGAATCCCAAAAGTTCAAAAGATTTCATACCACATGCCATTTTTTATAAATTAACAAGTAAAATAAATATGCTTACTTTTTTAAGGAGTGCATACAGATGTAATCGAACGAGGCAAAAGTGGAAGCCAAGGGATGATGAAAATGACACCCAAGATGATGTTCGTATCAGGTGGGTGGAGGAAAGATGAACTAGACGGTTACATGTAAATTACATCAAGAACTTTCCCTGGGTGGCTCAGTCAGGTAAGTGGCTGCCTTTAGCTCAGGTTATGATCTCAGGGTCCTGGGTTCGAGCCCCACATCAGGCTCCCTGCTGAGCAGAGAGCTTGCTTCTCCCTTTCCCTTTCCCCCTCCTTCAACTTGTGCTCTCTCTCGCTCACGCATTCCCTGTCTCTCAAATAAATAAATAAAATCTTAAAAAAAAAAAAAGAGCTTTGCTTTTATTTGAGTGGTGGGCCTAAGATGCTGACTCCATAAATAAAAGGGGGCTGTGTAATGACCAAACAAAGACAGGGTGTCATGACCATAGAATATATGATTACCCAATTCTGCACACCTCATTCCCAAGAAGGAGGAACAAGAAATCAAAGTTATGGTCCCTGTAGGGGTGGAGGAGACTAAATCTCTAAACAAAGAAATGGAGTAGCGATTCCAAGCTGAAGGCAATGTACAATGCTTAAGCATGGCTCTTCCAGATTCTCTGTAGTAATCTGACCAGACAGCCTTTTGTTCAGTACCGGTGATGCACGTGTTTACATTCACTGTCTCATTTAATCCTTGTGTTTAGATACATTTTCCATTGGACAGACAAGAAAACTGATGTTCAAAGAGTTTATTGTGTCTAAGGATCCAACCCAAAATGTAGCAGAGTTGGCATTGGAGGGCCAGACAGAATAGCTGGGAGATGCTTAGGCAGGCAAAGCAGGTGTCTTATAAAGGGATCACTGGAAAAAAAAACAAAAAACAAAAAACAAAACCAACCAAACAAAAAAGGCACTGCATTAGTCAGAGTTCCAGCAGGAGACAGAAGGCATTTTCAGCTGAGACTGTGGCTCAAACTTAATGAATGGGATACTAATAGAGTTATGGGCAAGGTCAGGGAAACCTTGAGGATGTTAAGTTTCTCTGGCCCAGCAAGCTCTACCCCTGGGAGGAGCAAGGGGAGGAAACTCTGACAAGAGTAGGAGCCTTGGAAGTGTGGGGCCACCTGACTCGTAGTGTAGTCGAAGAGAGACAGCAGGCACAGACCTCTCCCGAGAGCATCTCCTATTAGCTGAATGTAATATGAAACAAGGTCCAGGGATCTGGATCCAGTAGTATACAGGGGTCAGTCCCCTTGGGGCCCTGGTCCTGAGACCCCGGAAATGGGTCTCAGGAAGAAGGGAGAGCAAATGGAGAGTACTGCCTTACTGACAGTACTTAGAGATTCCTTGTTTGATAACTACGACACAAACACAAATGTTTGTCCGTAAGTCAGCCCTTGGTCGATCAAGCTCATTCCCTCTCTTTCTCCCAGGGACACACAAATAAATGGTCAATTACTTGAAAATACATACTCAGTTCATGACACATATTTAAGCAATACTTTTCCCTTTTACTTTTAATCCTGACCCTAAAGAGCTCGAAAACTTCTTAAGTTCTCTACTTATCCTATTACTAGACAAGTACGTGATGATTTAATAGCCTGGCATTAAGAAAGGGAAAACTAACCTTTGACTCAAGATTATTGATGTATTTTAATTTGGGTGTTTATTTTATGCTTTGGGAAGGGAGAGTAATTGATATGAAATTGGAAAAGACTTTGCAACTTTTGTAACCATAGTATTGAATAATGATCATTTATATGAAAAGGCTTCATATTTTTCCATTCACTGGGTGCAGTCCTGCTCTGTTGTATCTTTCTTTTCCATCTCTTGAAGACATCTCCAGTGGATCCTTAGCTACTGGTCACTTTAGGTTATAGTTGTCTTGTTTTTGTGATTACGCTGACTTTCAGACATAAAAAGGTACATTTATCTAAATCAAAACTTTCTTTGCTCATTCAGTTCCGCCTGGTAGAGGGCAGATACTTTGAGCAAGGAGATGGGCTCAGTCTGCTTATGATGCAGGCAGTAGGACAAAGGACTTTCACTATCCATAGGCAAATTTAAACAATGTCAGCTGTGAAATACTCCTCTCCCCAAAAAATCTTTTATATAATCCAACTGGTAAACGATTTCCAAGGTTACTGTTGAATTTTAAGAATAAAATCTAAGTTTCAAATGAGCACATTTATCTTATTTTCCCTTTAATAAATGTGGTATTCTACAGAGAAGCTAATTTTGGGAACTTGCAATAATGGAGTTGACCCTGAACACACAGTGTCAGCCACACATTAATCTCAAGAGTAAGTTAGCAAAGTTTTGGAATCATTCGAACTTGATAAGGCACAGTTCATGTTACCAACCCCTACAGATTCTTAGATGTGCACAGGATGTAACAAACTGTAAAATTGTAAACAGGCGGTGATACTGTATACATTTTTCCTTTCTGAGTTATTTTTTTTTCTGATGTGAAGTTTTAGATGAGTCTAATCAGACACAAAGTTGCAAGACAACCAGAATCAAACTTGAACAATGTACAATGAACCATACACTGGGCTTTCAAACTGTTCCTTGTAGAGAATGTCATCGACTATGATGCAAAAGTAAATGTAAAGAAATGAATTTATATAGTGAAAAAAGGTCAAATTTTAAGGAATACCATGAGAAATGACAGAAGACGTTGGCCTTGTAATGTCAGAGACACCAAAAAGACAGTTTGAATGCTTTGATCATTTTCACCAAGAACTAGACACTTTTCTAAATAAATGAATAAAATGGGAATCATGTCTGTTTTACTAAGATGACAAGGTGGTTGTGAACATGACAAGAAATAACATGTTATGAAACAAGTTTATAAAGTGACTCATAAATGTTTAAGTTTGAATTTGTACCCCATTTAGTGATCTAATTAGCCTAAAAGTCCTTTCTTGCATGGGCTGGATCTCACCCACATTGTTGCCATCAGCCGCTATCAAAACACCATGAGCATACACAAGGTGCTCGATAAATATTTGTTGCCTGAATAAATTTAAAAATTGTAAGTGAGTGCCAACTATTGCCAGGGGCTATAGCAGGCACAAAAGGAAATCTACATATTTATCAAATGGAGATTCTATATGAAAAAAACAACACATGTACACATACTTAATAAGGTAATTAGTCCTCTGAAAGGAATGTCACATGAACAACAACAACAAAAAATCATCAGCATGGAAAGAAACTGGATCTTCTTGGTTCTTGGGTAGAAACATAATCTTTAGAGGAAAAATGTAATACTATAATAGCAAGAAGGATTGAGTTGTCCAAAATGAAAACTGATTATAAAGACCAGAAGGACCATTCACTAGTATGTGTTCAATACTAGTTAGAGGTAAAAATCCATCTCCCCCACCCTTCTTTCTCCACACATACACAGAAAACTTCTTTTCTCTGTATCTCTGAATATTACTGAGGACCATGGACAGGATAAAGCACTTAATTGAGAAAATATTAGTAAATTATTATTGTTATTTTTGAGATTTTATTTATTTATTTGACAGAGAGAGACAGCGAGAGAGGGAACACAAGTAAGGGGAGTGTGAGAGTAAATTATTGATTTAAAAACTTTTTGATTCCCCAGCGTCTTCAAATCTCATATAAATATTGTCATTAGGTTTTTTACAAATAGAACCTCTAGAAAAAGTCATCTTTCATTTCCATTAAAAAACAAAGTATCTTTTTCTTTTCCTAGGAAGGAAGGAAGAATGCCTTCTGGGACAAAGGAATAATTCTCTTGTACCTAATGTGTCCAAATATTGGGAACCCTGGCTAAGGGAGAGCTGAGGGCCTGCTGGCTGCAACTGAAGTCATCCTTGTTCTCCAAGTTCAGTTCAGTGAGGACATTAGATTCAGAGATTGGCTTCCTTGAAGCCACCAGATGGGTTTCTACCAAGGAACTTGTGTAGGTCTGGAAGCCACTGAAGAGTGTCCTGGTTCATAGTAACAAATTCCAGGAGTCCATAAGCTCCTCTATTCAGTGTATTTCATAAACTTGCAAGTGTTATAATCAGTCTAAATATTGCTATACCCAGACCAGTCACTCATTACATCCTACATTTGGTGCAGCCAATTAGTAGACCTGACGTCTCATACCCACTGGGGACTCCAGGGCTAAAATTACGTTTCAAAACATTTGACGAGGTTGCCAGATCTTTTCAATCTTTGTAAAGCTGATTCATTTTTCTCACTAAAGATCAATTTACCTGGTTCCCCTATCTCTTTACTACTGAATACAATTTAGAGAAGCCCTTAGTTATAGCTGCTTTTAAAAGTACATAAAACTGTGTATTATAGGTTGCATTATATCAATCAAAAAATGTTTTGACAACCAGTGAGAATGCGTATTCATTTCTTCTGATTTCTTTCTACATAAACTAAGAAATGTCCCTTATTACCAGGAAGATCTTGCAGCGATGCCTGTGGTTAGCTGTGATATGAGCAAAACTTTTATGAGCAGTACAAATGTTTGCATGCTGGTCTTCTAACAATTGAGTGCAGGGTAAGAAGTTTTATCACTGTTGGCTCAACAGACTACCATCTGTGCTGAAAGCTATTTTATATCGGTCAGCAGGTTGTGTTCCCGAGACAACCTATTTATGTCATCACAAATGTTAGGAATATCTCAGACAGCTATTGAAAATCTGAAACTGGATGCAAGATGAGGGTACGTCATTTGGTCTATGGACCCACCTGCCTCTTGGAAATTATTTTCCTTTGTCTTCTTGTCCTTTAGCCATAGAAGACAGTTTGATGCTCTGGTATTATTTCTTCGCCAGGAAAGAAACTAAATCTGAGATTTGACAGGTTGTTCTCTGAAGCAAACCTGCCTTGTAAATTAGGGAGTGAAAGTGATTTACAAATATGCTAGAGCTGACTAAAGCGCTAGAGCCTTTTGGGTCTCCATCAGGCACACTGGGCTTTATGTTATTCCATGGATACGTCTGGACATCTTCAGTAAACATTAAAGCCTGAGTTGAAATGTTCCTCAGTCAACACTTAGACTAACACGAGTTTCTGTTGGAGCACATTAGAAGGACTTCTCCAGACCTCTGTTCCTAAGGAACCCTGCTATTCATGGAGATTAACTCTGGTATTTTGTAAAAAAATTCTGGCACGATCAGTCAGAGGACATTTTAAAGTGTCAAGTGCAGTGATTTATAAGCACTATTCACTTGAAGTCTCCTATTCATCCTCCTTCTCCAACAAGAGACAAAGTGGCAAAAACAAATGCTTATTGGCCCTGTGAATATCTCTTGGGAGTAAATTTAGTTTGGTTAAATGTTCATGAAGCTGAAAGTGTCACAAAATGAAATGTTTTTTCAAATTAAACTGGAAATCTTTCAAGAATAGAGTTTGGGCAAAGTTTTCTCACACTTCCAGATTTGAATGAATTGGGAAATCTTCATAGGTTCATAAATCGCATATAAGAACAGTGTATTATACTCTTCCTCCCTGTGGGGTCCAGATGTCTTTACAGTGGACTACGTGAATTTCAGAGTGGGCAACACAACCTTCTACGTTCAGTGGCTGAGAATAACATTCTCACTCAGTTTCCATCTAAAGACTTGAACTGTTTAATAGGTAATCTTTCATTAATTTCCTTTGAAGGGGAAACCATGTAAAGGAATTTGAGGGGGTGACTATTGTGATTATTTTTCAGGGGGAAGAGTTGAAGAACCAGTATTGTGCTGAGTATTCCTTGAAACTCTTATTGTCTCCACGGTCCCTTCTAGTTGATTCTTTTGTGCTGGCTATTCTGAGAGTAACCCCAGCCTCATCCTCTGTCTCACAGGAATGCCTGTAAACTCTTTCAGATCTTCATCCTATCTCTGACCACTGGGCTGTACAGTATCACAGAAACAGCATTACACATAAAGTGACTTATTTTCTTATGTCTATAATTTACCAGGTGCCAGGAAGTAGGCATTTCCCCTAACCATTCTGATATTCAGTTTTCTCATTCATTCCTTTGTTCCTTTATCCATTAAACACAAATTCATTGTCTACTCTAGGTCAGGTACGATGCTGGGTAGTTACAATATAACAGTTATCCTAAACAGATGGTAGTCTTTGGCCCCCAATATGGTCATCATCAATTTCTTCCCTCCCATATGTTCAATCCTTTTTCCTATTGTAAGCAGAAGTTGATTCCCACTCCCTTGATTCTAGGTAAGCTCTGTGACCCATCAAATACAGTGGACTTGATATGGTGCCAGATTCCAGGCCAGCTTTGAGAGACTGCAGGTTTCCACTTGCTGTCTCTTGGAACACTAGCTTATGTGGAATCCTGAGCTCACCATGCAAGAATTCCAACTATCCTGAGGCTGCCATCATTGAAGATGCCCAAAGCTAGCCATGTGGAGAAGCAATGGGAAGAGAAAGAGGGGGGCAGGGAGTGCAGGCTTGGTCAGTCTCTCAGCGTCCCAGCCCCAGCACCCTATTGTATGAAGTCTTAAAAATGAGTCCAGTCTCACTTGACACTTAACTTTAACTATGTGAAGGACCCAAAGTGTCAATTTCCCAGTGTAACCCACCAGTTCTCCAAACTACAGAGAATAGGAATAAATAGGTCTTCTAAGCAACTAAGCTTTAGGATGGTATTTACCTAACAATAGATATGGAATATATACTCACTGCCATTCTGGAGCTTAAAGTTTTATGCAGACAGCAGAAGACTAAGCAAATGATCACAAGATGAGTATAAAGTTACACTGCAATTAATGTCATTGAGGGAAGGTATATGGGGCTGTGAACATAAAAGAGAAGAACAGAACCACATTTGGGGTCAGGGAAGGCTTCCAGGGACAGTGATGCTGGGTTGCAATCCCAAAAAGGTACTGTGTAACTGAGCAAAGAGAAGAGGATCTTATTTGCACAAGGATAGTGTTGTATGCAAAGGGACCACTATGTTCAATGGCCCTGAAATGGGAAGGACCATGATGCATTCAGTGGGCAGGAAGATGGCCAGTGCAGCTGGCTGACAGTGAGTGGCTGATGATAAAGTCAGCAAGAAGGGTGGACCAATCATGCCACCACTTCTACAGAGTTAGGAAAGTTTCTGAAGCATCTGACTGATTTTAACTGGGAAAGTAACAAAATCAGTTTGGTCATTCTTTGAAAGACCTACTTCCCCAATAGGATTGCTGCTTGCCTTAAGTGTTATAACATGCGGAAGCATTTTGTAAAACCAAAAGCATTATTAAAATGGAAAACATCATAATCAATTATTACAAAATATAATTATGACAAAGAAAGTTTTAGCGAGTTCACAAAGAAAAAGACAGATATTAAAAAATCCAGGGGAAAACAGTACATTTTCAAGAAATACTCAAGCTGAAGGAAAAACCCAGTATTTATCTGCGAAATTAGAAGATCTAGTAGTCTAACGGAGAATATGGTTTAAATGTATTATAGGAAAAGTGAAGCAAAACTACAAGTAAAAACAGTTTAATAATATTTTCTATTTGGTATGGTATGATCAAAAGCATAAGGAATTAGAAGTCAGAAATTGTGATTTGTCAACAATTGGCTACACACAGGTGATCCCTGTTCACAAATCTTAGGCAATACGTAAAGCAGCTTGTTGTACAAGCAAGCCCAAGGACACAAAATACCTGTTGAAGTAGTCGCACCTGTAAGTGATGAAATAGTGAAGACTGTGTCCCAGATCACCACTTTACTGATCTGGTAGAAGTTTTCTCCCACGGGTTGTAGGACAACTTCTCTGGTACCTACTATCTTCACAGGAGCTCTACTTGTCTCCTATTAAAGCTTTCTCTTAGATACTAAATTGAGAGTAGGTATAAAGACCTGTTAACACATTATAGAGCTACCTTCCCACAGAGACTCCCCTTGGAAAGGACCCCAAAATTCTAAACGAAATGAGCAAATCTTTTGTAGGTGCCAGTTATTGAGTGAATAAAGACTTTTCCATGCTGAGAAGAACACAGATTCTCGTCCACATACTGAAAATTATGCCTGTTTATCTATGACTAAAGCCAAACTTACTTTGAGATATTTGTTTACAATATCTAAAAAGTTAACTGTCAGTAGGTTATATAGAGACCATATAAGCTAATTGATGTGTAATTAATGTATAATCGTGTCTGGTTAATAAATATTCATTGATCACGCTCCTGTCACTGCAAGGTGAGCTCTTAGTTGAAGGGACATAATTATGCAAAGCGTACAGGTTTCCAGGTTCTAAAACTGGTCTAAAAATAGAAATCCATGAACCTTCTGGCACTTTCGGCTTATTGCTCATATTTTCCATCACTGTTTAGGCCAAGTCCAAAAAGGTGTACAACAAGGTGCTTGTATTTCATATCTCTCTGCTTTTTTATGTGATTGGATTCTCATAAAGCCTAATTCTTTATAAAAATGAGAAAGGAGACCCTGGGTGGCTCAGTCGGTTAAGCATCTGCCTTCAGCTCAGGTCGTGATCCCAGGGTCCTAGGATTGAGCCCTGCATTGGGCTCCCTGCTCAGCGGGGAGTGTGTTTCTCCTTCTTCTTTTCCCTCTGCCCCTTCCCTGCTCTCTCCCAAATAAATAAAATAAAATCTTTTAAAAAGAGAGAGAGAACTATGCCCTCAAATGCCAGAGAGAAGATGTAAATGGGTGTCATGCATGCTAAGTCATTGATCTCATAGAGAACCACGAGTAACTGAGTGTGAGTGCACACGGAGTTGTGTATAAATGTGCACAAATGATTGTTAACCTGATAGTTGTAACAGCAGAAAAAAATACCTACCATTTATCCATTCCCTAAGAGTTAACCGGCACTAATGTCGACTGCTTTGCATACATTTGTTCTCTACTTTACAAACCACCTGGAGAGGCAGATATGACCTAGTACGGAACTGAGGATAACAGAAATTAATGAACTCACACAGCTAATGAGTTGCATATCTCTGGCTCAAACCCAGGGTCTCAATTAGTCTGGGCTGCTGTAACACACACCGTCAACTGAGTGTCTTAAACAACAAATGTGTATTTCTCTCAGTTTCGAAAGGTGGGAAGTCCAAGATCAAGACACTGGAAGATTCAGTTCCTGATGAGGACTCTCTTCCTGGTTTGCAGATGGCCTCCTTCTCACTATGTCCTCGCAGGGCAGGGGAGAGAATGTGAGAAAGAGAGAGAGCACTTTGGTATCTCTTCTTATAAGGGCACCAATCCCATTCATGACGGTTCTAGGACCTAATTACCTCCCAGAGGCCCCACCTCCAAATATCATCACACTGGGTATTAGGGCTCCAACATATGAATTTGGGGGAAGGGGGACACATTCAGTTCATAGCACCTGGGTTTGAGTAATTCCGTAGACCGTCTTCTTCTCATTCTTCCATCCCTCCTCATTATTCCCCTCTGTTAACTACTTTGATTATAATCAGAAGGGGGAATGAAACATGAGAGACTATGGACTCTGAGAAACAAACTGAGGGCTTCAGAGGGGAGGGGGGCAGGGGAATGGGATAGGCTGGTGATGGGTAGTAAGGAGGGCACGTATTGCATGGTGCACTGGGTGTTATACGCAACTAATGAATCATCGAACTTTACATCAAAAACCAGGGATGTACTGTATGGTGACTAACATAATATAATAAAAAAAAACATTAAAAATAAATAAATAAATAAATAAATAAATCATATTGTTAAAAAAAAGAACAATTATATAATTATATACTTTTTCATTTATAAAATAAACATTTCTCATATGTTACATTATCATTTGAAATCTTAATGATAAGGTTTCGCCTTGCTGTATTTTTAAAAGGTCAGAAATTATTTCCTTGTGTCTAGAAACAATGTTAATGCTGATGTTAAGAGTCTACCTCACATTCCTGGTTAACTTTCAGTCCTTTCTACCTTAACTAATGAAAGATCAGCATGAAAGCCATTGGGTGAGACTTAGCTTTGTTCAGGACAGAGCTAGAGCAGTAATTACATAATGTGTCATCTCAAATAAGACAACAATTTCAAATATATCATGTCAAGGTTTTTAATTTTTTTTCTAATGTGGTTTGTTTTGCGATACTATTGACGTATAACATTGTATTTGTTTTAGGTATACAACATAATGATTTGATATATATATATACACTGAAAAATAATTACCGTTATAAGGCTAGTTAACATCCATCACTGCACATCGTTAATTTTTTGTGTGTGCGATGAGGATGTTTAAGATTTACTTCTTAGCAGCTTTGTTAACTAGAGTCATCATGCTGTGACTTCCTCATTCCCATTACATCCCAAGATTTATTTATCTTATAACTGGAGGCTTCTACTTTTTGCTGGTTGCTATTTCTGAGGCAAGATTGAAAGTGGGACTAAAGAAAAATTGGGTGCTGACAGATGAGAGAAGTTTATCAATGGTATTGCAGTAATGTTAGGAAAACAAAACCTGTCTGGGGTAAGACCGTAGTAGTCAATCACAGAGATTCCAAGAGGGCACCATCATGGCATTTCATGGCTGACCATGCATGACGCACAAGGAGCCATGTTTCCTGTGAACCTGGCTGCTGGCTTTACCTATGTCTGTCCTGGAGCCTGATTCCTTGGGTGCTATGTTTTCTTCTTCAATCCAAGCTGATTTTCACTCTTTCAGTCCAGGATAGATATTTACCTTTCAGTACTGATTCTGATTGCTGAAGTTATGGATCATATATGTTTTATTGCCCTATACTCTTTGTAGCCTATTCCATATTTTATACGATTCCTTTTGGGATCAGAAAAAAATACAGAAAGTCCTTGTGAAGGAATATTTGACCAGAAGTAATGAGCATAAAATCAATTTTCAATCAGCACTCCTGAAAAATAACTGTGTTTACATTTGTTAGTTCTCATTAGTTGCAATGTATTACTTCCTCAAGTCTCCTGTTTGGAATTTGGAGTAATAAATTTACATTTTAGGTAATATTTGTGTAAACTAAATGATTCATTTGTTTCAATCAAAACAGTTTTCTAGATTATTTTATTCAAAAAATTCAAAATGTTGATGGAAAAGGATAATGCTTTGTTTATTAGTACAGAGACGGTGTGACTCAAGAGCCAACATGGTGTATTTTGTCAATAACCCCAATGTGAAAGACTTCTGAATAGCACAGCCAATTGTTACTCATGGCGGTACCTTGTGTATTTAGAAGCAGCTTCCAAGTCTCAGGTGGCTGCAGCTACATTTGGGGGAATTCCAAGAAGAGCTATAATCCAAGTTCCTTTCTGAAGGTGTTGAAAGAAAATGGACCGAAGCAAATCTGTTTTCTGCATCAATGAGTCATAATTGACTTTAAATTCAATTTAGTCTTTTTAGGTCCAGCACACAGCACTGAAATGTGTAAGGTATCTGGTGTGTCCACGTGCTGAGCCGAGCTGGGGGTTCTGATGGGCAGTTCCTCTCGCTGTTTGGTGTCAGGAGGCAAACTGTGCACCATGGACTCCCTGATGCCACCGACACCATCACTGTTTTAATATCAACAAAAACTGAAAGATAGGACCCTGCGTGTTTTCCATGGCAGGAGAAAGCTAAAATTGCCCTTCTTTTGCTGTGATATGCCCTCACTTTCTTTTCTGTCCATCGATTTTCCCAAAGGTTTGATGTGTAAAATAAATTCTGATTGCAGGACTTTCTGGAGTTGAAGAAATGAAGCAAGTCTTATTATCAAGATGTTCATCTAATTAGAAATTTGGCAGGAAACATAAAGTCCCAGTTCTTCAACTCCAAGATCCAGGACCAGGAAATGTAAACTTATGATTTTTTTGCTACAAACTTCCGAGAGACTCAGGCTTATTTTCCCATAATCTATTGTGCTCCTCTTAGTATTTATATACGTACCAGTGATGACTTCTTTAATACTAATCCATTTTCTTTTGAAAATTTGTTTCAAGAGGTTTATTTTTAACTTGGATTCCTGTGTTAAACCTGCGTTCCCCATCTTCATAAGAAAGCGTTGTGTCTTCCAACAACTGAAGAATGTTTACAGAGGTCCCATTATTCTAAAATCTTTTATTTACTTCATGTGTTTCAGAAACGACTCCTGTTAACGGTTTTCCAGAAAAAAAAAATTATAGTGTTTGGTATTCTCATTCTCCCTTTTCTGTCAGTCTGCTGCATCTTCCTAAGAAGCCTATTTAGGGTTTGAATCCCTTCTAGAACATTCTAATTCACAGCTGAAGCACCATCAAGTATTTACGATTTCTATTCTTGGTTTTGGTCTATTTTATGTTCTATTCATGTTGTACTCCTCCTAGAGGGAGTCTTAGAGTGTTATCTGTATCCTAAGGAATTGGAATTGAGTTCGAGAAATTTTTAAATCAATTGTTTTGGCAATAGATACGAATTTTACATAGTTATTTCCCATTCCTCTCATGGATCACCTTAGACTCCTTCAGCTGTTAATAGCGGAAGGATTACTTGTGCTAAGCCAATCTTCATGCTACTGCAAGCAACTCACATCTTTCCAATGGCACCTTATCTTGTTTCACTCTCTAGTGCCCTCACCAATAGTTTCAAAGAAAGTCAAAATCCTAGAGAAGAAAAACCTTTGAGTGTTAACTGAAGCTGTCTCCTTCATTTGAAACTATTCGTTGAGACCTCGCCTCTTTTTCTTTGAGGTTAAACTGGCACATGTTAACTATTTTAAAAGAGATTGTCCTGGATGTTAATGGGCTGTCTTCCAGAAGGGCAGATTGTTCTCCATTGTCTCCTTGGTTCGTTTCTTTCTTCTTAGTCTGGTGGGGGATAGTATCATCATTTCCCCTTCCCTGCCCCCGTTCTGTAGAGAACCGGTTTTCTGCACGCCTGTCCCCTTGTCTGTTGCCTTCATCTTCCCCATTCCAACATATCTGACATCCTTGAACATTTCAGTCCCTGCCCGGTTTCTTGCCATTGCGCATGTTGTTTCTTCTGACAAGAATGTTCCCGCTGTCCATCCTTCCCCCAATTTCATCACCTGGGAACATTCTACTCAACACCACTTCCTCTGGGATGCTTTGTGGTCTCTTTCAAGTAGAATTCATTGTTACTGTTCCCTCCTAACTCTTCCTTTGTAACCTGGTTTGAAGCCTAACACATTTTATTGTGATGCAACTGCTTTCCTGGCTTTTCCCCCTTTAGTCTGTGAAGGGCAGTGGAGAAGACATGCATTGAAGGACCCCATTCTGCATGCCTGCCTGTGTCCACACTGTATTAGTCTCGGTTCTCCTGAGAAATGGAACGAGTAGGATGTGCATATATAAAGAGATCTATTCTAAGGAATTGGTTCACATGATTGTGGAGGCTAGCAGGTCCAAAATCTGCAGGGTGGACCAGCAGGCTGGAGACCCACAAAGAGCCAACATTGCAGATCCAGTCTAGAGGCCTCTCTAGAGGAAAAGGTCAATCTTTTCCTATTTAGGTCTTTCGTTGAGTGGGTGAGGTCTTCCTACATTATGGAGGGCAATCTGCTTTACTCAAAATCCATTGATTTAAATGTTAATCTCATCCAAAAATACCCTTACAAGAAACATCCAGAATGTTTGACCACAATATCTACAATGGCCCAGCCAAGTAGACACATAAAATTAACCATCCCACAGATTATTTTTTAAAGATTTTATTTATTTATTTGAGAGAGAGAGAATCAGTGGGGGGAGGAGCAGAGGGAGAGGGACAAGACAACTCCATGCCAAGCATAGAGCCAGACTAGGGGCTCAGGATCCCAGGACCCTGAGATCATGATCTGAGCTGAAATCAAGAGTCGGATGACTGATGGACTGAGCCACCCAGGCGCCCCCATCACACAGATTATTCGCCTCTGTGCGTGCACACCCTTGGCATCTTTCTGTCTGCCCTGATCCCCTCTTCTTATAAGGACACCAGTCAGGTTGGATTAGGATATACCCTAATGGCCGAATTTCGCCCTAATGAACTCTTGAACAGTCCTATATCCTGGTCACAGTGATCCTTAGATGGAGAGAAGCCATCTGACATACTGGACAATGGCTTCCAAGGGTTCAAATCACCCTGTCGTCTGTTTGGGAAACCCACACCCTGAATCAAGAGCCGCCTCCAGTACATGGGCCTGAAATGGTTAAATATTAAAGTCCCTGCCACTCCCAGGGGAGAGCAAGATCATTTTCACCTTTCCAGGTTAGAAATAATCTTCCTGCTGTAAAAGTGTAACTACTTTGGCATTTCCACGGGATCCAGAGAATGCCCAAACTATGTTGTTAGCCGCACTAACTAAGGACACACCAGGTACTAATTAAGGAGGAAATAAAAAGCTGTGTGAGAATAAGATCACAGAGCATTTAGAGTTGCACAGCCTCATTCCAGAATTTGGGTTGAGTCAATCTTAAGAAGTCACATTAAGAAAGCCTTCTACTTGCCATCCGATGTCACATGCAGATGCTGGTACCGGTGAGACCCTGACTCTGACAGGCAAGATTCTTCACCATGAGAGCACCACTGTGTAGACCTCACGTTGCCCCTGACAAAATCACACGCACCCATGCTCACCCATATACACCTTCAAAAAATATTTTGCCTTTAAAAGTCTCATATCTCTGTGGTGCACAGATCACCAAAAGGCCATCTAAACATGGTGAGTCTTTAAGGATCACCCCATTAGAGAACATTGCATGTAAGGGGACTTCAAAGTCACTTACTCTCTGTCCCTCATTTTACACATGATTAAACTGGAGGGCGAAGAACTGAAGAAGAGGTCGCCTGAGGCCACACAGTTTTCTTTAATTACCTTTCCTAACGCGACTAAGACACATTATAAAATGCAGTAAAGTTCATATTTACCATAAAATCCCCAGACTTTGCATTTAGTTTTCTGGGGGGAAAAAAAGGAAAAGGTGAGAAAACTATGTGTAAAATTAAATATGGTAATGGTGTCCTCTAGAGTCCGGAAGGGAAGAATTTTCGTTTTTGTTTTGTTTTACAATTATCTGTGAGTTCAAATATGACTGGGATGATTAACAATTCTAAAACTTTATCAGCTAGTTCTTTGTGGGGGTGGTAAAAGGCAGCTAAAGGCAGAGACTTCTAGAAAGGCTATGCAAAGCAGCAGAATGGTGGAAGAAAAAAAAAAACAGATCAAAATGGGAGAAATGGGAAGATCAAACAGGGTTTATTCACAACATGCCCTAGGCTGATAGGAAAGCGTTTATGACAATGATATGATATGATAGAGTAGTTAGACCATCAAAATCTTTTCTTTGAGCAGAAAAAGAGCCACAGCTCCCTCCTGAAACAAATCGCGACCTTTCTCCTGCCATTTATGGATACAAAGTTATTTAATCCTAATTCAAATAATTTGTTCCTGGTCAGGCAGGAGCTCCTCCAAGCAGATTTGAGGATAAGAGAAATTGCAAACAGGCACTTGCTTTGTGGGGTTTTGGGGAAATCAGTGGCAGTCAGGAAGCCGACTGCCAGCGAAGGCACCAATCACAGGAACTTGAAGTGTAGGTCCTGAGGAGGTAGTGGAGGGGTTTAAAGAATGCTCCTTTCTGCTCCTACTTGGAAAAAGATGATCTCTAATAATAATCATTGCTGTAGTTAGCATTCGTTAAGCCGTTAGTATATGTCAGACATTGTGGGAAATTCCATATGCAGCACCTCATTGAACCTTCACAGAACTCCCATAAAGCAGCCACAGGGAAATGAAAACCCATGTTAAGAGGTTGGCAGTGGGAAACAATGACTCAGAAAAGAAAAGAAAGAGAATAAGCTTGTGACAGCCGTAGCCGTGTAACCAGCTGATTTGAGAAAAGGGTTCCATGATCATTATAAAGAAGAAAGAACACTCCGTTCTCTACTAGACAAAGGATTCACAAGCAGTGAGGGTTCCAAGGCATCCTATTGGTGGCCAGGAAGAGAATTTCATGAAAGTCTGTTATCCGTACTGAGGTGACCATCCTCAGACCTGTCACAAAATGTCAAACCTTCCTGCCAACCCCCGTGCACCTGCTAAAAATGTGTTACATATTAAGCTGATTTTTTTCTTATCCCTTTTTAATCACAGTTGCTGCCTTACAAGAGCTCCTCTTCCTTGTGTGTTATTAAGATCATGCTAGTTTCTGAAGTCTGAAGTTTCATTAGTTTTTATGTCCTCAATTCTTAGGGTGGTTTGGAAAACATATGGTTATATAAATTATTCAAGCTTGTTTTAGTTGTTAGACCGATAGCGTTCTCTTGCAACTTTCTTCATCAGAAGCAGAACCCCTTTTCCCGTCTATCATTTTATTTTATGATGAAATTACTCTGTATATTAGTATTTACTAAGTTTCTTTCTCTAGGTGGCATATCATTTTTCCTATGTTTCAAATGCCTAGGAAGTGGGATGTAGGAAGGGTTTTTTTTCTTCCTTCTTTCCCTCCTTTCCTCCCTCTCATACATCCTTCCTTCCTTCCTCCCTTCCTCCTCCTTCCTCCCTCCCTCCTTCCCTCTCTCTCTTCCTTCCTTCCTCTCTTTCTTCCTTCCTCTCTTTCTTTCTTTCTTTCTTTCTTTCTTTCTTTCTTTCTTTTTCTTCCTTCCTTCCTTCCTTCCTTCCTTCCTTCCTTTTCTTTTCTTTTCTTTCTTCTTTTTTCTTCTCTAGTGGAAATATTTGTATTTAAACCCTTTATATTGTCTTTCATCTCTTTTTTCTTACATAGATCTTTTACTCTCTGGTTTGTCCTAATACACTTTGACCCTCCACCTGTTAACTATCAAACAGTCAATGATCTTATTTTACTTTCTCCTTCGCTTAACTTCTCCTATTTTTTTTTTACTTGCATCCATTCCACTTCTTCAGAACAAATAATATTTATTTGGCCTTTTCCCATTCCTGTTGCCATTCTTATTTTAGTCATAATTGTACAACTAAATGCATTAAGTGTTTGCCATCAGTCTTTTTACTGAAGTTTCTCTGGTTATCTCCTGGTAAGATGAAACTCATCATTTAGTGGAATTCTCAAGAAAGTCGCTGTGTTTCATATTCCCTGAATTATTGCATATTGAAAACTGATCTTCTGTGACCTCAATATTTAAAGTACAGCTTGGCTGGAAAGTACATTCTTGGCCCATGCTCTCCTTCTTTGTGTTTCTTGAAAATTCTGCTTTACTGTCCCCTTGCTGTACATTCAGTTCTTATGAAGTCAAATGCCAGCCTAATTCTCTGACTTTTATAGCTTTATTTATTTATTTAGTCTGAAGATTCTGGAATTAAAAAAAAATTCCTTGAAGACTAACAGTTTGCTAAGAAGAGTCTTAGATTTTATTGCCAAGTCTATTTTCTCAAATGAACCCTTTCGATATCCTATTTCCAAAAATGTTTTGTTGGAGGATAGTTTTGAATATTAGTTCTGATTAATTTTTTTATTTGTTTGCTTACTTTTCTTCTTCAAGGACTCCGATTTCATGTATATTGGAATATCTTTTCCTGGCTTCCCTTGTAACCATTTTTTCTCTGACCTCTTTTGTTCTTCCTTTTATCTAATTTTCCTACCTTTCCTCAGTATGTCTTATTAAATTTTCCTTGGAATCTCTTTTCCTTTGAGCTTAGTATTTCTGAGATAGTTTGTTTTCTTTTATTCTTTTTTTGTGTTCTTCCCTACAGCCACACCAAGAACACTCTGGAGCAAAGGGAAATATAAAATGAAGGTAATCAGAGTGCAAAGAAATAGAGGACTTCAAAAACTGCACTTCAAATATTTTATTTTCACAAATTTTGTCTAAAATATGACTCAAACACATTACTAAGACCTCTGCAAGGATACATAAAGGCCCATCAGTGTGAGGCTTCCCGAAGCCTAAGATTTACTAACATCAGAGTAATTCCACCTCTGGTAACAACTGGACACCAACTGCATACAAAGGGCTTTGCATACATTATCACCCCTGATAATTTTGTCTAATACTTACAGAGCAATTCTTTAGGATAAGCAGTGTTTTTAATGCCCCTTTGACGATGAGAAAAATGAGGCGGAAAGTGGAAAAATCTGGACTAGATGCAGTCTCCCACCACTGAAGTGTCGGTGTGTCATCAACCACTTGTCTCTGATGTCCCTCTGAATTATCACACTAGGTGCCCCCACTCTACCCACTTGCACCTCATTCAGTTGTTTCTGCCCAATTTGCCTCTAATTCCACTTCCCTTCCATCAATCTCTTCTTTAAAATCCTTTCTAGACACATGCATTGGGCTACCTCTTTGAAGTCTCTGATCCTGGTTCAACTTCCTGCTTACTCATCCTGTTGTAATTCCTTGAAACAAGAAACACACAGGGCTTTTCCTACAGCCCTCGTAATCATGGTAGATGTCCCCAGCACACTCACCCCAGGAGCTGTAAGAAATGATGAGAATAGCATTAGCACTATGAGCAATTTGGCATCTCTCCCCCTCCTGAACCTCCTGGCTAACTGACCACCCCATCCATGAGTATAAAGGATAAAGAAGAGAGAGGGCGGGGCTCAAGGATGACCATTAGGATGTTATCTTGAACTAGTGGGTAACCGTGGTATCATTTTCTGAGCGGTAGAAGTTTGAGAGGAGGCAGCTGTTTGTGGTTTGGGAATCTTTAGTGACCGCAGCCTTCTCTTTAAAATGCAAGCATCCAGAATGGAGCTAAAAGTTAAGACCGGCATCTCAGAAGAATGAACACACAGCAAGATTTAATTTAATGCTTATTGGATGAAAAAAAATTAAGTGTTGAAGTTTAATGACTTTAATAACCCTGGCAACTTATTTGTTTTTTAACCTGGGAGAATATGGCAAAAGAGTTTTAATAATAGGACTTTTATCAATATATTTATTTCCGTATACAGACATTTATTTGATCATAGTTCCTTTTGGTTTGTTTGTTTATCTGTCTTTCAAACTAGGACATGAGCTCCATAGGGAGATGAATCAGACTTCCTTGTTCACTGTTATATTCACAGTACCAATTGCAATGTATTTGCACATATTAGGCACTGATAAACTCATACTGAATGAAAGAATAAAATAGTAACTTCAGCTATCAAACGCTGTAATGAATATAAAATATTTATCAAAAATGGATTGGATTCTGGATTATTTTAATATTGATATCAGTAAGCCCTTTCATTACTGAAATTAACATTTAAATTAAAAAGATCATCCCCAGCAATAAAGTTATCATTCTTTGCTACAGCTCCCTTTCCAATTACTTACAAATGCACCGCGAGAGAGGCTGTTGAATTGCTTGGTGGCTACAGTAATTCTAAAAATTCCTGTTTCATTGCACATGGCTCCAGCTTTCATTTCTTGGACTGTAGATATGAAGAACAATAAGAGAGCAAATTGTTCTTGCTGAATCCTGATGGTGGCAGCATCTTTGGCTCACATATATTAAACCACGTCCACTTTGCTTGAGGATTTTGCTCAAAAAAGAAAGTTGCATTGAAAAGATGTCAAAAATCCACAACATCTGCAGCACCACTGTTACATTTCTGTGGGAAGCGCTTGTGCCTAGAGGAAATGTAGCCCTTCTGGTATGTTAATGCAACATCTTATGAAGTCTCCCAGGTAATATATAAGCTATTGTCAGGTGTTCCCCTTTTCCAGAACTTCTAGAAATACCTGAAATATGCAAATATATATTTTAGTTCTATTTTTTAAATTATAATAATTTTATAGTTATATTCTTAAAGTTTAGTTATATTTTTTAAGTTACAATAAATTCTACGTGAATAATCTCCTGTGGCAGGCTAAATAATAGCTCTAAAGATTTTCTTGTCCTAATCCCCAGAATCTATGAATATGTTACTGTATGTGTCAAAAGGGACTTTACAGGTATGAGTTAGTTAAGGAAATAATCTTGAGATGGAAAGATTATTCTAGATTATCTGGGTGGGCTCAAAATGTAATCACTGGATTCTTAGGAGAGGCAAAAAGGTCAAAGGAAGGAGAGGAGGATGTGACAGCGAAGTAGAGATTGGAGTCCCATGGCCACAAGCCAAGGAAAGTTGGCAGCTTCTAGTGTCTGGAAGAGACAGGGAATGGATTCACATTCTCCCCCCAGAATCCTCCAGAAAGACAAACCTTACTGATACCATAATTTTAGCCTCATGAGAATCTTATCACACTTCTGACCTTCAAAAGGCATTGAATTTAAAACCTAACTAATGACAGAAGCGGGACATGGGAAGGGGAAACAGAGGCATGGAGATGGAAGAGACTTCTTATTCCGTGTCATCTTGGTCTCCTGCACTTGTTGACCAAGACTCTTCTTAATTTCATGCTTCCCAGGGGCCTCCTGCCTAGTGCATCTGAATAGGAGGCAACTGAGCCACACGTGGGTCATGTTTCCACTAGTGGCAACTACTAGTCTTGGGGCAGGGATCAGACAGCTCTTCGGTTTTAAAACTAAACTGAAACGGTTAATTAGCCTGTATGTCTGAGGAGCAGAATTTGATCATCCAATAAAATAGATTCATAGTCTCTCACTTATTATTGTTTTTATTTCGCATTAAAATAATGTTTATTGGTCTCTCCTGATTAACAAAGTAATATCACTTAGGAAAAAGTTTGGAATGCACAAATCAACACATAGAAGAAAAAGATTTTCTACAGTCCCATCATCCAGGAATAACTATTGTTAACTGTTTTGTAGAAATCAATCTAGTTGGTTTTTTTTTTTAATCCAGTTTCTTATTTTTTGCTTAGAAAGTAACATCAGTTTTTCTACTTGGGTTGTAGCAAGCTGAAAAGATTCTCATTCCCACTCTAAGGACAACAACAAAAGCAGAGAGACAGTAAGTTTATGGCTTTCTTTGAACCCATCAGAGACCTGAGGTCCCTTGGATGAACTGGCCTGAAATCTAGGAAGACAGGGGTACCTGGGAAAGAGACAGGGAGAAAGCAGTTGTTTACCTATCAGACATGGGTAGGAAAAATTCAGCTAGAATAGTTAGGCATTGATGGATGTCAAGTGGGGTCTGGCAAGAGAGTGTACAACCTCCTAGAACTGCAGATGGATTGAGAGTTCTCATGTCTTGTAGGATTTTCTCCATGGATCCCACAAAAATGTTTCATGAGAATCCTGGGAACATTTCCCTATGGAACAGGCCTGGGTGACAGGAACAACAGCTGCTACAGAAGGGACATGAAATTTACCCATACCTCTCTCCCCATCTACTCTAAGGAACAAAACCCTTAATACTGGGGCTGGGGGGTAGGGTGGAGGCCAAACCCAATGTCACCTTTAGGGGAGAGTTGAAACCCATTGCAGCTGGAGGAGTGAGCAGAAAATCTTTCTACCCCCGGGGAAGGAGCAGGAATACCTTGGTAGGTTCAGAACTACAGCTGTGGGAGGGAGCAAGGAGAAAGTCATACCCAGGAGATACGGGGATACAATGCTTGCTTGAGTCTGACGTTTAGCAAGAACTAAAGAACATATACCACTCCTCACCATATACCAGGAGAATAACAAGTGCAGAGTAACAAGTAACAGTGGAATGTTGCTTGGACAATGACAAGAGCCTGGAGACACATCCAATGTACAAAAGGAAACTATAAGGGTAAAGGTGGAACAGACACTGAATGAAGCCCTCTGGCAAACCAGTCCACATGCTAAACACAAGACATCATCACAAGGGTTTGAAGACTATGGGTTCTCCAGAAAGGGGGGTGGGCAGAGGAAGGGGCCAGAGTCTGCAGGACAGGGCCAACTCTCTTTCACCTGACAAATTCCCTCATGGAGCTTCTAGGAATACAAGAATCTAGCCTCCTAGGCATTATGAAGATACTTTAGTCAAATTAGGTAATACAACCTGTTTTATGTAACAGCTTCTTAAACAAGTTACCATTGCAACACAAGGTGTGTGAACTTCTGTTGGTACACTTGCCACAGGTCCCACAATGTCATGGGTGTACCTGGATGAAAGGGCATGTGCCTCATGTCCTTCAGCATTTTAGACATGGAGGGGAAAGTTCTCCCAGCTTCTAATTTCTTGGTTCTGGTTTTGTGCTTTTCCTACAACACCATTCATTCTCCCATAATTCGCTTCATCTGCTTTCAACGTAAGTAGAGAACTGCTGTAGAATCTCAGTAGATATTTATACAGACTTTGTACATCAGAATCACCCCAGAAACTTCTATAAAATGCTGATGGCTGGGCGCCATGTCCAGAGATTCTAATTTAGTGCATCTTTGTGGAGTTTAAGCATTGATATACAGCCAGAAGTAAAACACACTAACTCAAAGATCATGGTTTAATTGTGTTCAAGAACAATCTTCTAGGGGTGTAAGTTAATGTGTTCAGGTATTTACTGATAAAGTGGAAGGTGGATTGAGAGGTGTCTTGTTGAGTTTGTCAATATCACCAATGCTGCTGCAGACATCAGGGAGGGATACTAAGAGGCTGCCAGAAAGACTGGCCATAGCTGGGCTCTCTGGGCACTTTTTCCCATTTCATTGCTGCTCCTGAGTTCTTTACTGACATCTGATTTCCAAACTCCTTAAGCTGCTGAATAAACCTCACATCCCACTTCTCCTCTTCTATACCTATACCCTGCAAGCTAAGTACATCCCAGCACAGGCAGATCTTGGTCATTTTCATGCACTCTTAAGAATCACGCAGGTCCTACACAATATCTCTAAAATTCTATGACTACCATTGAATCTTGGATCTGAAACTTCCGAGTCCTTACATTCTAGCTCTTCAGACTTGTTCCAGAAATTTGAATGAAACCAACTGATTTCTGACTCTGTTTTAAGACCACATTAAAAGTGCAGTACCTGGCACCCGCCCACACCCTCAGGAGCTCAAATTCTTATGGCCACCATCCAGAGCCATATGCCTAATGCAACTCCCTCTTCCTGCTCCCGTAATTGGTAGAAGCCTACATTTTGGAGAGCAGTGCCACAGGCACCGAGTTGAGAAGCCTGGCAAGTCTGAGAAATTGAAAAGGAACATTTGAGTCAGACTAATGTTTTGGAGAGTTCCATGATGCTACATTCTCCATTTGTTTTTTTAAAATTTTAATTTCCCAACTGTTTATGTTAACATGATACACAAAAGTTAGAAATAGCCCCCTGTTATTTTTTTTGAAACTTCATTGCATAGTTGTTTTGCCCCATGCAGTGATCATTGCAACTGCAAAATACAAGAATGTTCTCCTATGTTTTGTAAATTAAGATTCTGAGTCTCAGGGTGCCTGGGTGGCTCAGTCGGTGAAGCATCTGCCTTCAGCTCAGGTCATGATCCCAGGGTCCTGGGATTGAGCCCCGCATTGGACTTTCTGTTCAGCGGTGGTCTGCTTGTCCCATTCCCTCTGCCTTTCCCCCCTGCTTATGCTAGTTCTCTCTCTCTCTCACTGTCAAATAAATAAAGAAAATCTTTAAAAAAACAAAGACTCTAAGTCTCAGTAATCAAGAAATTTTTAGGACTTTGAATGCACACAGATATCTCCTTGTTTCTTAACAAGTACTATACCCTAATGTGCGACATACATTACAGACCGAGCCACTTCTCTGCAAAAGTGATTTCTTCCCTGATACTTTAACTTTTTCTTTTCTTTTTCTTTATTTTTAAATGGGGAAATATATATCATGCCTGTCACATATCTTGGAAGAAAAACCTCGATGTTAGTCAGTGATGGGTACAGTCAGTACATAGTTATGAGGACATGAAGAAACAAGAGAGTGGGAGGAGGGGGAGAAGAAAATATTATGATGCTCACTTCTTAGATTTGGCTTTGCCTTTGTATGCAACCTGAGAATGAATTGTGAAGTGCGAGCTTTAGCTGGCCAAATCCTACATAGGGAAGAGGGAAAGCCAGCAAGACGAAGAAAATGTGCTCCTAGTTTCAGGAACAATTTCAGTAACTGTTGCTTCTGCCTGTTGGCTGAGCTCTTTCTCCTAGATCTCTGCACATCTAGCTCTTTCTGGCCTGGTATAAACTTAAATGTTCCCTTTTGAGAACTATGTTCCCCAACCATTCAATCCAAAATTACCTTGTCATATGTAATGTATATTGTTCATTGCCATCTAAAATATCTCATTTTGTCTGCTTCCTCCTTCAGAATATAAACTCCATGGGAGCAAGCAAGAATCTTGGTTTAGTTTGCTTGGTTTAGCTTGACTGTGCATATCACCTACAATAGTGCTTGGACCACAGGACCTGCTCATGGGGTATTTATCCAGTCATGAGAACATGAAGAGTCAGAGGAGAGGAATGAAAGAGAGTCAACAGGTACAACTCTGTAAAAGAAAGTGTGGGACCAGAAACAAGCTGGGGATCCTTGTAATAGTAGATCGTGTTTAAGAAACAAAGGTAGGGGTGCCTGGGTGGCACAGCGGTTAAGCGTCTGCCTTCGGCTCAGGGCGTAATCCCGGCGTTATGGGATCGAGCCCCACATCAGGCTCTTCCGCTATGAGCCTGCTTCTTCCTCTCCCACTCCCCCTGCTTGTGTTCCCTCTCTCGCTGGCTGTCTCTATCTCTGTCGAATAAATAAATAAAATCTTAAAAAAAAAAAAAGAAACAAAGGTCATGGCATGTCACTGAATTTGAGGTGCATTTTCCTGCTTCCCACTTCAGCCCACCAGAACAACTGATTGTGGTAGGCAGCCTGACAGCCCCTCAAATTCATTCATGCCCCGAACCCCAAAAAGCCTGTGACTGTGTTACCTTACGTGGTCAAAGCAAGCTGACAGATATGATGAGTTTGAAGACTGAGTGGAGGAGATTATCTTGGATTATCCAGGTGGCCCAGTCTAATCCTGTGAGTCCTTAAAAGTGGCTGGAAGAGTAGGTCAGAGAGATGGCATAAAAGAAGGATGTGACCCACCAGCACTGGCTTTAAGATAGAGGGAGAGAGCCATGACCATGAAATACGGCAGCCTCTAGAATTGAGAACAGCCTTGAGTTACGGCCAGAAGATAGAGATAAACCTTGGCCCCATAACCATAAAGAACTGAATTCTACCAACAACCTGGATGGCCAGGAAATAGATTCTCCCGTAGGACATCCAGGACAGAAGGAAGCCTGCAGACACTTTGATTTTAGCCTGATGAGACCAATACCTAATTTCTAACTGCCACTACTGTATGATGATATCTTTTTGTTATTTTAAGCCGCTAAGTTTGTAGTGGTTTGCTAGAGCAGCACTAAAAACTGGTCGCAAAAGCCCCAGATCAGAAAAACATAATGGAGTGAAATGCAGGTAAAATCAGTGTAAGGATCAGGTGGTGTGTGTGCACACGCGAGCCCTCACTCTGCCTCCTGATGCGTCTTGTGGTCTATGGTTCTGGACACAGTGAAGCTGATCTCTCAGAGATCTGCTCCAACAAAATATTTCATTCAAGACCTACTGTAAAGTATTGAGAGCCTTTAAAAAATGTTCAAGAACATTTCCTTAGCGGCATAGTCATAACAGCCGATCTCTTTATTCCACTGTGGCTAAGATGCTTTGCCTCAGTCGTTCTCCTTCCCTTTCTCTTTCCCCCCTCTTCCTTCCCTCCTTTTCCTTGTCTCTGTTTAACCCTAAATTGCCATTGATTATGAACACTTAGAAGGCAATCATTTTCTTTCTTTAGTGGAAACAGTATAATCTAGAGAAAAAGTTCTAAATTTGTCTATAGGTTTTATACTAGTTACTCCATGGAATATACCAGATGATAGTATTGAAACAATATTTTCTTTTTTTTTTAAGATTTTATTTATTAATTTCACAGAGAGAGAAAGAACAGGAGCAGGAGGAGCAGGAGAGGGAGGAGCAGGCTCCCCGCTGAGCAGGGAGGCTGATGTGGGACTCGATCCCAGGTCCCCGGGATCATGACCTGAGCAAAGGCAGATACTTCACCGCTGAGCCACCCAGGTGCCCTGAAACCATATTTTCTTTTTATTTTTTAAATTAAACTTTTTTATTTTTATGTAATTGCCATTTCACACGCGGTTGTAAGAAAGAAAAGAGAGTTAGCCCATTTACCCTTTACAGATTGTTTGTTCGCACCTTCACACCCTCTGGAGATTTTTGTGTGAAATTTGAAACCAGTCCCCCTATACAGAGAGGAAAGAGAGACTGAGGAAAGTAGCCAGCCATTCCATATTAGTAGATGACAGGTTTAATAAGCAAGGGAACTTACTTACAAAGCTTATCTTGTATGGCTGCCAGAGGAGTAGAGTTCCAAACCGGTCTCCAGAATCTTAAAAGTTCTATTGGAGTCTTAATGGGGTTCAGGCACATATCCGTCCAGATGACCTCAACAACACGTTACAGTCTCAAGGCTACGTCCATGGGGCACCTTCTAGCAGAAGGAAGACAGTGCAATGTACATCCCAAGGATATGGAGGGGGTGAGGAGCTTCCGATCGCCTGGGCCCAGTTGGCAGGTCAACCAACAGTCAGATGCTCTCCATGACTTCCTCCAACACCAATTTACCCCAGTGGTAACGTTGCAAAATCCAGCGTGCAATATCACAACTAGGATACTGGCATATGCACTGGCAAGATATACAATATTTCCATAACCACAAGGATCTCTCATGTTGTCATTTTATATGTACACCCACTTCCCTCCTGCTCCCAGCCCCTCCCTGGCAACTGCTCTTTCTATAATTTTGTTATTTCAAGTATATTATATAAATACAATCATATGAAAATGTAACATTGAAATTACTTTTTTTTTACTCAGCATAATTCTCTGGAGAGTCATCTAGGTTGATGCCTATATTAATAGTTTGTTCTTTTTTTTTTTAATTTCTGGGTAGTATTTTGTGGTATGGATGTACCTGTTAGTTTAACCATTCACCCATTGAAGGACACCTGTATTGTTTCTAGTTTTTTTTATTATTATGAATAAACCTGCTATAAACATTCAAGTAAGGATGTTGTGTGAACATAAAACTTCATCCGCCTCTGAGATAAACACCCAGGAGTGAAATTACTGGGTCATGTGGCTCTGGCATCTTTAGTTTTTTAAGAAACTGCCAAACTGCTTCCAGAGTGATTTTTAGATTTTCCATTCCCACCAGAAATGGATAAATGATGAGTGACTCATTTTCTCTGCATCCTCACCAGCACTTGGTCTTATCAGTATTTTTTATTTTAGCCATTCTGATAGGTGAACAGTGAAATAGCATTGTGGTTTTAATTTGCATTTCTCTAATGGATATAAGGTTGAACATCTTTTCATGGGCTTATTTGTCATCAGTAAATCCTGTTTAGTGAAATGTCGGTTTATGTCTTTTGTCCAAGTTCTAGCAAGATTCTGTTTGTTTGTTAAGATTTTATTTATTCATTTGAGAGAGAGAGAGCAAGCAAGTGGGGGCAGAGGAAGAGGGAGAGGGACAAGCGGACTCCCTGCTTAGTGGGGAGCCCAATGTGGGGCTTGATCCCAGGACCCTGAGATCATGACCTGAGCTGAAGGCAGATGCTTCACTGACTGAGCCACCCAAGTGTCTCTGTTTGTTTGTTTATAGTTGAATTTTAGGAGGTTTTAAAAATATATCCTAGGTACTACTCTTTTGCCAGATATCTGTCTTGCAAATATTTTCTCCCAGTGTGTAGCTTGTCTGCCTTCTCTTACCAGGGTCTTTCTCAGAGCAAAAGATTTTTAATTCAATGAGATTTTTCAAATGTTCTCTTTATAGATTGTGGTTTTGCTAAGTCTAAGAACTTCTGCCTAGCCCTAGATCCCAAATATTTACTCCTGTGTTTTGAACTAAAAGTGTTATAGTTTTATATTTTACATTTCAGTCTGAGATTCATTATAAGTTAATTTTTGTATATGGTGTGAGACTTGGTCAAGGACTTTTTTTTTTTTAAACATAGGAATGTCCAATTGTTCCAGCACTATTTTTTGAAAAGGCTGTCTTTCTTCCATGGAGTTCTTTTGCAGCTTTGTTAAAAATCAGTCGCACATACTTGTGCAGGTCTATTTCTGGTTTCTCTATTCTGTTCCATTGATCTATCTATTCTTCCACCCACATTACACGGTCTTAATTAACGTAACAACATGCTAAGTCTTGAATTCAAGTAGACTGACTTCTACCAAGAACAATGTTAGCCATCCTAGTTCCTTTGCTTTTCCTTACAGAATTTTACAATAATCCTGTCTATATTTGTCTGTATCTACAAAAAAAAAAAAAAACCCAAGAAACAAAAACACAAAACTTGCTGGGATTTTTACAGTGCTGTGTTAAACCTAAATAGGAATTTGGGAGAGAACTGACATTTTTACTATGTTGAGCCTTCTAATTCAAGGGCACAGTATGTCTCTTAATTTATTTAAAGTTTCTTTGATTTCTTTCTTCAGTATTTTGAGTTTTCAGCTACAAGAGCTGTATATGTTTTGTGTTCCATCTCTTGCTTAAATGTAAATGACATTGTATTTTTAATTTTCATGTTCATGTTCTCATTACCAGTATATAGAAATACAATTGATTTCTACATGTTGACTTTGTATTTGCAATCCAGCAATTTTTAAGCTCTAGGCTCTCCATAGCCAATTACATATTCTGAAGGCAGGAGCAGTCTTATTTCTTCCTTTCCATTGTGTATGCTTTTTATTTCCTTTTTCTGCCTATTACACTGGCCAGAACTTGCAGCACGTATAGTTGAATAGAATTGACATCCTTGCCTTGTTTCTAGCCTTAGGAAGAAAGAATTTAGTCTTTCACCATATATACAAGCACAATGTTAGCTGTAGGGTTTTGGTAGATGTTTTTAATCAAGTTGAGGAAGTCACCCTCTATTCCTATTTTTCTAAGAGTTTTATTTATCATAAATGGCTATTCAATTTTATTTGATATTTTTCTGCACTCCTTGATCTGATCTTTTTTTTTTTTTAAATCTGTTAATATGGTGGTTTACATTGATTTTCAAATACTGAACTGCCCTTGGATCCTTGAAATAAACCCCAGTTGGTCATGGGTGTATAATTCTGTTTCACATTGTTGAGTTATGTTTGCTAGAACTTTGTTAAGGATTTTTGCATCTATATTCATGAATAATGCTTGCGCAAAGTTTTCTTTTTTGTCTCTCTAGTTTTGCTATCCAGAAATATGGACCTCAAAAAATAAATTGGGAGGAGTGCCTGGGTAGCTCAGTTGGGTAAGCCTCCAACTCTTGATCTCAGCTCCACTCTTGATCTGAGCTCAGGTCTTAATCTCAAGGGTTGAGAGTTCAAGCCCTATGTTGGGCTTCATGCTGGGTGTAGAGCCCACTTAAAATAAATAAGTAAATAAGCAAATAAATAAATAAAAAAGGAGATACACAAATAAATAAGGAAATAGTCACTTCTCTTCTATTTTCTGGAAGAGATTGCATTGAATTGGTGTTAATTTTTTCTTTAAGTATTCACAGAATTCTCCAGTGAAACCGTCTGGGTCTGTTGAGTGTTTTAGGAAGGGTTTTCTTTTATTGCAAATATCCTTAATAGTCATAGGGCTGTTCAAATGATTTATTTCATATTGGGTCAGTTTAGATAGTGTCTTAGTTTCCTAGGGCTTCCATAACAAAATACCACTAACTGAGTGGCTTTGAACAGAAATTTATTGTCTTACAGTTCTGGAAGCTAGAAGTCCAAAATTAAGGTGTTGGCAGAGTCCCTCCAAAACTTGTCAGGGAAGGATCCTTTCTTGGCTTTTCCAGTTTCTGATAGCCCCATACAGTCATTGGCTTATGGAAGTCAATTCCAATCTCTGCTTCCCTCATCACTCAGCTTTCTCCCTGTGTCTCTTCATATCATCTTCACTCCATGTGTGTGCATGTCCAAATTTTCCATTTTTATAAGGACATCTGTCATATTGGATTAGGGCCCACCCCAATGACCTCATCTTAACTTGCTAAAATCTGCCATGGCTCTATTTCCCAATGTGTTCCCATTCTGAAGTACTGGGGGTTAGGAATTCAACACAATTTTTTTTTTTTTTTTTTTGAGATCACAACTCAACCCATAACAAATACTTTGTATTTTTCAAGGAATTGGTCCTTTTCATCTGAGGTGTGAAATTCAGGTGTGTGGAGTTATTCATAGTATTCTTTTATTTATCTTTTGATGACTGCAGGATCTGTGGTGATATCCCCTATTTAATGACTAATATCAGTGATCTGTACCTTCTTGGTTTAAAGTTTGTCAATTTCATTGATCTTTTTAAAGAGGCTCTGTTTCACTCAAATTTAATTGTTTTTCTGTTTCAATTTACTTGATTTCTGCCTCTATTTTTATTATTTCCACATTTTTTCTTGATCAAGTTTTATTCTGCTTTTCTTTTTGCTAAGTGCTTGAGGTGGGACCTTAGATTATTGATCTGGGTATTTTTCACTTTTCTAGTATGTACGTTTATTGTGATAAATTTCCCCATATCATTAATTATGTCCCACATATTGTGATAATGTTATTTTTTCATCTTCATCAAATTCATTATGTTTTAAAATTTTTTTGAGACTTCCTCTTTGACCCATGGATTATTTATAAGTGTGTTAGTTTTTAGGTTTGGAATATCGTTCTTTTATCCTTCTGTTCTTGATTTCTTTTCTACTCTATTGTAGCTGGGGAACACACTGTATATGATATTCTTTTAAAATTTGTTGAAGTTTGCTTTGTGCTCCAGGTTATGGTCTATCTTGGCATCTGTTCCATAGATTCCTAAAAATTGTGTACTCTGCTATTTTTATGTACGATGTTCTGTAAGTTCCATTAGATCCTATTGGTTTATGATATCATTAAGTCCTTCTATATCCTTGATGACTTTCTGTCTAGTTTATCAATTGTTAAGAAAAAGTGGTTGAAGTCTGCAACTATAATTGTGGATTTGCCTATTTCTTCATTCTGTTCTATTAGTTTGTTGCCTCACATGTTTGCAGCTCTGTTGTTTGGCATATGCATATTTAGGGTTGCTATGCCTTCTTGGCAGTTTGACCTTTTTATCACTATATAATCTCCCTCTCTGTCTCTGCAATTTTCTTTGCTCTGATGTCTACTGTATCTAATGTTAATGTAGCCACTAACGCTTTCTCTTGAATGTTTGCATGATATATCTTTTTCCACGTTTTTACTTTCAACCTTCTTATATAGTTTTATTTGAATTCCTTAGAGACAGCATATAATGGGCTGAGTTTTTAATCTACTCTGCCAATTTTTGTCTTTTAATTGTTGTGTTTAGACCATTTATACTTAATGTAATCATCAATATACTAAGGCTTAAAATTGACATTTTATGGGTTGTTTTTCTCTTTTTTTCTTCTGTTTTCTTCTGCCTGCCTTACTGTAGTCACTTAACATTCTTATTATTTTAATTTTATTCATCCATAATGTTTTGGGCATATCTATTTGTATAGCTTCCCTTAGTGATTTCTCTATGTATTGCATGATATATGCATAACTTATCATACTCTCCTGGTGTTGTCAATTTACCAGTTTGAGAAAATATAGAAATCTAAGATCTCATATCCCTTTATCTTCTTCCCTCTATAATATAATTGTCTGAAATGTTTTCTCTACATTTAGAAGCACATCTGAGAAGGGCCCCTGGGTGCCTCAGTGGGTTGAGCATCTGACTCTTGATTTTGGCTCAGGTCATGATCTCAGGGCTGTAAGATCAAGCCCCATGTCAGGCTCCATGCTCAAGTGGGGAGTCTACTGGGGATTCTCTCTCTCTCACTCTGCCCCCCCCCACATGCAAGGCCTCTTACTCTCTATCTCTAAAGTCAGTAAATAAATCTTTTTTTTTTTAAGATGCACATCTGACAGTGTTTATAATTTTTGCTTTAACTGTTGAATAGAATTTAGAAAATTCAAGAAAAGAAAGAAATCCTTTTGTATTTACCATATTACTGCTTATGGTGTTCTTCCTTCCTGATGTTCTAAGATTCCTTCCTTATAATGTCCTTGCCGTTTAGAGAAACTCCTTCAGCCCTTCTTTCAGGGTAGCCCTTCTTTCAGGGTAGGTGACAAATTAGCTTAGTTTTCATTCATCTGAGAATGCTCTGGTTTCTTTTAGTTTCTGAAGAATATTTTCACTGGATAATGGATATTGTGTTGACAGTCATTTTCTTCAGCATTTGTTCTGGGTAGTGGTAAAATTTCTGACTCTCCACTCTGCCTCCTCTTATACTCCCCCAGTGCAGAATGGGAAGTGGCCTCATTACTGCTATGCTGTATGAAAATACCGGCTTCGTTGACACCAAGGTGGGAGGGATGGCTGCAAATGCCTGGCTCCATATTTAGCCTTCTCTGACACCAGCTGGTCTGGGGGATTGGGGTGCTTCCTTAGAGCCTGGAAATAGTAGAATCTGGGTTTCCCACTTGTCTTTTGATGGTGTAGGTAAGGTGGGACCACAGGAATTTTTCTTTGGTGTTCTGACAGAGCATTGCCTTTACTGTCTATAAATTTTCTGTCTTATTAGATTGCCTCTTTTCTGGTCCTAAGAGGAGGGTTCTTCTGCCTGCACCCACTGACATTTCCAGTTTGCCAGCTTCTTCAGCCCCAAGGCTGGGATATGTGAGACAAAAAGAAAAGCCAGGAAGTCACTACAATGTCAATCCTTGTGTCCCAAGGTCCCTAGCTTGTCTGCCTTCTTTTATGTACCTTCTTGTCTTCTCATATTCGTTTTATAATCTCCAGTTTTTAGTTGCACTTACTAGGAGGAATAGGGCAAAATACACATACTCCACCTTCCCATTTGTGGAAGTTCTATGGTTTTTCTTTAATACATATATATATCTGTGTGTGTGTGTGTGTGTGTAATTTATATATGTAATGTGTAATTTAATATAACATATATTTGTGTAATGAAAAAGGATCAGAGTCAATAGTACCCTCTTAATAGTTATTTGCTACTACCAATGCCTTTCTTCTTAAAACAAATGTCATTTTTGCTCAAGGAGATACTGAAGCAGGCACTTAGGAATTTTTGTGACAGCCCTTCCTTCCAGGGCCTGGGTGCTGGCCACTGATGGATGGCCACTGTCATGGGTTTTGAGCTCTCAGTGTGCACACAATCTTCTAACAGGCAAGGAATAAGTGAGTCACAATTAAGCAAAATGAGTTAGATGAATTGTGAGAACCAAAAACAGGAAAGAGAGTCTACGTAAAAGGAAAATATTTGGAGGATCAAGGAGAGCATTGCATTCCTCTGAGTTATCAGCCATTACATTGCAAAAGATAATAAAAATAACCTCAAATCTAGAGAAGCAGCCAAAGGACTGGTGCGCGACCAGTGGGGAATATGGGCATTGCCCGTAGAGTGTGAATGTGAGAAAGTGGGTGAAACTTTGGGGCTGAGACCTGCTGTACCGAAGAGGTAGAGGGGAGGAGACGCGACGGCGGGGAGAGAGAAATTCTGTCGGAGTCACCTCTGCTGGGCTCGAAGAGAGGCAGGGAAGGCTCAGAGGGAGCTTCCAGCAACCTTGTCTGGGGCTTAGGTGGAGAAGGGCAGGAGCAGGGCAAAGGGCTGCAGCTTTGGCCCGTCTCTCTAGCCGGATCAGAGGGGCGACCGGGAGGGGACCTTCCAGCGGTCACGGCGCGCAACGCTTCCCAGCCGGGGCGGAGCGTGTCTCGACAGCGGTCCCAGTCTGCGCGCCTCTGTCCCCGCGCGCGCCCGTCCGTGCGCTCCGGGAACCAGCTCCTCGCGCCCCAGACTTCCGTCCGTCGCCCGCGCTTTCCGCCTCTTTTCTCTGCGCGCCCATCGACAATGGATGGCAACTCCCTGCTCTCCGTACCAAGGTAAGACCTGCTCTCCCCTTTGCTCCACCCAGTGGCCCTCAAACTCCGCCGTACGCCTCCGGTGCCTCCCCAGCTTGGCTCGGGGGGCGCCAGGGTCTGCGTTTGGCAGGGTCTGCCCCCGGCTGTGCCAGGGGCGCCCTGGGGATGGTGACCCCAGTCCACTGCCCCACGGGGCGCGGAGCTGGGTGCGGCCTGCGCGCCGGGGCGGCTCCGGGTGGAGGGGACAGCTCGGGCCCGCCTCTGGGGCCGGGGCTGGGGTCTGCTCTCCACGGCGGGAGCGGGAGCCGGACTTTCCTGGACGCAGCCTGCACGGGTTTCGCGCCTTGTGGGGAGACGGGCTCCAAGGTAGGGATGAGACTACGAGGGAGCAAGACTAGGGCAAAGTGCCCCCATCCCCGTCCATTTCGATCTGAGCGAGTGTCCGCGGTTGCTCAGGTGGCAAGTGGTTGGGGAGGGGGTGGGGGGGATTGCCCCTAATCCCCGACGACACCTAGGCTGCGCCCCACCGACACCCGCGACAGCGAGACCTGGGCCGCTCCAGTCCCACCCGCCTCAAGCACCCCCACATCCTAGACCTGTCTGCGCTGGCCTAGCGCGTCCCCTGCCTCCGCCGAGCCTAGGTGTCCCCACATGGGGTAGGTCAGGGACGCCACCTTCGACTCAGCCGGGTGGGAGCAGCGTGTTTCCCTGGTTTGCGTCGCTTCCAGTCTCCTTCTCCCCCTTTGCCCCTGTTCCTCGATCCTTGACACTCAGTCCTTCACGAATTTGAGAAACTGAGATTTTTACATTTAACCCCCCATAAAACGTTAGGGGTAAATTGAGGTTGTAGCGCCGGTTGTGGTTGTGTTCCGTCAGCTGGGCAGGTGGCTTTTGCGCTCTTTGGGCAGGTGGTCGAGCGTCCACCCGGAGAGCTGGGGATGCTGCAGACCGCGGGGTGCGGGGGGTCTCACTGCTGCCCTCACAGCCCCACCTCTCCTGGGCGAGGGGCTTCCTGTTGCTCCTCCTGTCATCCCTTCCTTCCACCTTTCCCCAAGCACACATCTCGCAGCTTCCCGCTCAGATCGGCAGGCGCAGGAACCAACATTTTTCAGCCCGCGTTCTTGGAGAGCAGCAAAACCCAGCATCCACAGGCTAGGGCACACATGTAGCTGGTACTATATTGCCAAGTAGCCAAGATGGGGGTGAGAGTGGAGTGGGGGTGGCAGAGGAGGACGAAACTGCTTTACAAGCGCGTTGAAGGCTGCCATCTAGAGACTTGAAGTATTTATATTCTGTAATGAAATCGAGCTTTCCCCGCTCCACAGGCAATTTCCTCTTTAAGCATCCCTTCTCTGTGGGGGTAGCAAAGGGCGCAGAAAAGGCCCCTGGTGGTTTCTATGCCTGGCCTGAAGCTGCTCTCCAGTGCAAAATCTCTAACCCTGGGGCAAAACAGGGTCAAACTACCACGAAGTCTTTCCATTCTGTCCTAAGGCATGAAGAGAACAATAAGAACCACAGGAAGTTTTTTGTTTTGTTTGGGGTTTGGGGGGGGGTTGTTTTGTTTTATTTTAAAACTTAAAAAAAATATTGCCACTGATTTTTAGGTAAAAGTGTGGGGCACTTTGAAAGAAAGCCCACTGGGGCTTTACTTTCTACACCCCCTATTCTACTGCTCAAGATGTTTAGAATTGAAACAGTTAACTGTGATTCCAGGATTCCCAAAGAGCTGCTTTTGATAAGAGATCACTTGCCTTACAAGCAGGTTTGCCAATCAACACTGCTGTGCCAGAATCAGGACTATATTCCTATTCAAAAGCTGGGACATTTTCTAAAAGATTAGAATTCATTATGCCAGTAATTCCTTAAAATTATTTCTATGGCAGTACTGTAAAAATGGTTTTATAAAGAGCAGACCAACTGCAATGATATTGCTCTGTGTCTTGCAGTATCCTATAAATATAACATAGGTTTAATAGCAGCTGCCAGAAATTAAATTTTGAATTTAAAATTAAATAGTATTGCTTGTTCACCACGACACATTTCCACAAATCAGTGTAGTAATTCAGCTATTTTATTAACATCTTTACTCATATAAAACATATTCAGTTAACTCTAATAGAACAGGTAATATGATCCTCTATGTCATTGAATATAAGAATGATATTTAATTGGAAACCATAGGCACTGATATGCAAAAAAATAAACTAGAATTACCAAACAGTGCGTGGAAATATTATATTAGTCATACCACTTATCCACAGAACTTTGAATTTAAAGAATTGATGACTGGAGACTCTTGACGGGTTTTTTCAAGAAAATGGCAATGATCAGGAGCAAGCAAGTTGTTGTCAATCAATATTTGTGGTAAATCTGAGATGTTTTCAGTATCTAATATAAGTAAGTGGGCGATGATAAATCAGTTTCTTTTAAGAATCATAAAGCAGTTGAAGACATTCTGTTTAACACTTGGGTAGGAAAAACAAAGTGATTTAATAATACATTGGGTTAATTATAGAATTTTCTTGTGTGTTGGCTTTTAGAGTTTCATACATTTTCAGTGAATCAAAGATGTAAATGAAATTTTATTCAAGCAATGTTCTGTGACGATTGATCTCAAGGTTGTTCTTGATTCATACAGTTTAGATACTTGAAGCATGTTTTTTGAAAAAAAGGAATTGTTTATGCTTCAAGTTGTAATACTAGATTTCATTACTTCTCTGAAAGTTCCAACTAGTTGTTAATATTAATATTTTCATTTTTTAATGTACAATAAGCTATGTGGATTACATTGCAGAGTTCTTACAGTCACTGGTTATCAAAGCTGGAAGGTGTCTCCAGTCATGGGGCTGAGCTACGGAAAGATGAACTGTTCCCATGTGAGGTGTGTTATAGATCCAGAAGCCAAGCGTGTCCCGACTAGTACTCTAGTTCAAGAAAAAAACATTAAAAAAGGGAAAAAATATTTTAGATCCTTTAGTTATCTATTTTACAAAAAGTTTACTTGATTTGCTAAGGTCACACAGCTACGTGTTATAAAAATGAAAGAATCTCCAAGGACTCTCACCCAGTGTGTTCTGTTGCTGTCGCACATTGTGCTACAAGACCGTAGCTACCCCACACAGAAGGAAAGTCTCACTTAGATTCGTAACTATTGTGTGTAAAATAAGGTTTATATTTTATGAAGTATTAGCCTATATATTAAATTGTTTGATCATCGCATCCCAGTGAGTTAATATGACCGATATAATTATCTCCACTTCTTAGCTGAAGAATTTGAAGCAAAAGGAAATTAAATGAGGAAAATAATGACATTTAGAAAGCCACACAATAGTATGTAGCAGAGCTGGGTCATCCATGGAGTCCTTCTGGCTTCAGGTGAGGTTTTTCTTTCTTGTATTGACTGAAAAATCCATACTTTTCTTTCAAAAAGACGGAAAAGAGATTTTGGTTCACAGTTTGGAGAAACACTGATATCATTAGAACACATGGGGGCAGCCTAAAAGCAAGATCATCTTTTAAAGCCAACAAATATTGAAAATATCATTTTTGTAAACAGAAGTGATTTGTCACCTTGACCATGTCTAAGGTTGAATTCGAAGTTTAAGAAAGGGGCCATCTCATTTCCTAAATCACATGCATTTTTTATGCTGTATTATTTTGCTGTTTTTGTTATTTATTTATTTTTTGCTTACTGGAGTCTATTTCAATAATGTTTTCATCTATCACTTTGAATGAGAAAATTATCAAAGATGAATTTTTGAAAAAATAGGGTATTTTGATTTAGATTTCCTGTGAGTCTGCTTTAACCAAACCTAAGGTTAACCTAGCAACATTTCACTAAAGCCCACCAAAATCTCAAGGTTTTCCTCTAAGAATGGTAGTTCTAGGGGAAAAAACAACTGGATTTCCTTTCTTTTAATGGAGCAAACAACCTAATACTGTAAACCAGACTGTGGTCTTCTTTTTTTTTTTTTAAAGATTTTATTTATTTATTCGACAGAGATAGAGACAGCCAGCGAGAGAGGGAACACAAGCAGGAGGAGTGGGAGAGGAAGAAGCAGGCTCATAGCAGAGGAGCCTGATGTGGGGCTCGATCCCATAACGCCGGGATCACGCCCTGAGCCGAAGGCAGAGGCCCAACCGCCGCGCCACCCAGGCGCCCCTAGACTGTGGTCTTCTGTCACCAAGTTTTTATTGGAAGGTTATCTGTTCTCAAATTCATATGAAAGGAAAAATTCAAGAGTACATTTCTGTGTCCTATTTATCTGAAACTCTCAGAAAAGATTAATTTATCACTCTAAACAAATTGAGGATTAGGGACAAATAACAGATAATGTCCCAAGTGTAAACCAAAGAGCACTCTCGATTCGGTAAGTCATGCTTTCTTGAAAAGCAGCGCTGACATGACCACATTCTCCAACTCACAATTCACAGGGAAACATGGCCCAAGAGGTGCTGTTTCCTACTACAGAGAAAGAAACTGGGAATTAGTCAGTGCTGGTGCCAAGGACTCTGTGATCCACATTGCTGCAGGGGAGCAGGTGTCTGGAGAACAGACGGAACCTCTGAAGGCATTCTGATCTCCATCCATGTGGTTCCTGTAGAAGGATATGTGTCTGATACCAAATCATCAATTTTAAATGTGCTATTAGAGCTCGTCTCATTCACAAGGGGTTGCCTTTGTCTGGTACTATTCATTTTAATGGGGTTTTATTCTGTGCCTGAGAGTAACAGCTACCGAGACTTGTAAAGAGAGAAAGAAGAAACAGTGAGGTATTTGATGGCAGGAGACCTGGTGTTTAGCCCTGTTCTGAAAGTGATAGTTGTGACCGCCTCGGCATGTTGCTGGACCTGTGAGTCCTCTGTCTTCTCCTAGATGTCATGACATATACCCTGAATATTCTGCTCTTCCAGGTCCCTTTTATTTCTAACCTCTACTGCCACAGACTTTATGGTAGCAGTGACTTTCAGTTGGGCATGAGACGGATGAACATCTCATTCTCCTGAAAGAGACAGATGAAGTGAGGGCATTTAAAAGAACTGAAGCAACACTGACCCATCCAAAAGAAAGCCCAGCTTGGAGAATGGGTTGGCTTGTCTTTAATGCCTCCCCATAGGGAGAGCAGCGTGATGCTCACAGAGGTACAATAAAATCTTATTTTTTGTAAAGAACACGGCACAGCAGTTAATATCCTGGTTTTACTACTTAGCGGTTTGCCCACACTGGGGCAAATGTTGTCAGAACTGAGGTAGCGTGTGTGAAGTACAAGGAGCAGTGAACCTTCAGCTGTTGCTGCTTATCATACTTAATAAACTCCTGTAAATTCCACTGTTTCACGATAGATTTTTAAAGTCAATGCTGGTGAGTAGTCCGCATGACTCAGACATGAAGCCTGGGCGTAGCTACTCCAGCTTACCTTTCTCCATCCTTTTGCTCCTAACCTAAGTCTTCATAAGTTGTTTCTTATGGATGGGCGATTTTATCTTACTTTTTAAAAATCCCATCCGACAATCTCTTTCTTCTAATTGGTATATTTAGACCTTTCACATTTATTATGATTCTAGAAAGTCCGGATTAAAATTCACCAACTGACTAGCTATTTTCTATTTGTGTTATTTGTCATTTGTTCCTTTTTTCCTCTTTTCTGCCTTCCTTTGGGTTGAGAGTTTTTTAACAATTCTATTTTATCTTCTCTAATAATTTATTGTTTAGATTTCTTTTGAAAAATTTGTGATTGCCTTATGGTTTAGAATTTATAGGGGTGCCTGAGTGGCTTAGTCGGTTAGTGTCTGACTCTTGATTTCTACTCATGACCTCAAGGTCATGGGATGGAGCCTTACATCAGGCTCAGCACAGAGTCTGCTTGGACTCTCTCTCTTTCTATCCCTCCCCTCCCCAAGATCTCTCTCTCTCTCTCTCTGAAATAAATGAATAAATCTTTTAAAAACAGATTTTATGTATATCATTATTACTACTCAGTATTTACCGTGAAATTATAATACACAATTTCATACCCAGTGTAAGTTTCCTACAAGTATATATATCCAAATTCTCTTCTCTTATCCTTCATGGTATTCTTATATATTTTGTTTTTATATATGCTATAAACACTGTTTATTGCTACTATGTTTGCTTTACAAAGTCAGCTATTTCTTAGAGCAATTAGAAATAAGAAAAAAATGAATTTTATTTTACCCTCATTTATTCCGTTTCTGACACTTTATCTGTATAAAGCCAAGCTTCTGTCTAATATTACATTCCTTCTGTCCACAAAGCTTCCTTTAACATTTCCTATAAGGAATGTCTGCTGGCAATGAATTTTCTCAGTTTTTGTTTGCCTAAGAAAGTCTTATTTTTCCTTTACTTTTTGAATCATGTTTTTTTTTTGACTATAGCTTTCCTGGTTGGCAAGATATTTTTTCTTTCATTGTTTTAAAGATGTCATTCCATTGTCTTTTGGCTTTTATGGTTTGTGCTAAGAAACTGTTTTCAAAGAAAAACCCGGGTTTGAGCGCAGGTTTCCCCCCAGTAATTAACCTCAAAAACTTGAACATATTATTTAATTTCTCTATTTTTCCACCACCTCTTCTGTAAAAGTGAAAGGCACAACTGTTCTATACAGGTTCCTAGAAGGTCAAATGTAATATTCTATAGGAAAGCCCTTTCACAGGTATACGGCAAAACTTAAATGTAAAGACATTGCTGTCAAACTCATGGCACCCATTCATGTTTATAGACCATTTTATCTTGGATTATTTGGGGGTTTTCATAACTAATAACTTGCTATAGTATTCAAAATCATGAAATATATTTGTGAATTAAAAAAAAAAACTCTTTTCATTCTTATTTTTGCTCCTTTGTGTGTTACATGTCCTTTTTCTCTGTCTGCCTTCAAAATTTTATTTTTAACCTTTTATTTAGAACAATTTAAATGTGATATGCCAAGGGGTATGTGTGTGTGTGTGTATGTGTATTGTATTTAACCTTTGTGGTATTATCTGAGCTTCTTGGATCTGTGGTTGAGTATCTGTTATTAATTCTGAATAAAATTAATCCATGATCTCTTAATATGTTTCCTACCCTGTTCTTATTCTCTCTTTTCCTTCCAGAATTCCAATTGTGCCTATATCAGAATATAGTTCTTGGATACTTGCTTCCAGTTTTGTTTAGTTAGTTTTTTATTTTATTTTTTCTCCTTTTGTTTCAGTTTAAGTAATTTGTATTGGCAAATTTCAAGTTCATTGGTTCTTTCCTCAGCTAAGTTGAATCTACTGAAGAACTTATTAGAGGCATTCTTCATTCCATTATAGTGGTTTGCATTTTTAACATGTCCATTTGATTTTTCTTATAGTTCCACCACTCTTGGTGAACTACCCATGTCAGCTTGCATGCAGTGTACCTTTTCCATCAGGGCCATTAAACTAATAATCATTATTTTGAATTCTTTGCCAGATAGTTTGAACATCTGTGACACAGTCAGCTCTGGTTCTGTTGGTTGCTTTGTCCCTTGAAAGTGTTGCTTTTTGTTTTGTTTTGTTTTGGTTTTGTTTTCTTCTCCTTGTCTTTTAACATGACTTACAACTTTTTATCAAAAGCCTGATAGTGTGTAAAGGGTAAAAGAGTTTCCTGGAGTGGAAACTGGAAGTCAGTGCAGTTATTTTTTTTCCCATTTTAAGGATGAAGAAATTTAGGCTTAGAAAATTCAAATGACTTGCCCAAGATGATTCAACTAGTGAGTGACAGAGTCAGAATTTGAACACTGCTTTTCAAATTCCACTGTTTGAATATTGTCAAGCTACATCACTGTCCTTTTCTGTTTCCCAATACATGTACATTCCTACTCTGGAGGCCTCCAAGACACTTATTCATCCCACATGGCTTCATTTATTTCAGAAATTTTTGAACTCCTATTCTAAGAAAGTTACTGAAGTATATATAATGATGAGTAAGAAATGGTTCTTTCCCTCTTTCGCTCAATGATCATAGTATATAATTTTAACATACATTTTTTTTGTTGTTAAATGTCTTTTGATTCAATTTTTCTCAAACTATGGTCTCTAAATCAAAAGCAACTGTGAAGACAGGTGGATGCTGTAAGAGATTTTGACACAACAACGGGAAAGCAGTGGAAGCCCAGCACATGAAAGCCGGGAGAGTCAAGCACATGAATGAAAAAAAAGTTCATGTCTGTTCCCAAAGAGGTCTAAGAGTCCAGGCACTGAAACTTTACTTGCATATCAAGTCACATGCTGCATGATATGGAAGAGCTGACATATTTGGACCTATGGTTGGAGAGAATTTCTCTCTAAAAAAAAATAATATGCAGACCAGTGTGCTTCTTTTTATTCCTTTAATTTAAAATACATATTACATGGCCAAATTATTGAAATAGTTAACAGAACTTCTTAGAGTAGCCATGGTTTTAGAAGTACAAGTTAGTTTTTAAAAAAATAAAGGTGTTATATTAGTTTTCTATTTCACTTTAACAAATTGCCACAAAATTAGTGGCTTAGATCAACACAAATTTATTATCTTGTGATTCTCTATGTTGGAAGTCTGCCATGGTTCTCACTGGAATAAAATCAAGGTGTTGGCAGGTCTGCATTCTTTTCTGGAGGCTTTATGGAGGAATCTGTTTTCTTGTCTTTTCCAACTTTCACAGGCTGCTTGTAGCATTTGCTTGATGATGCCTTTCCTCCATCTTCAAAGCCAGTTGTGGTGGCCCGAGTTCTTCTTACATCACATCCTTCTGACTTCCGACCTCTTCTTCTGCCTCCCATTTGCACTTTTAAAAATTCTGGTGATTATATTGGATCCTTCCAGATTATCCAGGATAATCTCCCTCCATCAAGGTCCGCTGATTAATAACCTTAATTCCATCTTGAAACTTGATTCTGCTTTGCTATGTAACAACATATGCACAGGTTCTGGGAATTTGAAAATGGACATCTTTGGGGCCACCACAGGCATTTTTTTAACTAAAAAATTTTTTAACTAAAAAATTCATCATGCTGGCTCTGAAATGGCACTTGAGATTCTACTAGGAGTACCGTTTCTCTCTCTCTCCTTTTTCTTCAGTAAAGGGGAAAAGTGACAGGATGATTTGTTTCTCCACTGCTCTATGTGAGTCATTCAGTGTAGCTGAGCTGGCATAATGACCCAGTTCCTGAAGTTTATTTAAGAACATAAGACCAGGGGGCGCCTGAGTGGCTCAGTCGGTTAAGTGTCTGACTCTTGGCTTTGGCTCAGGTGGTGATCTGAGGGTGTGAGATAGTGCCCCCTGTTGGGCTCCATGCTTTGCAGGGAGTCTGTTTGGGATTCTCTCGCTTCCTCTCCTTCTACCCCTCCCCCTACTCTTGCTATCTCTCTCAGATAAATAAATAAATCTTTAAAAAATAAAAATAAAAAGGAACATAAGACCAGTTCAGAGTGGACCTGGAGACCTTACAGAATTCACTCTTTGGCACATCTGTTTGCTGCAGTGGTCAATGCTCTTTAGCAAATATTTCTAGGTGTGTTCCTAAGCATGGGGTAGGATTTCAGTTGCTCATCTCTTTGCTACAAGCTATGGTCATATGACTTGCTTGGGCCAATGAAAAGTGTGTGGAAGGGACACATGTCTTTTCCAAGCGGAAGTGTTAAAGAAGCCATTTATGATTTGCTTCATTTCTCCTGCTTTCTGCCATGGTGAATAACAGATTTCACGTAGTGGTTGCTTCACCAGCCTGAGTTTTCGAGTGACCACAACTCAAAGCAGAGCTCTCAGCCAATCCATGACGGGTATGTAATATGAGCAGGACATAGACCTTCGTGATTTTAATTCTCTGGGATTTTAGAGTTGTTTAAAACTGCAGTAAAACTTAGCGCATTGTGCCTGATCTCACAGAATTCTCTTTTTGCTTTGGACTTCCAAGGATCCTCATCACTAACATGCAGTGATATGACGATGGGATTGGAGAAAGGGAGAGATGGAGCTCACCTTGACCAGTTGTTGAAGCAGTCAGGAAGCAGGCCCTATGCACCAGCTCCAGATAATAACAATGAATACTGTGGCCTGTAGGTCTTTCCTCCTGAGGACATGGAGTGTGAACGGGGAATCACAGTAATCCTGATATCAATTCACACCTCGCCCATTTCACAGTCCCACAGAGTGAGACTTTTTAGTGATATAATGGCATACCTTAAGCATGTTTAACCTGTGCAAAGTCAGTGCTACACGTTCATTTTCTTTTTTTTATTCTTTCTTTCTCTGGCTCTCTCTCATTACTAAAAACGTGGTAAGCTTATAATTACTTGTATTTTTATTACATATTATGCATTTCTATATAGTACATACACACAAAAATAAAGTTATAAGACTTTTTCACAAAAATCAACATGCTATAATTTATAAACTTAAGAAATTTTCAAAGGTTATTTTGATTCCACACCATTTTCAAGATAGACAATGACATCAGATGCTTCTAATGCTGCACAGTGATTCTGGTAGCATGTCAACAGAAGAAGAGGAAGACTGGAGAGGCAGATATCAAGCAATAATTATTGAGCAGACACTCACTCCTGACACCTTCAAGATTCTGGGATAGGATAAGAGTTCCTGTCCTTCTTCCATGTCACCTTGGGGGCAGGTAGCATTGCAGATGGAAGGAGACATAACAGGAAGCAGATACCCAGCACATGTTAACTCTAGTTTCTCTTCATTTCCTAAGTGACTTGTCTCAGGCTAACCAAGCTGATCAGTTCTCTTATTTGATTGTGATTGACAGATGACCCCTAACTTCTTTAAACAATTTTTTAAAAACAGTTTCTTAAAACAATTTCTCCCTAGGAAGAAATTTACCTATAAAATACATCTCTTGAAAGATCAATTGTTTTCTCCCTGTGCTGGAGAAGTGGAAACCCATTAAACATGGAATATTAGAGTTACAAAGAACTTCGGTAGAGGTCATCTTATCCAGCACCCTTCCTTTACAGATAAAGAGATTGAAATCACAAAAAAGTTAAATGAATTACTCAAATCATACAAATATTTAGAGATGGGGCCAAGAATAAAACTCTGAGCTCCTGATTCCTACACTTCCCATTGCATGGGATTAGTTCAGAATAATCTTAACAATAAGCTCCAAAACATAGAAGCTCTTGGCATTTTCTGGTGCAGCAGAATTTATCTATCACCCACATCTAAATACTTTCTTTACTTTTCCTCAAGAAATATGGTATCTATATAACTGCCCATGTCTCCATTTCATGTCAGCTGCCAGAAATCCCAGAAACAAATTCAAAGTTCAATTATAACGACCATGTAGGAGTTTATTACCTGAATATTTGTGCTGTTTTTAACCATGATACTGATCTTTTGTTATAATTTCTATTTTCTTTAGCCTTGAGTTTTAACTTAATGTTTCACCATTTTTTGTATATATCTTTTCTGTTAGCTGTTACAAATTCCTAGTGGAAAAAGACGAAATATCCATTACTAAATGACTCACACAATCAACCATTTTCTTTATAAACAATGCAAAAGAATGATTTTCCTCTGTTTTGGAGGAACTGAATTGATCTGTGGCAAATTGGAACACGTACAAAATAATGGTCTATTCATCTTTAATTAGACTTTCTTTAATGATAGCCTGATTGTATCTGAAAAGTTAGAAGCGTTTTCTTTAAAATGATTATTAGATTATTAACATTAAAGCAAAGCCACTGCTTCAGAATAAACATATAATAAAATAGAATGCTAAAGTTTTGTGAGATGTATTTTTTAATTACTCAATATGATATACATACATTTTAAAAATATGTGCGTATATCATGGATGTCAATTTGTATCAAGTGTTAGTGCCTAAAAATGCCCTTTTTAGTTTGTAAATTTTATATTTCAGCATACTTAAAGTATTAAAATGCATTAAATAAAAGGAGAGGAATTTTAAAATATTTAATTTTGCTTCCAAAGATCTAGGAGAATTGGTAATTTTCTCTCTTTTTACTTTAGTATTAACATAAATTAAGCAATACGCTTAATTGGTTTTTGTCCTAAAAAATCTATAATTTTTAACATAATAATAACATAAAAATACAATAAGTAACTTTTGATAGATTATGCCTATGAATAGATTTATTCATTCATTTATAGTTTGAGTAGCCAGTACTTCCACTTAATTTATGCAGACAAATAATTTATTTCAGTACTTAACCCGCCCCCAAAAAAATTCAGGTTAAAAAATAAAGGACCAGTTGAAGACATTTTCTTCTGTGTGAAGTCTTGGCTCCAGCTGATGTGTTCACTGCCGACTCATGCACTCAATATAACACTAAGATTTTTAATTTCTACTTTTTTTTCTGAATGAATTAACAGTGCTTCAAAATAGCAATTAAAAAGGAACATACACTTCACCTGTCTAATTATCAACAGATCAGCGATCTGACCTGGCATTCTGTTAAACCATTAGCCTTCTTTTCTTGCAAAGGCGAAAAAAAGTGGTGACGTCATTGGAAACTTGTCATTTTGAAAATGAACTAAGGTTTCATCATATGAATCACTATTGAAAAAGTGTCCAAGAGGGTGATTCAGTATCCAGAGAACATGTTATCCAGAGAAGCTGTCATCCCAGACTTAATCATACCAGCCCTTGTAGATCACAGTCTTCCTTTGTGAAGGAGAAAGCATCTCAACAAAATATTAACAATGACATTTTTCTCAGTTTTTCCACCGGATCTAAGATATTTTCCGTCGGATGGATAAAGGCATATATAAAGAGGGAGGCAGAAAATGTGGAGATCTAATCCAAGTTTTAACCTTGAAGACTGTATGTAACTGGTATGGTTGATTGGGAATGGGAAAAAATAATAGCGGGGAGGACTTACCTGCTTGCTTGAGAGGAGAAAATGAAACCTAGTGACTTGAATACCATCTTCATCATGTGAGGATGACAGGAACTTGGAAAATTTTGCACATGAAGTAAATTCACTACAAAGAAGAGTAAAGGTTATTAAATAATGCAGGCAATTAATATATTTGACAGGAAATTTATCTTAAAATTATAAAATTCCTAAAAATTAGTCCATTTTATCAATATTTCCAAAATAACATGAATTGTGTAATAAACAAATAATGGACTAGGTGGTGATTGCATTGGATGATCATAATTTTCCCTTCAAAATTGTCTGTTAACATGGCACTTTTGGTCACAATATCATAAACAGTGTTAGTACTATATTCAGCAGCCTCATCCATTTTGCCATGCTCCCTTTAATTCTTTGATTCTCAAGTCAATCCTTTGTAAATATATCAATCACGTCATCACCCTCATTGATTTTCTCTTCTTCCAGTGTTAACTGATCTCACTCTACCAGATGTTCATTTGGAAATGGTTTGACCTGTGATAAAGTGTTCTCCAATATCACTTTCTTCTTTCTGAATCCCTGTATATTTTGCAAGATTTATTTCAATTGATTAGCATTTGATTTAGATTGAAGTCACAGCCTTTGAACTCATCAACAGAAAACAACCATCAAAGGTGTTGATGCAGTGCACAGAGATAAACACTCAAGTGGGAAGGATCTTCACTGGGGAGTAATTGTTAGTGGTCGGTCTATTTGCTTTCTTACACAATCTCGAAACTGCAGGGACTGGCTAATGAATAACTAGGACACCTGATCTTTGGGGGGATAAGTTCCAATGACTTTAAGTTTACCAGATTTTCTCCAGGGAATGGCACTGCCGAAAACCTTTTCTATTTTCACGTTGTCTGTAGATGAGCAAATTATCTAATGAAGGCATGCAGGTGCAATTGAATATTTTAAAAAACTCAATCTTTTGGAATCTCCACTGCAGTTAAGATTACAGAAGTCTTTCCGTTTCCAAACTATCTCACAATTATTAGTGTATTTTTAATGTGAAGGTAGTAATTTAGATTGAATGCATGAAAAGGCATCGAGGAAGGTGAATAAATTAAATATGAATTTTACCTGGTAATTCTTGAGCCAAGTTTACCTGTGAGTGCAGGGAACATAGATGCTAATATCTCAAATGGAAGACCAGGAAAGTCCATGTAAGGGAAGGGCCACCGAGTCCAGGACCCTGGATCCAAACATTTATTACCTTACAAATATGCAAAGGTTTAGAAGATGTTGAAAACATACACTTAAAAAATATTCATTGTCCCATCAAAGTATCTTTGATTGGTATACAAAAGTCTACTCTTAAACAAATAAATATATCAAGACATTTAATTGAGAAGGTTCACATAGTTCTAACTAAAGATCATTTGAATGTCGTGGTCACAGAGAAGACAGACATGATTGATACAACATTCCACAGCTCCTGCTTCTGAGCCCACAAATTCCACTGACAGCATCACCTCTCAGATACATTCAAAACACTAAACTAAGCTGAAATTACTTCTCTTTAACCTGTATTTTGGCTCATTTCTGTCTTCCTCAAAGGGATGAAGGTTTTATATTAAGGCCCTTACCTGGCAGCTGAGGGTAGGCAATGCCAGGTTCCTCTGTTCCCTTTCCTAATGAGCTAGATGCACACAGCTTGGCTCCCAGCACCTGACCATATTCCCAGTAGTAGTCAACAAACAATAGATCAGTCTGGAGGGAGATTTTAAAGACACGCTTTTACAGAAATTATTTCCACAGATATGTAGTGATGATGGCATTGAAGCAAAGTGCATGGTCCCCTGTGGTGATAAATGAGGTTGGAGGGGAAGCCAAGGGCTTGATGATGGAAGCACCCACAGACCATCCACCAAGACGGACTGAACATTTCCCTCATCCTGACTAAACTTTAGACATCATATTCCTGACTCCAGCCCCAGGCTTCCCTTTTCTTAGAGCATTTTCTTTAGAAACTTGTGCTTGTGAGTGATTTCTCTGCCATGCTTGTAAATGATTTCTCTGCCTCTTTGGAAAGCATTTTTGTTTGTTTGCTTTACAACCCAGGAATGTCTTTGTTAAGGACCTGGAGATAGTCTCTTTGGAATGTAAACACCATAGGAGATAGCGCTCAGATCTCCCAGTTTCTGTAGAAGGGAAAGTTATAAAACTGTCTTCTGCCATGAAGATACGAGAAAGTTGACTTTTCCTTTGGTAAGACCAATTAACACCACCACCACCTCTGCTCTTAAAAACTCTTACTCTTTGTTTGAAGGGAGTTGAATTTAGACTGCATTCTTGTCTCTCTCTCTCCTTTTGCAGTAGCCCTGAATTAAGTCTTCCTTATCTGGTTAACTTTGGTACAAATTTTGCTTTGACATCATGTTTAGGACCCTGGACTATGCCTAAGCTGGTTAGTAGGACAGCAGTGAAAGAGCTCAGACCTGGGAGTCCTGCAACCTAGACTAGAATCCTGATTCCACTCCTTCACAAGGCAGTTAGTGGACAATTTTACAATATATGGGAAGTTGTTCGAATGGATAATCAACACTGAACATCAGAACTGATTAAATTCACTAGATGATTGCTGGATTTTCCCTGTTGCTTGGCTTTAGTGCAAAGTCATGGATGAAATGAACCTGGGAGTGTGGTGTCCATTCTGCTGCATTATTCCTGACTTTTTGCAAGCATATCAGTCATAATTAGCTTCACTAACCTTGGCATGCTGTTTCGTCCCTGACATTTCCACCTCAGTCTTGTGCATTCTGAAGTAGGTAAATATCTACAGTTTAATGAATAGCAAAATTATTTAAACTTTGGTTCCTTGTTTTTCTTGGTAACTTTACTTTCAAGAATCATAATTATTCAACCTAAACAGAAAAACTACCGTGCTTCTGTGGCCATCCAAATAATCCGTGAAAAATAATTCCCTAGGTGTTTATTTTCAAGACTCTCCAAAGAAGGCTTTCCTAGCAATTATAAAGCAGTGCAACTCTTCCAAATTCCAGTGGTCTCTGTGGGCTATCCCTGCCCTTAAGAACATGTACTGCTCCCTTTCTTCTGTTGCCTTTCCACCAAAATAATGCCTCCTTTACTCCCATATTAATAGGCCAAAGTAATAGAAACACCTGCAAGGAGGCAAATAGACTCTGAATTCCTCTGAAAGTAATTTCTATAAAAAACAAATAAAAAGGGGAATAACAGGTGTTCCATTGCTAATTATCCAGCTGCTTCATTCTATTCTCGTTGAGTCCTGCTTTCTTTGAGCCTGTGGGTGGAGAACTCTGAAATATTCAGATGCATATTTAATCCTTCAGATAATTTGGATATTTCATTTCCATGGTACTCAATATATAACTCTTTGGGAACATTTAATTTACTCTGGGTGCTGTGTAGACAGTGCTGCGTAATGGGAAAAATCTCAAGACATGGAACTGGAAGACCTGGGTGTAAGACGTTCTTCGATGTACTGTGCGATTTTGGCCAAGTTAGTTAACTACCCTGAATTTGTATATTAATATTTCTTGACCCAATTCTCATTACTTGTGTGCAGAGAAAACTAAGCAACCTATGTGAAAATACTCACTTCGTAAGAGTAATATTCAAGTATTATTTTCCTTAATGTTTTACATATTCTACTTTTTATATTGTTTTTTTATTTCTTTCCTTCAATACAACACAAATGACATGAAGGCAGGACTTTTTGTTTTATTCCCTGCAGTGTCTCGAGTACTTCATACAATGCTTGGTACTCAGTAGCTATTTGTTGAAGGAAATTAAGAAAAAAAAAAAGAATTTCTTAACCTAAGATTTCTACTTAGTTTTATGATTGCTTAGAAAGGCTTATGTTCCATTCTGCCTTTTCTGCTTACAAAGTGGCTATTAGAACTTAACTCATTGTTAGAAAGGAATCTCATTTTGATTGAGCATTTCAGGAAAAATTGAATGCTTGTGTGTTTCTAGAAGATCTTGCCTAAGAAAATGAGAGGCTCAGAGGTAAATCTGAATCAGTGGCCAAAAGGCTTGAGATATATAAAACTATTTATTGATGTTAGCTCTTACATTGGTAATTTTTTTGGTGGGGTAAACTTCATTCATCTACAGTGGAAAAGAATTGAGCCGTTCAGGCAACCCTACAGTACACATCAACAACACTGATATAAGTAAAGCTTCCTTGTGGTTGCTGTTTCACGATCAGGATGTAGCTACATTTGAGACATGCACGTAAGATTCTCTGAGAAATCATAATGTGGACATTGTGACGGTGTCCATAAATATAGTAATCTTATCTCAAAATAGGTGTTGAAGGGGAAAGAAAAACTCTTGTTCTCTTAGTTGGCATATTTTAGCTTAAATCTTTCACAAGGGAAGACCTTTCTAACTGGGATGATCTCCTATCTAGGACACATTCATTTCACTTTGCTGAGAAGCAGTCTAATAAGCTGGATGGTCTGCTGCATTTTCTCCCTGAGCTACAATTAACAGCAGCTCCTAAACTTTGAGCCTTTGTGTTCCCTCTTTGCCTGTGCGGCATAGGTGTTCGATTGCCTGTTTCCAACTATAATTTGCCATTAAGTATTAAATTACAGGATTTGTCTCAGAAATATGTTTATTGTATTTTGAACACTTCGGAAATAAGACAGTGAATGTTTCAAGGCACCAAGCAGCCTGAAAGTCTCCTTACATAATCTCCCTCACTGGATTTGCTCACTGGTTTCAGTTCACTTTTCTCAGTGTCATCTAATGAGGCTACAGCATCAACCTGCTGTGACAATGGTTATATTGTCCTAATAATGATGAAACACGTTCATCCGCTAAGCCTCAGTAAAATTCTGTGCTCCGTGTCCCCTAGAAAGGATGAAATGTGACTTCCAAGAACAAGTCAAGGTGTCTTGAATCATGGGTATTTGGAAATCTACGGAGTTATACAATCTGAAATGCATATTTATATGCACTTTATGGTCTTTTTATTGAGTGACCTTTTAGGTTGCTATGATTCGTATGTGACATAACACTTGAGGTTCTCATTAATAATAGTCGCATATAGATTCTAACTATTTAATAATCTGTGTTCTGATTGCTCTATTCTCATGTCTACATTTAGAAAACAAAGGATTCTTACCCTTGTCAAATTTTATCTCAGAAATAGGTACCACTGAATGAGAGACAAGAGTATTCATTGTTAACCTTCCAACAGAGATGCTGATCCCAACTCTAGACCTTGATTTCTCCCCCCAAAAGCAGAAGGATTGGGCAAAATTAGCTTTAAAGATGAAATAAGAAAATCGTGCCAGTTAAACTTCAATAATTGAGATTAACCCAGGTGAAAAAAATACATACAGTTGAACAGTTTGATAATGCCTCATGGTATCTGGTAGAGGCATTTGTGATTAGAAATATGATTTACACAAAAAAGGAAGAATGTTGCTATACCATTAAAAAAATGCTTTCTTAGGTGGGTTAAATAATAAACCTTATAAATGGAGAGTTGACTTAAAAATAATTTATCTATAAATTGTGCAAAGATATAATTTAGCCAGTAATATCAATTATTCCCATTTATGAAGGGTTGCCCAAATTAAAATTTCATTATTTTTAACTAAAATTTTCCTCTCAAATATAAAAACTTAGAGGAATCTCTAAGCTCCTTTGGTTCACATACTTTTCTCATGAAGTGGAAAGTCCAGATGTATTTTTCTCTTGCAAGCTCGATGTTTTCAAGCATTATAGCTTAGGACTTAATATGATGATTTGCATTTTGTCTGTCTTTTTATTAGTTCATTCACTTATTTTTTTTAGTTGAGTGAACTCAAGAGAAAAGAGAAAGTAGATGTATGATTCTCTCCTTCATCTCTGCATCTCATTCTAAAACCTGATCATTTTAAAGTTGCTTTTTTAAAAAATTAAACCAGAATGGAGTCATAGAAAAATTGATCATTCTACCTGTCTCTCTAATGTATTGGATCTTGCTACTCAACTTCCATTAGGGTAAAAAATGCCTTATGGAGAAAGCAATTGAGATCTGGCAGGGAGGTAGCCTGCATCTTATCTGAATTCTGTATGTGAGCCACTTACCTAAGCTTTTTCTACAAAATGAAATCTATAAACACAACAACGACATATAGTTATAATGAATTTATAACACAAAAATGTAAGACACACTGATTATCAATAAATTCAGATACTGTGTTTTCTATGCCTTGGCATTTTGATATATTGTGTAGAGGTAAACTTGCTTTAAAGTATGTCTGCTTTTCAAGAAAAAGATTGTATGCTGTATTTACCTATATATGAAGACCATATTTTTCAAACTTTTCAACACTTACCCTGCCAAGTATGTGTTTTTGAAGTACAGTTCTATAAATGATTTGAAATCAGGTCCATCTTGAAAAATGTAAGTCACTTTAGCTATATATTAATCTTCATAAAAAATGAAGATGGTTTTATTTAACTTCTAAGGGGTGACATATAATAAGCATTGTTATCATTGTTGTTTCTGTTTTTGCTATAGTGTGCTGCTATTGCATGAAATGTCCGAATGACTAGATATCTTTAGGTCACTTAATTATCTACTTCCTTTTCCATCCCACTGCTTCTAATTCTTCATCAAAAGATTTTCAAGAAATGGGTCAATCATTTTTAACCCACATTTTTCTTATCTTTGGAACCCGTTGGTACTGTTTTCCTCTCTCTGTGTGTCCTTCCCCACACCATCACATAACTTTGAAAGGCCAATGAGCTTTAATTCCAGGAATATAACAAAGTTATTCATCAATCCCCTTGCTGAAAATGACTGAATTTATAATAAAACATTTTAAAATATACTGAAAGAATTGAAGGGTTGATATGATAATAAGAAATTATTAGCTGAATATCAATAGGGCATCAGAGAAAAACAAAATTTTAAAGGAGCTAGAAAAAAGATACATTACCTTTAAAAACTAACAGATTGACAGCTGATATCACAAAAACAACAATGGGAATCCAAAGGTTATGAGGAGAGATCTTCACAGTATGAAGGAAATAATTGTCAGTTTATAATTCTATGCTTTTTTTTTGTTGTTGTAAGAATAAATAAAGATATTTTCTCACAGATAAAAACTGGGAGTGTTACTAAAGAAAATTATAAAAGATTTTAGACATATCAGTGATTACATTAAAAGTAAATGGACTAAATGCTCCAGAGAAAATGCACAGATGATCATTTGGATTTTGCAAAATCAAAGAAAGAAACACATATTTAAAACATAAAATACTAAAAAGATGGAAAAAAATAAACAATTCAATAGCTAACCAAAGAGAACTGATGTTGCTTTATCAGACAAAATAACCTTTAAAACAGAAGAGCATTGCGAGAAGTATGTCACTACATGATGAAAAGGGTTGAATAATCAGCAAGGCATACCTACATTTTAAGTTTGTATTCATATAAAAAGGTATCCTTAAAATTAAAACAAAAAATGGACAGAAATATAAAAAGAATTTATCCAAAAAATATCAGTATGAACTTAGAAGATTTATTATAACCAACTTAATGCACATGCCTAGAGTATGATAACTCAAACCTGCAGATGACATATAACATTTACAGAAATTGGCCACATAACTGGATTATAAAGCAATTCTTAGTATTGCAGATCAGTGTTATGCACACCACGGTACAAGTAAAATGTAATTCTACTATAAGTCAGTAACGAAAAGATAAATTGAAATTTTCCATATAAATAGAAATAAAATCAACAAAATTACAATGAAAATTAGAAAGTCTTTGAATTGAAGGATAATGAATATACCACATTTTGAACTTGTGGAATGCAGGTAAAGCCATCATAAGAGAAAAATTTATGTCCTTAAAGACATACATTAAAAAAAGACTTATCCAAAAGAAAAGAGAAAGGACCCAGATTATTAAAATTATGAATGAAAAAGGAGAGGTCACGACGAGCACCTTTGAAATTGGAAGGATTATTAGAAATTTTTATCAACAGCTATATGCCAATAATCTAAGCAATCTGGAAGAGATGGAATCCTTCCTGGAAACCTATAAACTACCAAGATTGAAACCGGAAGAAATTGATTCCTTAAACAGGCCAATTAATTATGAAGAAATTGAGTCAGTGATAAACAACCTTCCAAATAACAAAACTCCAGGCCCGGACGGTTTTCCTGGGGAATTCTACCAAACATTCAAAGAAGAAATAATACCTATTCTCCTAAAGCTATTTCAAAAAATAGAAACAGAAGGAAAGCTACCAAACTCATTCTATGAGGCCAATATTACCTTGATCCCCAAACCAGGCAAAGACCCCCTCAAAAAGGAGAATTACAGACCGATTTCCCTAATGAATATGGACGCCAAAATCCTCAACAAGATACTTGCTAATAGAATCCAACAGTACATTAAAAGGATTATCCATCACGATCAAGTGGGATTCATACCTGGGATGCAAGCGTGGTTCAATATTTGCAAATCAATCAGCGTGATACATCATATCAACAAGAAAAGACTCAGGAACCATATGATCCTCTCAATCGATGCCGAAAAAGCATTTGACAAAATACAGCATCCTTTCCTGATTAAAACCCTTCAGAGTGTAGGAATAGAAGGTACATTTCTCAATCTCATAAAAGCCATCTATGAAAAGCCTACTGCAAATATTATTCTCAATGGGGAAAAGCTGGAAGCCTTTCCCTTAAGATCAGGAACTCGACAAGGATGCCCACTCTCGCCACTATTATTCAACATAGTACTAGAAGTCCTTGCAACAGCAATCAGACGACAAAAAGGGATCAAAGGTATTCAAATTGGCAAAGAAGAAGTCAAAATGTCTCTCTTTGCAGATGACATGATACTCTATATGGAAAACCCAAAAGAAGCCACTCCCAAACTATTAGAAGTTATAGAGCAATTCAGTAACGTGGCGGGATACAAAATCAATGCTCAGAAATCAGTTGCATTTCTATACACGAATAACGAGACCGAAGAAAGAGAAATTAGGGAATCCATCCCATTTACAATAGCACCAAAAACCATACGTTACCTTGGAATTAACTTAACCAGAGACGTAAAGGACCTATATTCTAGAAACTATAAATCACTCTTGAAAGACATTGAGGAAGACATAAAAAGATGGAAAGATATTCCATGCTCATGGATCGGAAGAATTAACATAGTTAAAATGTCCATGCTACCCAGAGCAATCTACACTTTCAATGCTATCCCGATCAAAATACCAAGGACATTTTTCAAAGAACTGGAACAAACAGTCCTTAAATTTGTATGGAAACAGAAAAGGCCCCGAATCTCCAAGGAACTGTTGAAAAGGAAAAACAAAGCTGGGGGCATCACAATGCCGGATTTCGAGCTGTACTACAAAGCTGTGATCACAAAGACAGCATGGTACTGGCACAAAAACAGACACATAGACCAATGGAACAGAATAGAGAGCCCAGAAATGGACCCTCGGCTCTTTGGGCAACTAATATTTGATAAAGCAGGAAAAAACATCCGGTGGGAAAAAGACAGTCTCTTCAATAAATGGTGCTGGGAAAATTGGACAGCTACATGCAAAAGAATGAAACTTGACCACTCTCTCACACCATACACAAAAATAAACTCCAAATGGATGAAAGACCTCGATGTGAGACAGGAATCCATCAAAATTCTAGAGGAGAACATAGGCAGCAACCTCTACGACATCGGCCAAAGCAACCTTTTTCATGATACATCCCCAAAGGCAAGAGAAACAAAAGATAAAATGAATTTATGGGACTTCATCAAGATTAAAAGTTTCTGCACATCCAAGGAAACAGTCAGAAAAACTAAGAGGCAGCCCACGGAATGGGAGAAGATATTTGCAAATGACACTACAGATAAAGGACTGGTATCCAAGATCTACAAAGAACTTCTCAAACTCAATACACGAGAAACAAATAAACAAATCAAAAAATGGGCAGAAGATATGAACAGACACTTTTCCAATGAAGACATACAAATGGCTAACAGACACATGAAAAAATGTTCAAAATCATTAGCCATCAAGGAAATTCAAATCAAAACCACACTGAGATACCACCTTACGCCAGTTAGAATGGCAAAAATAGACAAGGCAAGAAACAACAATTGTTGGAGAGGATGTGGAGAAAGGGGATCCCTCCTACATTGTTGGTGGGAATGCAAGTTGGTACAGCCACTCTGGAAAACAGTGTGGAGGTCCCTTAAAAAGTTAAAATTTGAGCTACCCTATGATCCAGCCATTGCACTACTGGGTATTTACCCCAAAGATACAGACGTAGTGAAGAGAAGGGCCATATGCACCCCAATGTTCATAGCAGCAATGTCCACAATAGCTAAATTGTGGAAGGATCCGAGATGCCCTTCAACAGATGACTGGATTAAGAAGTTGTGGTCCATATATACAATGGAATATTACTCAGCAATCAGAAAGAATGAGTTCTCAACATTTGCTGCAACATGGACGGCACTGGAGGAGATAATGCTAAGTGAAATAAGTCAAGCAGAGAAAGACAATTATCATATGATTTCTCTCATCTATGGAACATAAGAACTAGAATGATCAGTAGGGGAAGAAAGGGATAAAGAAAGGGGGGTAATCAGAAGGGGGAATGAAACATGAGAGACTATGGACTATGAGAAACAAACTGAGGACTTCAGAGGGGAGGAGGGTGGGGGAATGGGATAAGCTGGGGATGGGTAGTAAGGAGGGCACGTATTGCATGGTGCACTGGGTGTTATACACAACTAATGAATCATCGAGCCTTACATCGAAAACCGGGGATGTACTGTATGGTGACTAACATAATATAATAAAAAATCATTAAAATAAAAAAAAAAAAGGAAAGCCTAAAGATGATAGTGAATATTGATCTCCTGAGATTTCAAAAAAGAAGCAACAAAATAACCTCGAAGAAAGTAAATAATAATGAGATTAGAAATTATATGATCGAAAGTAAACATAGACTGTAAAGGATAGACAAATCAAAAGATGGTTCTTTGAAAAAGCAAAAATCCCTGACACATTTGATTTAAAAAGGCAATAGGTGAAGCACAAAAAAGCAATGTAGGAATGACCAAAAAAAAAAAAAAAAGGAACATTATTATAGATACTTATAAACAAAATTATAGTAATAGTATAAAACATCATGTCAGTATATATAGATATATATATACACATATGTATATATATATATATATGTACACACACAACTTGGATTAAAAGGGCAATTTTAAATAAAAATTGTTACCAAAGTAACTGAAGAAGAAATAGGAACCATGATATACATTAGAAATACTGATTCCGTCGTTAAAACCCTGCCAACAGGAGAGCTCCACTCCCAGACAGCCTCACTGGAATAGTTAATTCCTGTAGCACCAGAACGCTTCCAGCAAATAGAAGAAGAAAAATACTCTAAATCTCTTTTATGAAGCTGGCATAACCTTGATACCAATCTGACAAGGGAAGAAAGGAAATACAGTCAATCTCATTCACCATCACAGAGGGAAAAAAGTTCCCAACAAAAATCTTAGCAAGCTAGGTCCCACAACATATAAAAAGGATAATGCATTTGTCATCAAATTGAGTTGATCTCAGGAATTCAAGACTGATTTAATATTATAAATCAATTATAATTCATCTAATTAACCATCTAAAGGAAGAGAACAATGTGGTTATAAACGTGAAAAGACATTTGGTAAAATGCAACATCCTTTTATGATTAATAGGATAAAGACACTAGAAAAATATAAATAGACAAGAACTTCCTTAATAAAAACCGACACATAATACACAGTGGTGTAACTTTAAGGATTTTTGCATTGCTGTATTCAACATTTCACTGAAGAGCCTAGCCAACACAGAAAGACAATAATGAGAAACAAAAAGTAAAGGGTATGACAAAGAGGAAACCAAAAGTCTTGGCGTCTGCAGTTTATTTGATCGTGTGTGCAGAAAACACAAAATATCTGCAGATAAATTATTAGAATTAGTAAATGAGTTTAGCATGTTTGCTGAGTATAAATCAAAGCACACACATAAAGTACATTTTTTCATATGAAACACAACAAAAAGTGAGGTTTAAAAAGGAAATTTATATGCTATAAATAAATATGATTTTTTTAGGACTAAGTCTAAAGAAAGCAGACAGGACTTTTCCAGAGAAAGTTATAACCTGTAGTGAATGGCATAGACTGGAGGTCTTCTTATATGAACACAGACGGTGCTGTGCCCCAGGCCCCCACACCAGGAATGTCCTGCTTTCGTAGCTCTGATATTTTACTACCATAGTCTTCTCTGGCATCTTTATCTGCACAATAAAATTTCTTGAATTCTAATCATGTACTGCTAACTACTGAATTATGGGGATGCAAAGATAATTTCATTGTCTCCTTATTCACCTTTGCTTTTATAAATATAATCTATAAGATATAGAGATAGTACTGTTTTTTCATAGTTAATAGTGACTTTCTAGCTTTTGAGATTTGAGGTAATACACTGTTGATTTGAATTTTTTTAAAAAAGGACGAGATCATACCTACAGGTAAGCATTGTATAGAAACTTGATTACAAGGCATTCAATTTCCATAAAAATCTGGTGCCCTGCTCTTCTCTTAATAGTAATCTTAATATTAAATTATTAAACTTTAGCACAAAATGCTCCTCAACTCTAGATACCCACAAACTAGGTTAGAAGGATCTGAAATTCTTACCTATAAGATGTGGATTACCTTTCGATGCATCAAAGATGTGAAGCCCAATCACACATCCAGCCCATTACCCAAAACAGAGGCTATCTGAAAATATGCGTGCAAGGTTCAAACACTTGTCTGAGGTTTTCTGTTTGGTTTTTAATTGTTACAACCTCATCATCTAGCTACTTTTATCCTTTTTAAGGACAGCCTGCTTGACTGTGCCTTTCTCCTTGAATGACACTAAAACTTCTGTTTCTTTTTTCCCCATCCTGCTCCTCTCCTGCCTCCTCTCCAAATCTGCTGGTGTTTGTAACTCCTTTATTGGGGGTGTGGTCCTCTCCATCAGCCATGTGGGTAGTTGAACCAAACTCACCTACCAGCTTCTCTGCTGCCTTGTCCACCAGGAGACACTCCCAGGAATCCAGGTGGGTTGTGGGGCGTGGGGTCCAGGGGATGTATGCAGCCAAGTCATAACCAGACCCTCCTCTTTCATTCCATTATCCCATGGGCCCCCGGGGTTCCCAACTCTCAGATTTTGACCCTGACTGCAGGCTTTCCGGTTTGCAACACTATTTCTGTCAAGCTCCAAACTGCAGTGCATGTTATCTTTTTCTTATGATCAAATTTTACCCACTCTGTGTCCCATCCTTCTGGAGTCCTGCTACCTCTTTTCATTTAAATTGACTCTAAGGCATTTGCAGGGACTCCAGCATCAAGATTTGCTAGGTGGCAGAAATTTTTAGTTAGGTGGGGCTTTCCTCATCCCTGAAATCACAAAAGGGAGTTGTTTCTTTATTCCACGTTCATGGAGACCTGGAGCTGGCCGTACATTTGGCTGAAGCCCGTCTCTTTCCTTGGGACTAGGCATGCAGCCCGGGGCAGCAGCCAGAGACATCCCGTCTTGCGAACCCTCACCCCTTGTCTCCAGTCCTCTTCTCTGGGCCCACAGGTCCCCATAAAATGGGAACATCCAAAAGAAAAACAGTTCTTAAGAAAGTTAGCGTGTGGCAAAAGCAAGTGGTGCTACGTGAAGACAGCCGGGCACCTGGGAAATAGCACAGACCCGGGGTCTAGTTCATCTAGGTTTGCGTCTAGAACTGTGCCACTTAATTGACTGTGTGACTCCGAGCAAATTCTAAGCCTCTGAGTCTTAGTCTTATGAAGGTAATAGGCTAACAGCCCCTCCCCTATCTGGATGCTGTGAGGCTATGAAGTGACAAAGATAAAGGTCCTGTCATGAAGACTGGGGTAGAGTGAATGTCAGTCAAGTGTCCCTGCTACTATTGGCTGAGATTTTCTCCCATCAATAGCAGCAAACCATGAAAAGGAACTAGTATTGGTCCCATTTGACAGATGAAGAAACTGAGGCTCAGGGAGATTAAGTAACTTTCCTAAGGTCAAATTAGTAAGAATGGCCCTTGGGACCCAAATTCAGGTCTTCTGACTTCCACTATGCACTCAAATTTTCACTAGATCACATGACATAAGAAATTTTTCAGTTTTGGCATGTTTATATTAACTGCCAGTCTTCTCATCTGGCGTATTTGTTTAATGTGTGGCTGTTGTCACATCTCTTCATTTATTGCGGTGCTCCCGAATATTGCAATTATAATTTATATGAATTTCATCTTGGCAAAAACCATGACATTTCTAGTTATCTGATAGTTTCACTAACATTTGTATTTCACGATTGTAGACCATCACAGACAAAAGCATGGAGTGAGAACTGAGAGCCTGTCTTTACTTTTATCTGCATTTATTGTGGTGCTCCCGAATATTGCAATTATGATTTATATGAATTTCATCTTGGCAAAAACCATGACATTTCCTTTCTGATTTATATGGATTATTTCTAGTTATCTGATAGTTTCACTAACATTTGTATTTCACGATTGTAGACCATCACAGACAAAAGCATGGAGTGAGAACTGAGAGCCTGTCTTTACTTTTATCTGACAAAGACAGACTGATAAGATTTTAAGTGGTGCCGTTTGCTGACTCTCCCGTGTTTACTGAGCACTGACTGTTTGTCAGGTGTTGTGCTGAGCATTTTGTGAGGTTCAGTAGTGAATTAGATGTTCTTTCTCACTTCAAGAACTAAGTAACAAATTTGGAAAGAAACTCTAGCAATTTTAATTGAACGTGAGCTAGACTGTAGAACCCATCTTCATTCGGTATAAAATACAGATGTGCCTTAAAATGGAAAGTGATACATTTTGAATTGATAGGTGAAGATCTGTTTCCTGAATTGTGATTTCTACAGGTATCTTGTATCATGAAAAACCAACAAAGATCTCTGCATTTGTGGAGTTTATGGCCTGTGGCAGGGGTGGGGTGGCAGGGAGGAGAGACATATACAAATAATAAACAGTAAATAAATACATTCAGTGGACTATTAGAAGATGATACTGATACTGAGAAAAACAGAGCAGGATAGGAGAGCTCGGGAGCCAGGGATAGGGAGGTCTGGGTGGCAATTATAAACAGGATGGTCAGGGGAAGCCGCAACCAGAAGAGACCTTTGAGGAAGACCTGAAAGAGGGATAAAGGGAAGTGTGCAGATCTCCAGGAAAAGAACATTCTAGGCTAGGGAAGACACTAAGACAGCAGCACAAGTGAAGGGAGACGGGGAGAGTGTAGAGGACACGAGGTCCTAGAGGGGACAGGGAGTCCAGGCATTAGGGCCTTTTAGTCCATGGCAATGACTTACCGCTTTCCTGGAAGTGAACTGCATTCATACCATGAAGTTTTGAGCACAGAAATGACCTTGAATAGCATCTTGTGTTCAACTGTGTTCATTTAACAGAGCAACATTTTCCTGCACTATTTTTCTTGGGGGGGAGGGGAGAAGAGACATGATCTTAATATCTGCATACTAAATCTATCAGTGTATTTATTGGCGAACATATTATTTATTTTCAGCTTTCTTTATTAATAATATTGAGTTGAACATCTCAGTACATACTTTATCTTGCTATCTGTGCTCTAGAATAGATTCCTATAAAGGGCATTCCTGAGTGACAGGTGTGCATGGGTAAAAATATTGAAAAGCATGTGCAAATTGTTTTCCTTAGCAGTCATGTCAATTTATATACTCCCAGAAGCAACGTGCATTATATCACACATTTTTTTTTAAAAGATATTATTTATCTGAGAGAAAGAGAGCACAGGGAAGAGGGGCAGGGATGGAGGGAGACGGAGAAACAGACTCTCTGCTGGGCAGGGAGCCTGACATGTGGTTTGCTGGCTTGCAGCAGGGCTCAATCCCAGGACCCCAAGATCATGACTTGAGCCGAAGGCAGATGTTTAACTGACTGTGCCACCCAGATACCCCTTCATATAACTGAATTTAAATATAAATGTCCAGGGGCGCCTGGGTGGCACAGTCGATTAAGCGTTCGCCTTTGGCTCAGGTCATGATCCCGGGATCTTGGGATAGATTCCCATGTCAGGCTCCCTGCTCAGTACAGAGTTTGCTTCTTGTTCTTTCTCTCCCCTCCCCCGCTCCTGCTTGCTCTCTTGTTCTCTCACTGTCTCAAATTAAAAAAAAAAAAAAATCTATCTACCTATCATCTCCAGCATGCATAGTTGAATCCAGATCCCACCCCTCTAGTAACGGTTCTTTATTTCTGTTTCATGATGTGATGTTTGTGATAACTGAGGCAGGGCTCCATGGAAGCCTAACTCCCAGTATCTTGAGAAAAAAGGTTTTCGCAAGCAAATGAAGCAGGCAAACAGAAACACAGGGGGAAATATAAAAATACCTTAGAAAAATTACTCTTATGCATTTATTAAGGTAATCTTATTAAATTTTTTTTCAACTAAAGTAGCATTTTGGCAATACAGCTACTTTTCCCTAGAAACACTTTCAAATCAGATTTTCACCAATGTCTGATTAGTCTTTTGTAAGCTTCGTGACTTTGCTTCAATTTTCTGGATATTTTCCCATGTTGGTAGATGCAAAACTGTGCCTGAATGGGTCACATCTTTGTACAGTTTTAGACTACTTGAATGAATTCTGTGTTTTCTTGGATTTAAAAAAGCCTTAATTATTCTTCATTTTATAATCTTGTGAAAATAGTCAAGAGTCAGCATAAGTATGAAAATCTTTATTGTATATATTTTCAAAACCTAGGTCTGAGAACAGAAAAGAGAAATGTCACTGTAAGGAGTATTTGTGCATTTATTCAAAAGGTCTGCATATGTTATATTTAATTTAATATCAAAAATGTACTGAGGGGTGTCTGGATGGTGCAGTTGGTTAAGCCTCTGACTCCTAGTTTCAGCTCAGGTCGTGATCTCAGGGTTGTGAGATCGAGCCCTGTATCGGGCTCCATACTCAGTGGGGAGTTTGCTTAAGACTCTTTCCCTCTCCCTCTGCCCCTCCCTGCTGTGTTCATTCTCTCTCTCTCTCTCAAATAAATAAATAAATAAATATATTTTTAAAAAGTACTGAAAATCCAATAGGGAAACTCTTAAGAATAAATTAACTTACAGGGTTTAATGTGATATCATTTCTCAATTTAATATTGAGTGCTCACCCTATGCCAACATTACATTACTGGTTTACAAGAATAATCCTATTTAACCACCACAACAGTTTCGTGGCAAAGCTTCTATTATAATCTACATTTTTACAGATGAGGAAACCAAGGCTTAGAAAGGTTTCAGTAACAGGTCCAATTCTTTTCTCTTTTTTCTTTCTTGTTTTTTTTTAGAGAGGGAGCAGGTGTGTGGGAGGGGCAGAGAGAATCTTAAGCAGGCTCTATGCCCACAGCAGAGCCTGACTTAGGGCTCAATGTCGCAATCCTGTGATCACGATCTGCGCTGAAATCAAGAGTCAGACACTCAACTGAAAGCCATCCAGGCACTCTTCCAATTCTACCCAGGTAATAAGTGGTAGAGTGGAAACCTGAATTTGGGTTTCTCAAATACCAAAGCATTGGGCTGTGGCTGCATTAGAACTCCTTTGGATGTCATGGTCATAGAAGGAAAGGATTGGATGGAATATGAGAGATTACAGTGGAAAAAAACATGACAGAGTGCTAAGAGAAGCAGGTGAAATCGCAAATCAATTATTTACAAGTAATATAACCTTGGATCCTATTATGTTAGCCTCTAATCCTGATTTCTCATCTATAAAAGGGGTATAATTAAAAGACTCAGTAAAATATTTCTTAGAGCTCTAAGCACCCACTATTCATTAAATGATAATAATTGTTGTTAAAAGTAACATAGAGAAGATTTTATACAGCATTTGGCCAGGTGGTTTGGTGGAAGAACAGAAATCCTTGGGAGCTGAGGAGGTTACTGTAATGTATTCTGAATGTATCTGAAAAGTCTAGATGCAGCAGAATGGAGTGACATACATAAAGTGTTTTGACCATGGAAACATTTAAGACTTTTTTTTTAGAAACAAATCATGTAGGGATAAATACTTCAATAGGAAGCATCTAATAGTCTTCATGGATAAATACATATTCATGCAACACTAACTTAGCAACAGCGATGTGTACTTTTTGCTTTACATTAAAATAGTCTTTTTGCAAACACCATTTGCAGGATGTTTCTCTTGCAAAATTTCCCTATAGCCCTCATTAACAAAAAGAAAAAAGGAAGCTAAGCTATCATGCTGTTTTGCCTGATCCTCTTTTCTGAACAAGAAGATATAGTTTTAAAATGATTTCTTGGGGTCTTGGTGGAACTTGAGATTGTGACACAACTTTTTAAAGTCCAAAGCTAATAAACTCCATAGTAGTGATTAAATTCATGAGGACATTACTTGCTATCACCCCTTTTCTTAGAGATAATATATAGATTTACAAAGCACAGCATCTGACATTTAAGATATTGTTCAATATATTTATTTTCATATATATATATATATATATATACAAATAACACTGTATTCAACAGTCTATGCCTTTTCTTATACAAAGAAGTGGACTGTCTTTTCTATCATAATCTACTTATTTTTGCACAGTATCTACATATGATGAGGTTTATTTCACTGGGTATATCTGATAGATTTGAGAGTTGCCTGAATGAAAAGTCTCTATTGAGTAATTTTCAATTTAATTTCTCAGGATGAAAGATTTCAGGCCAACTAATACTGAAAATAGAGAAATCACTAGCTGTTGGTGTACAAATTGTATTCCAAATGAATTAACTATGCTAAAATCATGTGTCTTTTTTGTTTATTTTTTTTAAAAGATTTTATTTATTTATTTGAGAGAAAATGTGTGCACAGGTGTGACTGTGGGAGAGAGAGAGAGAGAGAGTGTGAACATAAGCAGGGGAGAAACAGACTCCCCACTGAGCAGGGAGCCCAACACTGGGCTTGATCTCAACCAGGACTCTGGGATCATGACCTGAGCCAAAGGCAGACACTTAACCGACTGAGCCATCCAGGCACCCTTGTTTGTGGGTTTTTTTTTTTTTTTATTAATCAAAATTAAATTAGAGTATAGCTAATTTGAAGCCACTATTTTTGCTAAGAATAAGCTACTTGTTTTATGATTAATAATGAATAAGCTGTTTATATTCTGCTTATTATCATTTGTTAGTACCCAAACTTAGGTCTGCAACAACAGTTTCACTGATTTGAGGACAAAATGATAGTAAAGTGTGTCAACTATCTTTTCTTAAAAGGAAATATTCTTCATTCGTAAATAACCTATCATAGTTTCTTGTTACATTGTTAAAATGTTCTTTCTCTGAAGCATTATGGTAAAAGGAGAGGTACAGATTTTTTTTTTTTTTAATTTCTAATTGGGAATAAAAGGATGGCCACTTTATAATCTTATTGCTGTTTTTATTGTTATTTCACTGGCCCAGGAGATGGGAAACTCTGGAATTCACCATTCTATAGTTACTCAGTTGCCTTTAAATATTGAAACAGGACATTTAACAGTGTTCCTAAACATTTTCAAAATTTGGATAGTTGTTTCTTCTGATAAGCTTACTGAAGTCTTACAGAATTAATAAGGACCATTCATGTCTTTCAGCCACTGATTGAACTGGTGACATATTTAATTTGTATGGATGGCATGATAAGAAAATCATGCTCTGATGTCTCCAACCTAGGAAAGAAAAACATGAGTAAAGAAGCAGGAAAAAAAAAGAAAAAAAAGAAAAGAAAAGAAAGAAAAGTAAAAGAGAAAAGGGACTTCATACCTAGGACATAAAACCAGAGAAGGAGCAGAAGAGTATAAGAGCACACATTGTAAACAAAACCTTTTTCACCAAACACTTGCTGAAAATGCAAGTCAGATTTTATTTGAGTTACTGCAGTAGGGGAGAAAGACATCAGTATAGAATACTGAGCTCAGCTCCACATAAAACAGGGACAAATAGGGACTTATATCCAATAGGCAGACTGGGGGATCAGTGTACTAAGTGGAAATACCAAAGGTAGGGGGATCCTTGCTAAAACGGCCTAACAAGTATTCTTGCTAAAGGCCAACCAAGGACATATCTATCAAGGGTGGGGGATGAGGACAGATGTCAAGGGTGGAGAGATTCTTGCTACACTGACTTACCAGGATTCTTTGCTAAAAATGGCTCAGTGGGTCAAGGGCAGGGCTGCAGTTCAAGGTCAAGATCTAATTGAAAAGACACTTGGGGGAGCCTGACGGAAGTTTGGTCAAGGAGAGAGCCTTTGTCAATAGACTGGGCAGAAGGTGAAGGTAATGTTCAATGATTTATTAGTTGTGTATATCACCAGTGGTCATCACATCATGTGCCCTTCTTAATGCCCATCATTGAACACTACACCAAAAACTAATGATGTACTATATGTTGGCTAATTGAATTTAAATACAGAGGAAAAAATTTAAAAATTAAAAAAAAAAAAGAAGATGAAGGTAAGAGAAACAAATATCATGTGATTTTAAAAGCAAATCGGTTTTTGAAAGACTAACCTAAACCTCTGAGCTTCATGGAACAAGTTAATCCCTTGGGCTGAGAGTAAAATAAGGACATTGACTTGAGTACACTTTCAATATGAATCACGTGGAGTTGTGTTTTAAAGTCCTCTAAATTCTTAGTGGTGGCATGTCATTAAATTGAATTTAATGAGACTATCCCAATTCCTTTTTAACGATCTCTTCTGAAAGATGCGAGCCTTTATTTCTTCTCCAGTGTTGAGATGAAAGGCTTTAGTATAAAGCTCAAGAGTAAATATCCTTAATAGGATAGAGATAATCAAAGGAATGCTAATTACTACATTTTACTGCAAACATTCTATAAGTGGGCAGGAGAAAAGAACAAATCTTACCTTTTAGAATCTGCTAAATTTATTTTAACTTTACACTTTGTTTTCTTGACATTTGAACAACAATAGCAGCAGGATCCCTTTTCATTAGAACTATCCTGGGAAACTCTTTAAATGATGTCCTCAGATGTGGTTTATCTCACCATCTGTCACCACTACAGAAAATTTAGCGTAAAATTTAGCATTGAATTCAAACACTCTTTTGTGCCTAATCTTTTGATGTCCACCAGGATGTTCAGAAAGGTAAGAACAAACAACATTAATAAGTACTAATTCAGCACCCACCGCTGCCTGGCTCTGTTCTCCGTCCTAACAGGCCTGGGTTCTTTCAATATTTTCAGCCTAAAGGGGAGACAGACAAATATTATAAAATTATGTGCCATTTGACAAATGCTGTAACAGGACATGGTACAGGATGCTATTGGAACACACAAGAAGGGTTCCTTCCCACTTCTTGGGTTACGGTAAGTTTGGGAATATGGGGAGTGGTAGGAGTGTGTGTTTTTGTGTTTGCATGAGGCATTGCAGATACATTGGAGAGGAGTAGTGACCTCCTTGGGGAGGAGAGAGGTGCAAGAGGTGATTTATAAATGGACACCCAAAAGGTAGAGTAGATATTATTCAGGAGGAAGGAGGGGGCCTGGATGGGTGTTCTTCAAAGAAGAAATGCCATGTGCAAGGATTCAGGGGCAAATGGGAATATTTATCTAATTTAACATGTCAGATAAATGCTTCTCAAATTTTAATGGGCAGGTGAATCCCGCGGGTTGAATGTTAAAATGCAGATTCTGATTTGGTAGTTCTAGGGAGAGACCTGAATTCTTGTAACCAGCTCCTAAGTGATAGCAATGCTATTGGTTCACAGACCAAACTTTGAGTAACAACATATAGACAACTTGATTTCCAGTGACAGGACACTTCTCTCTCCGGAGAAGTCATTGACAATCCCTAAGCCGTTGTCACTACTGACGGTGACCTGCTTATTTGCTCTGCATGAGACCTTAATGATTGCCCTCTGGTGGTAACTCAGCACCTCACTCACATATGGTATTTTCTGTAAGGGAGCCTACTTCTCTTCCCGTCATATTTTTAAAGTCACTACTTCAAACTCTGCTTTTGTGCCTCCTTTTCCACCTTGATCTGCCTCCTCATTGAAACACATTTAGCAGTTTCATCATGAAACCAGCCTGAAAGGATGTGCTTAAGAAATGTTGTCAACGTTTGTCAAAATCAAAGAAAACGTCCCAGGGAAGAACTTGTAGACTTCGCCATTAGGAGCAACGTATAAGGCTCTACTGTATCTTGACAGCAGTTCTTTTAATGTCAATTTGTACTCATTTTGATAAATGCAGGAGTCTCATGTTGCTGTCTCTGCCTCATCCTGTAGCAGCCAGTGTTCTGCTTCTCCAGAGACCAAGGACAGCATCTTTGCAAATACGCTAAAAATTCCATCTCCATCCCAAAGGCATGGGGAACAGATTGGGCTGTGTTGTCAAGCCACTTACTGGGAACTCACACCCATGTCATATGGTTTAAAAGAGAAGCCTCTCTACATGTAGTTTTGTATATTAGGCATCACGAAATTGATTTATAATGTGTTTCTGGGGACTAGAAGTTGCTTTCGCTTTGAATATTGGTGCAGTGGACCTATGTCACCTCTGTCAGGTGATGCACTGATTTTACTCCCACTAATGTGAGTCTACTACCTTGTTTAATTCTCACAATAATAAATAAATAAATAAATAAATAAATAAATAAATAAATAAATAAATAATACAGGTGCACATATATATTTAACATCAGTTTCTGTATTAGTGCTATACAGACTTAGCATTAGGACAAATGGAGTAAAACTTACAGGCAAACAGTACTTTCAAAGTCCTTCCTCATCTTCATTTCCAACTGAGAGCTCACACTCATCTTAAAGGCAGATGGGATTTCATACAAAGGCATATGTGGGTAGACTTGTCGTTTCTTCCTTCCTCCAGACTAACACAGCAGTCCTTACATTTTTTTATGCATGAAAATTACTGTAGCACCTTGTCTACGTACAGTCATATACAACGTGCTTTATGGGGAAAAGAGGAATTTCTATGGGTGATCTTTTACTTTTTTCTGTGTTCCCATTAACCCTTCCTTTGGACCTAATGAATTCTCCCCAAGGCAGATGTCATTCCCCTCTGGAGCAATCAGAGATTACTGAAGCTCTTTTCCTACCCTGTTTTGTATCAGATCTGTCTCAACCTTACTTCTCAGCCTGCTTCCTTCTCACTCCTAAGGTTGTTAACCCCATAGAGAGAAATGGGAGATGTCCTAACCCTGAAAAGTACAATTTCCTCATGAGCCAAGTTATTGCAGATCCGAGTTAGCTTGGTCTGTGGGCTTACCTTTCACATAGAAGTGGTTTGGAACCTACCAATGATAAATGTTTGGCATTTAGGTAAGAGCCAAACTGCCCTAAGGCCAGGAAAGCAGAGTGGTATCTGCAGTTGGGTGTGAGGTATAGTCACACCTAAGCGGCAGCTAAAAAATTATAGGCCCCACGTTGTGAGACACCTGTAAAAATAGGGCTTGGGCTCCCCATGATATTTTGCAAGTGATTTTTAGTGCTGGACAGGGCCATAGATTTTACTCCCAACGTTCATTTATAAATGAAGAGACAGATCCAGAGAGGCTAGGCCACAGAGTAGCTAGGGATCTGGACACAAGCACCAGCCTCCTTTCCTGTTTCTTTCCACTGCCTTTTCCCAGTTAAGCAAAGATTAACATGAGTGCTCTCCTTCCACTTAAATTAAGCTCATTCTAGTCCTCATGGTGGCAGTTTCTCAGAAAATAATATATGAAAATTTGAAATAAAAATAAAACAGATTTTCCTTGAATTACTCTGTGTAATTTTTAACTGAATATGTGATCTGTTATATACACCATCAGCAGTCATTAAAAAAAAGCCATTCATAGTAATTAATAATGGAAATGCTAACAGACTACATTTATGTATTTCTGACTTACGTATAATTGCAACGTAATGAAAACTGACTAATTTAGAACTTAAAGCATGAGGGTTATATATTAGTTGGAAATGCATTGTTTAACTGATCTTTTATTTGCTGTTTCTTTTAAGAGAAAATTTTTAAATGTTGACTTGATAATTACATAAAGTTTTATTAGATCTTATTACAAAAAATGTCTTTTGAGGAGTTGTACATATTCTTCGTGGTCAAGAACAACAAAAATAAAATGTGTGACCTCAGATACTCATGCATTTTTTTTTTTAATTCCTAATTTTCACGTTTTCGGAAGAGAAATATTTAGAAATCCATAGATCCAGAGGGCTTTTTGTATTTCAATTGGACTGAATTCAAAAGCTCCCGTCATATCATGAAAAGCAGGATTGGTAATGATTTCAATTAGACATGGGGGAAGGGAGAGAAGTCTAGAATTTTGGAGGCAGAGAAGTTAAGGTAATGCCTCCAGCCACAGAGATCTAAAGAGATGACGTGCCTTTTTCTGAAGCCCACATTCTTTTCATGGTACTGCCCTGCCTCCTGATTAAAATTATGTTTTGTCACGCCTTTCAAGAAATAAGATGAATATTTTTACATTTTTAATTCCGAGCAGAATTAATGTGGCAAACAAAAAGCATTATTTGGGTTTTACAACTGCTTGCTTAAGAAAAACTAGCAGGGCTGGAAGTCCGGCAGAGGCACTGTGTCCACATAAGCAGGGCGGGAAGTCACCGGATTGCAGTTTCTCATTCCCAAGAGAAGTGCTCACAGTGGCTCCACATATTAACGGAGTGAAGCCCCAGAAATGTCAGGGTCAGCGGGGTTTGCAGTGTTCCGTGCAATCTGAGAAGGGGGCGTTGGATACACCACATGGTGTTTCTTCTGTCCTGAATATGGAGATGACTCACTCGTGTGTTCTCCTTTGCGTTTGGGCCACGACAGCAATTTGGAGTCACTGCTGATGTACGAGGTGTCTGCGCCACGGGAGGGGAGCGCCGGCGGCAGTGGGAGAGGCGGCGTGGGGAGCTCCATCACAGCCTGCAAGAAGGTAACCTTGCCTACCACGCTCTCTTCTCCCCGATTGAACTTGAACACTAGTGTAGTTTGACTCTCCAAGTACTTTTTCTAAAGCAGAAAACAGCAGCAACACCACCAACACCAAAGAACAGCATGGCCCAGTTTGCCCGCCTGGTGAACCTCTGGTGTCCCTAAAAACTTAATTCATGAAAACGATCAGAAAACGCAAGCAGTTCTGATAGGTATGGCTTGAAAATTATAAGCCTGACCCGTGGGTCCATCAAACCTTCCACCTCTTTTTGCAAACTTGGCCATGGGTAACAGCTTCTCCCTGCCTCTCTTTTCAGAGAAATCCTCCCAGGTTTTGGGCGGCTCACTTTATTCTAGGAAGCACTTAGGTCTGCATCCTAGAAACACTCAGGGCTGTTCTCCTTCTGACACTTTCTTAAAGAGAAGGGTGTGCTTGGTTTATTTTATTATGAGAAGCGGAATTACATTTCCTAGAATATTACTGAGTTTAGAACTAAGAAACAAACCTTGCTTTAACACAGTTGCTGAAAGTTGTCATTTGAACAACATAAATTCATCTGCTTCATTTTTCGAGTCAACCCAACCTAAGGCCCAGAAACTTAAAGCAAAACATCCGATTTCCCACGTAAAGCTTTTGTTACTATTTGCTGTGGAATTCCAGAGGAAGATGTGTTTCTTCCCATCCAACCTTAGAAGATACCACACTGGTATCTAATTATTTCATGAATTGTTTAAAAAAGGCTAAATTATAAAAAATAGTCATAGGTGCAAATCAAGACAAATTCTATTAATAAACCTGTCGTGTAGTGTATATGTATATATAATTTATGTATACATAATGTACATTATGTATGCATATGTGTATTGATTGATTACTGCACCCAGTTAAGCAGCCTTATTTATCATCTGCTTGTGTGGTGTTTATATCATTTTCAAGAACCAAAGAAAATGACACAGACATATTTGTGTTAGACAACATATATGGATTATAGAAAAGTAGCATTAAACATAATTTTACAAAGTATTTGTATGCATATATTCATAACCGAATATAAAAATAAACTGATCTAATCAGTGAAAGGCTCTAATTTTCATGTGTTATATGATCTATTATTCATTCTCCTCTTATACAATTCTTGTAGAAGAGTCAGTGCTATAAATTTCCATTTTTAATGCAGAAAACTGAGGTACTGTAATTCAAAATGATTTTGAGTTACTTCTATAAGAGCTAAAACTGCAGGTCTTCAAGCCTTGGGGTATGTCCTGTTCAACTGTGCAACTCCAAATTACAGTCTGGACCAGATGCTCTGCATTTCCCAAAGCTAAATGATTTTTCATTTATTCTAATTTTTAAATAACTTGATTTCTATTGATTAAAGTCCATGTGCTATTTAAATTAAGGATTGAAACCAGACTGCCTGAATTTGACACCCAGTTCGATCATTACTAGTTGTGTTATCTCAAGCAAATTATCTTACCTCTTCATGCCTCGATTTGCTCGTTTGAAAAAGGAAGGTGACAGGTGGGGATCAGTGAGCTATTAGATGTGAAATGTTTAGAATGGTGCCTGGCATAACGTAAGCACTCAGAAGAAAGACTATGAGTAACATTATTCTACAGAACAATTTTTCAATAAGTACACGGTACCAGAAAATAATTCGATACATGCATCACCATGCTGAGAGAGTTAGTAGTTTATGCTCTGTTACCTCGGCTACATTTTTTTTTTCTGGGAAAAGAAGTCATCATATTCATTTCTGTTAGTAGGTTGAACCATGTGAAATTTTCCTCCTTACAGATTAAAAATGATCAATTATAGGCAATTTCATATGGTATAAATACATTCAAAATTCTGTTAGATCTTGGGGAGAGATACAAGAATACATATATATTTATAGTCTGGTTTGGGAGATAATGCTGGTTTCTCATGTGAAAAGTCAAGTATAATTCATAAGTTAAATAATTACGTGAGATAACTATACAGTAATATCTGAATATAGTATCAATTATGGGAAAAATGAATATTGTGAGCATTTATAACAAAGAACAGAGAGAGACTCTGGACCTGAAACAGACAACAGTCTTCAGAAAGAGAATTGGATCTTAATTTGGGCTTTGAAGTATGATCAAGATTTGAATGAGTGAATTAGGTTGATTACCAAACTAATTTAGGAAGGGCTGCTACAAATTAATGCAGGAGAAGTTAACACCTTTGTGTCCTGGAGCATCTCTCTAATGTTCAGAGCGCATTCCTTTCATTTTAAATGTTCTCTTTAAATGGTATATACCATGTGAGCTCTACATGTTTTTCTTCCCTTCAGAAGAGTAGCTCACTATTGTTTTCTGTTTTATATCTGGAACGTAGGCCCTCGATAACAAGACATTGAATATTGAATGAGTTCATGCTTTTATTTCATTATTATATATTACTGCAAACTGACTTAAGTGAACATTGATCAGTTTGAAAAAGCAAATCTTGTTAATCACAGACAATGACAAGTGAGAATCTATAAATGCACATACAATGTGTATTCAAAGAGACAAAAAGACAAGGAGAGCTCTATCTTAGTAATAGCAAGGTTGTCCAGCTGAATCACCATGGTTCTCAGTCAATCAACCTTCAATAAGAGTACCATGGATAATTGAAATCTATTGGTAATTCCCCAAATTGATTTTATGTAATAGCCTCATCTTCTTCCCCATCAAACCTTCTTATCAGAACTGACGTATTGCTAAATTAAGTGGTGGAAGAAATAAAACAAGGGTCTGGAAGATAATGCACTAGTTGGATAATCAGCCTCTGAAAAATTGCAAATTGACTGAATTTCTCTCCTGTGTGTCACAGTGAATCTCCAAGGGTTTCAGGAATCTTACGCATGTGCAATTGCTTCAGTTCCTTTTTGCTGCTGGGGAAGTATAGTTGCTGGGAGCCACAGCTGTGAAAAAGCCATGGCATTAGAAAAAGATTGAGGTGGACTTATTTGAAGAAGGAACTCCTTAAGGGACTCCCTTTCCCCAGAGCTAAGATGACCGTACCACCAGTCGTAGGTTAATTATATTATCCTCACGTTTTGTGAATAGACCCCCTTTTGCTCTCAGAAGTGCCCTGGTATGCATATAATAAATTATATGGTTATATAACCAGCTCGAGCTTCAGAATGATCCTTTTTCTTTCTTCTTCCATTCCTCTAAATGCTAGGAAAGTTATCAGATAAATTCTCTCTGAGGTAGTAGTGATTGTGGAAGTTAATATAGTTGTGACAAGTAAAACCTGTTTTTACTTAACTACTACTATTGCTGAACCAGTACTATCACCCCCTCCCTTAATTTACACTGATCATTGAACCTATTGGACCCGGACTTGAGTTCAGAATCCGACTCCTCTTGAAGCTCCAAGCAGACACTATCAATCCATCCAAGTTGCAATGTGAGCTATACTCTTTGTCACCATAATTGACTGAGCTCTGAACTCGGGGAAAGTCTTAAGGTGTGCAGTGTGATGCTCCAAAATCATGTGTTTAAAATGCTGGAATTGCAAAATATTGCAGGAAAAAAATAGGAAAGAGTAGCTGGTGGCGAGTGGAGCCCTCTGTGGTACCTCTTGAATGATGTTACCCCTTCTCATAGGACCGATCCTTCTTATAAGACAAATACAATCACTATTGTTAAACTGAATCATAGGGATTTTCCATTAAATGAGTTAAATAATTATAAATGTTATCATTTTATATCTGTTAGACACTAAATAAAAAAACCTTCATATTCTCTTTATAATAAATCAAAATCTGTTATCTCTAAGAGGCAGTAGGATGCCACATGACAAAGCTGTACTTGGAATCCGAAGATCTGAGTTAGAGCCCAGATTTCTCTTTTACTGTGTGATCTTAGGCCAGTGACATAACTTCTCTGACTCAGATGTCTTAGGGTTGGTGTGACGTTTATATGCAAAAAGGTTTGGGTAAGTTCTTTCTTTCTTTCTTTCTTTTTAAGATACGTTTATTTGAGAAAGAGAGAGTGAGCAGAGCATGTGTGTGATTGTGGGGGAGATGTAGAGGGAGAGGGAGAGAGAGAATCTTCCAGCAGACTCCCTACTGAGTGCAGAGCCCAACGTAGTGCTCAAACTCTTGACCCATGACACGAGATCATAACCTGAGCCGAAACCAAGAGTCGGATGCTGAACCAGGTGAGCCACCCAGGCGCCCTGCTTTGTGTAAATTCTTAGCACATACAGTTGATGTTCCATAAATATGAGCTGATTCCAAATGAATAATCTTTACACAGGGTAAAATTTATTTAAATAGAATTTAAAAACTAATCTGAGGTAGCGTGCACTGTCCCCTCATTATGTTGAATCTCGGTTAAATTTTCTTCTACTTTGAAAGCATTATACTCGATGTCACATTTCCACAGTAGCTGGACATTTTCAATCTTTGCTTCACTTCATGGGACTGAAGATCTGCACTTTAGGATATAGTGGAATCAAGTCTCTGAATAGGATTCATGTGACGGAAGAATTGTTGGGCAAAAATCAACACCCCAAATATCCTTCTCTTTTTATGTCATGTTAATTAAATCCACATTAAACCTGGACTTACCAAAGGCAGCAGAGTGAAAAGACTTCAGTTTCCCAGAGGCAGAGTTTGATCTTAATATGATATCTGATCATCTCTTTGAAGCTTCAAAAGCATTCTTTCCCATGACTGGCCTCCTTTAAATTGAGTTAAATTTGTTGTCAACAGTGGCACAGAAACCTCTGAAGAGTTGTCAGAAGGGATATCCCAGGATGCCTCGTCTTATCCTGTAAAATACACTTTCATCTAAGCTCATATCATCTTGATGGCATGTAATTAACAAAAACAATTCAATTAATGTGTGCAGGCATAGACATATAAATTGGGAGGCTTTCTCGGGATCTGATCTATATCTCCAAAGACATTTTTATTAGTCAGAATTGTATTGCTCTGGGCCAAACACCTCATCAGTACTTCCAGGAGGCACGTGATAGAAAATAGCTGTAATAGTCTGTGCTTCTAGAAGTCGATTCCTTACAGGAAGGAAGAACTTTAAAAAATGTAAATATATAAATAAAATTAAAAACAAAATCAGCATAATTGGGCATATTCACCTTTCTACAGAAAGAAGATACTAGGCTTTTCACCCTGGAGTATGCAGCACTCACAACTCTATAAACACTCTCTTCTGGCCACGCAACCTGGCAGTGGTCTTCAGACCCAGCTCCTTACACCAGAATGGCCTAGCTAAGTTATGTCAAATGGCTAGGTGTCCCGTTTTATTGCCATTCTGCAGGAGTAATCAGAGGTATTGAAGAAAGAGAGAGATTTTATAGAAAATAAATGCAGAATTGTCTTACTAAAAGTGCTATTTGAAGAAAGCTAATTTAGTAGTTCTAAAAGAATTCCTTCGAGCAAAGGGAGACTGGAATCTGGGATGCCAGGAGGGGCATACTTGATGCCGGTAGGGGAGCGGGGAAGAGGAGAGGCCGAACCTGCATCCAGGCAGTGGGAAGAGACACAGGTGTGGAAGTCAAGATCAGGACTCCCCAGCAGTGAGAGTTAAACTGAACCACGAGTTCTGTCTATTTAAGCTGGAACATCCATGAGTGGTGGTGCCACTGAGGTCACTGGGAAGACGAGCTAGGAGACAAAGTAGCAAAAGAAGTCCATGCATTCAGATTCAGCCAGTTGCATCTTCAAAGCCAGCCACAGAATCCCTGACCACCTAAGGAAACTTCTTTATGCACTGACCACATTGACACCTGGGAGGCCACAGTTGCACTGAGGCCAGAGTGCAGCTAACGAGGGCTCTGGTGGGACTGATTTCCTGTGCTTTCAGCAAAAGCAGGTCCAAATCCTGCACGTCTCTTGGCGTGAGAGCAGCCTGATTCACACCGAGATGGACAGGTGGGGCGTCATGTACTACACGCGAGGTCATTCTCGGAAAAGGCCAATTCAGTCATCTTAGGTGGGAGACTTTGTTTAAAACTATCAGTTGTGGCTTCTTTGGCAGTTTGAATGTGATTCAGCTTCTTATTCCAAAAGCCAGTCTGTTTGGAGACTTCCATTCACCTCTCTTTGCCTCCAGGAATTGCTCTAGAGTGCTTGCGATTCCAATACCCTAGTCTTCTGTCCTCCACATCCTCTTTGCTGAGTGTGAAGAACTCCTGGAAGGAGCTTGCAGTGCCTTTTCTTTTCTTTTCTTTTCTTTCCTTTCCTTTCCTTTCCTTTCCTTTTCTTTTCTTCTTTCTTTCTTTCCTTCTTTCTTTCTTTCTTTCCTTTTTCTTTCTTTCTTTTTTTAAACAAAAAGTAGGCCTCTGCAAACCCAAAATAGCTTAGAACATTTTGTGGAGTTGAGGGTGATGCTGCACGATGGGAACTAGGCAATTGATCTTTTTTTCCTGAATTCTTGCAAATTCCCCAAACCTTTATATTACATACTAAATATCTCTAAGCAAGAATGGAAGGGGTCTAAAGTTTTTAAAAATATCTCATATGGCATTCAAAAGTCTCCTCCTTTCTATTTTTGGGTGTTTAAAAAAAGACTTGCCATCCCTGCTCCCTACCAGTTACCTTAAGTCTTACTCTCTTTCCTTCCAGTCTCCCAGATAAGCAGCCCTCTTGATTTTGGGGTCCAGAATAGACGATGCATTTTCTCCCATCCCTAAGAGCTTCCACTTTTCCTGTATCCTGTCAGGTTTGCCCTTCTGATTGAAATGCCCAGTTGTCACTTTTGCCAGTGTTAGAGAAGGAAAGAAGGATCCGGCTTGGATAAATTTGAACAGCCCTCAGGGGAGGCCCTTTGGCTCATGAATCCCTGAGAAGGAGCCCCCTCTTTTGTGTGCCCACGTGTAGGAGGCTTATCTCTGCATTTTGAAAATTAGACCCACCCTGAAAGACCCATGTGAAGGCTCATACTCTCCAGAATGGAGAGCATCCGAGAAGCTGGTGTCTCCCTTAGCAAATTATGTGTCCATCTGCTTACATCTTACAAGGCAGATGCTTCCAGTAGTTTCTTCCACACAAGAGAAGAGGCAAGAAATGAGAATTGCCGCTTTCTTCTAATTGCCAAAGGCCAAAGGCATGCATCAATCCTCAAATAATACATGGCCATTAAATCCACTGTCCCTTTGACCAATGGTAAATTTTGCAGTACCTACACTTTGGAACCTATGCAAAGTAATCCAAAATCAACGGTACTCCTTGATGCATATCATATATTTTCTGACATGTGTGTTTTTCTTACACTTGGCTTCTCCTAACATTAAAAATCATATTCCCCCTTACTGATCATATCAACATTACAGCATTATACCGCTTCTAAATAGCAATTAAATAGCAATCAGCTGTCCTCTATTTATACGTCTAATTTTAGTCTGTTTAAAACTTTGCTGACCATTCATAAATTATACTATATTTGCATTTCCTAAGCCTATTTGTTTCTGTAACTCTTGCATTTTACACTTGAGACTCAAACTCGGTTATCACTTTCGTGCAGAAAAAGCTCTGATCAACTTTCAAAGCATTCTTCAGCCAGCTGACATCTGTGTGGTGTGGCAGAAGTAAACAAGTACGGCTGGATGGTTCTGAATTGTCCTCTGTGCTCTTAGAGCATTCTGGGACTTCGCTGAAATACAATGTGGTTTCCAGGAAACAAGTAATTGTGTGTAGCCCAGAAAAAAAGCAGGGAGATATCCAGAACTGTCCCTGAAGCTCGGTCTAGTCCATTTCTTGCTGCATTAGGACACTCTCTGGACCCGGTCAGCACACAGAGTCTCTAAATTACATACATGGGGGGGCGCCTGGGTGGCACAGCGGTTAAGCATCTGCCTTCGGCTCAGGGCGTGATCCCGGCATTCTGGGATCGAGCCCCACATCAGGCTCTTCCTCTGTGAGCCTGCTTCTTCCTCTCCCACTCCCCCTGCTTGTGTTCCCTCTCTCACTGGCTGTCTCTATCTCTGTTGAATGAATAAATAAATAAAATCTTTAAATTACATACATGGGGACATTGATTTCAAAGAAGAGATCCCTTTTGTTCGTGAAAAATCTCCATTGTATACTCAGATAGGTGCACCCATAGGTGACATTTGTCAGAGATGTATGCTCCATAAATTTTCGTGTTTATTTACCAGAGGCAAGTTTAGTTAAACCAGGTATCTATTGCTAAAAGCATTCCATAGGTAAGGATTCTCCTGCTGTAAAAATACGGTTTAGCTGGAGGTATATTTATGATGAGGTATGGCAGGGTTGCCTTCTTTCTTATCAGGGGGTACTGCCCCCCACTGCGTGCACAGAGAAGACAGAGCATGAGGTGCAGGCCCTGAGCTTACCATTTCCTTTTCAACCTTCCCAACCAACTATGCCTCTGACCTAGTGCTTTCTAGGCACTTCCCTCCTCAATAATGGAGAATTATTTTGTTCCAGGGCCTAAGAAACTCCCTTATTTTCCAATACTTTAAAAATAATTGTTGACCAAGAAGGGGCGGTTAAGCAAACAAAAGCATGTATTTGGGGTCTTAGCCGCAGAGTGGACTGAAGTCGAAAGTGTGCTCTGAATTGCACGTGGGGAGAACAGGCTTATAAAGGCAAAAACCACCAGGTTACATAACTTCTTTTGAAGGAATTATGGTTGGTGCTGACAAACTTAGACTGACTTACTAATACAGGACTGGCCATTTAGCCAATAGATATTTCATTATTTCAATCCAAAGTAGAAGGATGTATTTCAGGAGGTGGCCCAGTCACAATTGGCAAAAAGTCAGAATTGACTTTTTGGTGTTCCCAGAATTGAAACAGCAGATGTGCATAGGCAGTACTTCCTCCTGGCCCTCCCCACTCTATTTTGAAATGATGCTCTTAGCAATGTTTACTTCACTTTGGAATCTTCTTTCACACAATCAATTACAAGATTTCCAAATTGTAGCAGGTGTCAATAATAAGAAGCAAGAAGGCTTCACACCCAACCAAATGGATAATCATTACAGACTGTATCCAAGGAACAGTCAAGCACGCTTTGGATAACAGTTTCTCCTTTTTGTCAAAGGACACTAAATAGACAAGAAATCAGGCAGCCAGCCACTAGAATCATCATTAAAAGGAAAATGTTATCTTAACATTTAATTAAACCTTCAGAGAAACTAAGACTAAACCACTGAGTTCTCTGTGTTAGTTTTTTTTTTTTTTTCTTTCACACAATTTGATTTCCAGTTTGTATACTGTCTCTTCTCAGGATTTCAGTGTGCTTTAAACAAGCATTATGGTTTCCCCATGAAAGAATGCAAAGGTTATTATTTTCCAAGGTGGAAACAAAAGATTTCAGAAATCGCATAAAGTTTGCTGAAGCATAGATTAAATCAACATGAAATTACATGTGTAAAATTATACAAAATCTTTTGACCTTGTGTGTGTGTGTGTGTGTGTGTGTGTGTGTGTGTGTTTGTGTGTGGGGGGGGGCTTTGAGCTATTATACAAATTTAAGTTAGCAGTTACACGCTATTAAGCCAGTGATGAAACATTTCAAAATTACAATGAAATAATTGTGTAGAATCTTAGAGTGCTTCAAGACGTTAAAGACCATGTGGCCAAGCTCGGCACTGGATTTCTTTCCAATGAAAGCTGAAAGGTTCTTTCTCGTCACTTCTCCCCTGCTTACTCTGTGTAGCCATGATGGTGTCTCTGCTGTTCATCCAGTACAACCAGCATACTCGGGCTTCAAGCCTCTGATTTTGCTGATGTTCTCTGCCTGGGCTGCTCTTCCCCCAGAAGGGTGTGTGGCTGGTGCCTCATTTCACTCAGATCTCTGCTCAGCATCACCCTCGCAGAGGCCTTCCAGAAAATACTTCCTGACATAGCATCCCTTACTTCTTGATCCCTTTCTCTGGTTTTATTTAGCTTCACAGTACTTTTCATTCCCTCCCTCAATTTCTCTCTCTTTCTATGAAGTTTATTTGATTATGGTCTGCCCTCCCCCAACAGCATGAGAAGAAGACTGTCTGTTTTGTCATTATTCTTGTTTTGTTCACCCCCGATTGCCCAGGTAATTAAGCAGCACCTGGTAGAACCAGCAGGTGCTCCCCCTCCTCCATGTTCTTTGCAGCATTATTTACAACAACCAAGATACGGAAACAACTGAAGTGTGCATCAGTGGATGAATGGGTAAAGAAGATGTGGTACATATACACAATGGAATACCCCTTAGCTAGAAAAGAAAGAAATCTTGCCGTTCACAACAACATGGATGGACCTCGACAGTATCATGCTAAGTGAATAAATCAGAGAGAGACAAATACTAACGTAATGTTGCATCTCAGATAATTGAACTGTATACTTCATGTAAATAGCAAACAGAGAGGGGCGCCTGGGTGGCTCAGAGGATTAATCATCTGCCTTCAGCTCAGGTCATGATCCCTGGGTCCTGGGATCGAGCCCCACATCGGGCTCCCTGCTCCGCGGGGAGTCTGCATCTCCCTTTCCCTCTGCTTGCTGCTTCCCTTGCTTGTACTCTTTCTGTGTCAAATAAATAAATAAAATCTTAAAAAAAAATAGCAAACAGAGAGAAATATAAATGTTGAATATCTGTGCTTATACGTTAGAAGAGTTTAATAAATATACTATCTTATTATGACAACACTTCCTGGACTCCCATGTCTGCATACTCTTAATTGGCTTTCCAATTGAATAAAAGCATTTTATGAAAAAAATTATATTTAAATGACAAAACAACAAAACGAGGCTTAAAAACCCTCAAAGCCAGCATGTACTCAATAAGTAGTTGTGGAATGAATGAGTGAGAGAATGAAAACTTACTGTGGATGGCATTATCCTTCTCTTAGAGATGGCATTCAAAGTTAGCAACAAATATAGTCTAGGGGCACCCGGGTGGCTTAGTTAGTTAAGCGTCTGCCTTCTGCTCAGGTCATGATCTCAGGGTCCTGGGATTCAGCCCCGCTTCAGACTCCCTGCTCAGGGGGAATCTGCTTCTCCCTCCCCTGCTATCCCTCCCCCTGCTCTTTATCTCTCTCTCAAATAAATTAATAAAATATTTTTTAAAAACTTAAAAATATATAATCTAATATATGCATTATGGTTTTATGATATGGTTTGTACCAGTATAGAGTCCAAATTGAGATTTTAATTTTAGAAGAATCTTAAAAAGGAAAAAGAAAACCATATCTTTACAAATTAAAAGGAAAATAATCCAGGATGGAATACTACTATGAACCTGATAGAATGTCTAAAATGAATTGAAAGCAAAAAATTGACAACACCAGGTACTGAGGAGACTGTGAAGCAATTTGGGCTCTCATACCTTGCTGGTGGGAATGGAAAGTGGCAAATCCACGTTAGAAGCCAGTGTATCAGTTTCGTTTTTTAAAATTCTTTATTTAAATTCAATTTAGTTAACATATATCGTATTATTAGTTTCAGGGGTAGAATTCAGTGATTCATCGGTTGCATATAACACCTTGTGCTCATTACATCAGGTGCCCTCCTTAATGCCCATCAAGCAATTTGCCCCTTCCTCCCACCCACCTCCCCTCCAGCAACCCTCAGTTTGTTTCCTAGAGTTCAGCGTCTCTTATGGTTTGCCTCCTTCTCTGTTTTCATCTTAATTTATTTTTCCTTCCCTTTCCCTGTGTTTATCTGTTTTGCTTCTTAAATTCCACACACGACTGAAATCATATGGTATTTCTCTTTCTCTGACTGACTTATAAAGTTACCATACCACCTATTCACGCCATTCTTGGGTACTTACCCAGGCAAAGCAAAACCTTAATTTCTGACAAAAACCTGTAGGCTTCTGTTTATAGCAGCTTTATTCATAGTTATCAAAAACTAGAAACAACCCAAATGTTCTTCACCTGGTAAGTGGGTTTTATAAAAAATTGCATACATCCATACAATGGAACATCACTCAACAATAAAAGAAGAAAAAGTGCTAAACACAGAGCAATGTAGATGAATGTGGAACACATTATGCCAAGTGAAAGAAACAGGTCGCAAAAGGCTACATGCTAAATGAGTCTACATACATGAAATTCTAGAAAAGGCAACATTTTAGGATAGAAATCAAATCAATGGCTGCCATGGGCTGGGACTTAGGACGCATTTGACACAAGGAGCAGGAGGGAATTTAGGGGAGTGGTGGAGCTGAACAGTTGTTCTACATCTTGACTAGGATGATGGTGACACAATTATGTGTGCTTTTTTTAAAACTCATAAAGCTTTACACAAAAAAGGGGTGAATTGTATAGGATCATGATATCTCTATGAAGGAAGAGTTACCTGCAGTAGAGATGCCATTAATTATATTGAGGAGCACGTAAATGACGCATCTGTGAGTAGCTGCCTTCATCCTAATCAGCAGTTTGCCATCTCTCCCACTTACTATGCAAATCTGATGGACCTGCTCCCATTATAGCCTTCTTGCGTAAGAAACATTTAATTAAGTGTCTTAGAAAGAGTCTAGAACACGAATGAGGGCCTGGAGATTCTTCTCTGAATGATGCCCATGGCTCTTCCAATGGACTTCTCTTGCTCCCTTTATTTTATAGCTCTTGCTTCTTCTTTCTTCCATGAAAATTGTGTGTCACATTTGAAAGGATGATTTCTTTGGACAGTGTTTCCAAACCTTTTTCATATTATGACTCATTTTTAAAATAATATTTGTTTGAAACTCCTGAGTAAGCAGATGACCAGGGGTGACCAGCAGGCCCTGGAATGGCCACTCCAGGCCCTGTCCAGCTTGCAGAGAGCTGAAAGCATCGATGTCTTAAAATTCCAGCACACTTAACTTCCCTACGGTTACTTGTTTGGAGGGGCAGATAAATCTCTGCTTTTGAAGAAGAATGAATCCTTTTGCCTGATGACATTATTCAGTTAATTTTAAGCAGTGTTCCATCATTAATCACAATGCATACATTAAGCAAATACATCATTTTATGTGTGAAATTTTTCCTCTCTTAAAAGCTTTGGCGCTGCTTTACATCTTTACACTTACAATTATCAGAAAATGAAATTTGATAATGTTTTGATAGTAGAGCACTACAAAAATGCAGATCTTGCTCTAATTTAACATTCTTTGTTACCTTTGCATAAAATCCTTGAGAGAATTGAAAGCCTGGCAGAAATATAAAATATTGTGTGCCTGGATTTAACTCTTAGATTTTTTTTCATATTGAATAAATCACTCACAAGTTTTCTTTCTGAAACACAATCATTGGCAAAGAAAATTACAAATCTACATTACACCAAATACAAAATGTTTTGGTGCCAAACAGCAAACAGTTGCTTAATACCAACTATATGTCAAGAGATAAGCGTGTAAGATAAGTTGAGTAAGATACTCATGCACCCATATCATAATAGGAAGGAAAAGACACACATGCACATTCTAAAATTCTGAGGTAGAAATATTGTTTTAATTATAGAGATTTCACCAGAAGGGAGAAACACTTGATTCAATTAGTTCTTGATGGTTGGGGAAGAACATTGATGGAAGAAATTCAGGGGGCAGATGAGAAGATAGGAGGAAAGCCACATGCATCATAAAGACTGTGCTCTTTAGTAAACTGGTGGACTATGGCAGAGGGTATATGCAGGGAAATAATTGAAGACAAAGCTTGGAAAACAGCTAAATTAGGCAAAGGGCAATGTCTTAAACATTAGAGCTTGATAAATGTCCGTGAAATGATTAACAGTTGGGAGCTGAATAAGGAACTGTCTTGAATGCTAAGCCATAAAATTTTGGGTTCACTGACAGCAAGTATGTCCCCTCTTTCTTATTTTCCAGGGCCCAGCCTAGTGGCTGATGGGACTAGCTGGTAAAATGCAAATCTATACTGGCTCAATTAATCAATCAAGGTGAAATTTACAGATGTAAACCTTTCTGTGAACACTTAATCAGATGCTGTGTGCATTTGTTATTTCTAATGTTTATTAAAAATCCCTCATTGTAAGTGGCAACATCGATCTCCTTTTGTAGTTGGGAAAATTGAGTCTCAAAAAGGTTCGGCTCAGGGTGTGATCCTGGCGTTATGAGATCGAGCCCCACATCAGGCTCCTCCGTTGGGAGCCTGCTTCTTCCTCTCCCACTCCCCCTGCTTGTGTTCCCTCTCTTGCTGGCTGTCTCTATCTCTGTCGAATAAATAAATAAAATCTTAAAAAAAAAAAAAAGGAAAAAGGTTAAGTGACTCACCTTAGGCTGTGCAGTTAATTAGTGGAAAAACTGGAATTTGCAACCGGGTTTGTCTTGAAAACTTATATACTTATCCTTTACTCTGGTTTCAGGGAGCTAGGTGGATTTGGGAAGTAAAGGATGAGGGAGTGAGGGAGATACAAAAGACAGACAATTACAACATGAACTGTTAGGGCCCCAGCCTTCCCTAACTGCACTTCCCAAATATCATCCGCCTCACCTTTAAGCTCTGTCAGTGCGCCATGTTGAATTTCTTCATACTACCCACCACAATTTGTAACTAAATGTGTATTTCAGTGCTCCTTTATTTACTATTTGGATCCCATGCTGTATTTTAAGTTCCATTAATATGGAGATCAACTCTGTATTATTCACTATTGTATCCCCCAAAGACTAGACTAGTCCATGGTATGCATGGTATAATTCTCTTGGGAAGAGAATTAAAAAAAAAAACAACAACAACTTAACTTTGGAGAGCAGAATATAAGACAAGAAACAGACAAAGCAGTATTCCAGATGGCACAGCTGTTCCAAGCCAGGGTAGCTAGGAGAATTGTTCTGCCTTCAACTGTAAACAGGGGAGTTAGGGAGTCAGGTTTCTTTTAGAGACTGGAATTGGGAAAGGAGGTGGTTTGGGTTTAGAAACCAAGAGTTCATGGTGACAGCGGGAGACCTAAGAGTAAGAACTAACAGTTAGAAAAGTGAAAGCCAAGCTCTAGGGAAAGGTCAAAGCTGAAGCTGTGGACCACTGAGTCCTCCCTCCAGGTGGTAATTAATGTCAGGGGTCAGTGAGTTCTCTGAGGAAAAGAGCAGCACTCTGAGGACAGAACTAGAGGGAATATTCCCAGTTAGAGCATCGGAGGAGGAAAAGCTATTTAGAAAGAGAGACCTGTCCTCCCCATTGCCTCCCCCACATCCCCAGACCACTCAGAAGAATCTTGCAAACTCTGGTCAAGTCTCCCACCGGCCCTGCCAAAGGTAGAATGCCCACACCTCAGGGGTGATATCTACCCTGGGCTGCCATTGATCAAAGCACCTGCTTTCTTTATCACAGTCCTGTGAATGCTTGTTCTCCCCTATTATAATTTAACTTCCAAAAGGGCAGTGATCATTTTTGTTCATCTTAGTATTCCAAGTGTCAAACCTCTAAAGAGTTCATCGAACCATCATTGGCCAAATATTGACTGAAAGAGATTAGAGAATTAGGATGAAAAAAAGAGTAGCACATCATAAATAACGACTAATAAAGCATTGTCCACTGTGGCGCAAAGTTCTAGAAAATGTTCCGATGGAAAACATTGTCTAAATTGTACTGCATTCTCGTGACAAGAGCTATCCTGTATCACTTGCCTACTCTGTGAAGAGATTAGTCCTTTACGAACTTTTTTGAATTAATTAATTAATTTATATTTAAATTCAATTAACCAACATATAGTACACCATTAGTTTCTGATGTAGAGTTCAGCAATTCATCAGTTGCATACAACACTCAGTGCTCCTCACATCACGCGCCCTCCTTAATGACCATCACCCAGATCTAGCCCACCCACCCCCACTCACCTCCCCTCCAGCAGCCCTCAGTTTCTTCCCCATAGTTTTTCATGGTTCTTATTTGAAACTTGGAACAGCTTTCAGAAGGTGCTTTAATTGTCCTCATGTAATAGATGCAGAAACTAAGTCCCACAGAAGTTAGAGGACTTGCCCAGGTTTACTCAGTGAGTGATAAAGTGGCATAGAATTCCAGTTCTGCCTCTAAACCTCTGTGATGAACCAGCCGTAGGTTACTGTCTCCTCCAACCAAGGTTACTTTTTGAAAAAAGATTTAAGGCATTCCTTAGTTGTGTCCAGGTTACTAAGAGTTTATTTCTGCCTCCCCATTCCGTGTCAAAAGTAAATTTATGTAACTTGCATCTCTCTATAAAAAAGAGAAATCACTGTAAAATAGAGCAGACAGATCTTTCTTCATTGTTTAGGACACTCATGCATTTTTAAGAGAAAATGTGTCATTATTTCAAGTTTTTGAACACACAGCACATTCATTATTAGCTCTTCATCTGAAATAAGTAAACCCACAACTAAAAATAGCAGATAAATAAATGAGCCATTGAGAACCTGGTGAGTTTTTCTCTTTTCCCCCACAGAAAGTGACGCTCTCAGCAGGGACATCATATTCATGAGGTTTCAAAATCATTGAATTTTCAAGTACATATTATTCCTTCTAGTATTCCTGTGTCTGTAATGGTTTGTCTAAACCGTTAAACCAAAAGCTCTTCACAGGTTAAAATTGCCTAATATATGATGCTAAGTGGTTTATTTGAATTTTTATTCTCTTTGCTTGTTTGGCTTTCATATATCTGGGAGAGGAGGAGGCAGGGGGAGGGCATGCAGGAGGAGGAGGGGAAGGGTTACATGCTGCTCGGTGTGGAAGGGGCCTTCAGATCCCATGAGTTAACTGTTTACAGAAACTGAGGCTGGAAGCTAGTGGGTGATTTGACCACACAGTCAGTAGGCTCGGGACTGGGATTCAAACCTCCTTACCACCCAGACCAGGGCCCTGAGAGAGAGAGAGAAAGATGAATAAATGCATGGGCTGGGTTCCTTAGAACACAAGGACAAGAAATTATATAATTTTACCAACTTGCAATGGAGCACCAGATAATGGGGGTTTCAGATTTGGAGAGCCCAGCTCAAATCCTAGTTCTCCACAACTGGGCAAACTATTGACCCCTCTAAGCCAGGACAAGAGAATAATCATTGTTATGATAGCTAATGTTTATGGAGAACTTGCTACAGGTTCTCTCGTTTTAAGCATGTTACATAAATGGACCTTAAATTCTACTCTGTATATCTAGAAGTTTAATTTAGATAATATATATCAGGGCCTTAGCCCAGAGCATTCTCAATAAATGTAGTATTATTTGGTTAATAGTTAAAGAATATAGGTATTAATAATCTCTAAATATTAATGAAATGTATGGGGCAACTTTATTTTAATTATTAACATAATTGGGTGAACTATTTTTTAATTATGATGAATAAAATTCAAATTTTAAGGTTATATAGTGAGTGAATACTCTCATCAAACAAAGCTCTATTCAAAATATGTCATCTAAAGCTTTGAAAGATTTACATTTCATTTTTAATTCCACTTCTTTTCTCTGCCATTTCTATATCCTCTGAAGCAAAGATGTACCATAGGGAAGACACTCAGTAGCCCAGGTATATGGAATAGCCAAACAGGAAATCTTTCTAGCATTTTCCACTGAGTAAGCAGATCCAAAAAGCTGTTGATTTTCCTCACTGCTAGGATAGGACAGAACAAGGTCTTTGCATATTTTCAGTTATTATTTACTTTAAAAATAGGTGCAAAAAATATCCTTAAAGTAGAAGACTTGACAGATTCATCGTTCTGCCCTCATTTCTCTGGTGGAGAAATTAAATGCAGGAGAAATCCAGCAAGTTAGCCAGCTCTTGTCTCCATCGCCTCGTCATGAGGCAGTGTCTATCACAGCTGTGGGCATCTCACAGTGGGAGGTGTCAGGCTGAGGCCTTCGGGTGTTTCCGTCTCTGCCTCTCAGTGTTTCACCAGGAAAACATGCCAACCCAGAAGCCCTTTCTGGAAGACCCAAGTGATTTGTGTCTGAACTCTGTCCCCTTCCTAAGGCTGACCTTGGACAAAAATAGTTCATGTGCTCTGAAAAATGACAGTTGTTTTCTTTTGTTGACGTATTTTGTTGCAACTGTAATGCTATGTGCTTTGAATATATAGAAAGTAGAAGATGGCCAGTGCCCACTTTTTGAGGAGTGAGCTTTGAAATGACTAAGAAGTGATTGTTGTCGGAATGTTTATTATACTGCACTATAAAGTATTATTAACTGGTATGTTCATTTGATGTCTCCATTTTAAGTCTCTAAGGTTCTTATAGTTCAGAGTGAAAGAAAGTTTTGTTTTACTCACGGGTGTTCTAAATTTTAAAGATTGCAGAAGTGTTACCACAAATAGATGTAAAACCATGCTTTTCTTTGAGAAATTCAAATACTGATAATACTTGCCAGGTGGATTAATTTAATTATTATAATTTACATCACAAAATGTTTCTTCTCCTTAAAGAAAAATGTCACCTCAGAATTTCATTCACGGAAAATAGCTTTTAAATGGCTGCTCATAGGGGTGCCTGGGTAACTCGGTTGAGCGTCTGACTCTTGATTTCAGCTCAGGTCATGATCTCAGGGTCATGAGATCAAATCCCGCCTTGGGCTCCATGCTGGGCATAGAGCCTGCTTAAGATTCTCTCTCTCCCTCTACCTCTTACCGTTTCTGCTCATGCTCTCTCTCTCTCTCCATGGAGTTCATAAGAAGGTATAGTTATATTAGCCAAAATGAGGTGCATGTACCTTTTGAGAAACATACCCCAAATTTGAGTCATTTTGTACGGGTTGTGGAAGGCAGCATAATTAAATTATTTCACTTAAAGGCCTTGGTACCTTCAAAACCAAATCCAAAGCCAGTTTCTGAGCAGCTTGCGGAAGAAATTCAAATCTTTCTGAGCCTCAAGATCTTACCCTTCAAAATAACAATTTCTGTGAAGATCCCTTATTTTTAAAATAACTCTTACCTTGTAGCATTGCAATGAGGATTAAATTAAAAGATAAAAAAAAGAGAGAGAAAGAAAAATTTAGCACATTTTCCAGCACATTCTATGCATACAAAAATTGTAGCTGTAACTATTAATACTACAAAATGCAGAACTAAAATCACACCTTAGATTAGAATATTTGCTAAAGACAATTTGTCTTCACAGATCTGAAATGCTTTCAATCCACTAATTTCAAGTGAAGACATTCAATTTTCTATTTCCCTTTGTAATTCATTTCAAATAGTAATAGTGAAAAGCACGTATTGAGAGGATAACTGCTATCTGCATGCCACAGTGTATGACGCTTGTCATCTCCCTGAATATTCGATGATCCCACTGGGTGAGTATTATTTTCTCCATCCACAGGTGTGGAAGCTGAAATCAGAACTGAAGTCGGTTGCCCAAGGTTATTCTGCCATTAATTACTAAGCTAGGATTTCAGCTCAGACCATTCACGCCCATGCTTTTAAGCTCTATTCCATGCTGGAAGTGGAAGTGATTAGCAGTGAGGAGTGGGGTGGACCAAGAGCCTTTTTCTATCTTAAATAAAGTGAGTCTAGATCAATAGCTCTCACTTTGTGGTGGGGGCTGAAATTCCCTTACACTCTAAAAAGAGTATTGGGGACTTCACAAAGCTTTTGTTTATAGGGGTTATACTTTCTGACATTTTTCAAATTATCAGTTAAAGCTAAGAAAGGTTTTTTATTATTTATTTATTTTTAAATAATAATAATTTTTATTTAAAAAATACTTTTAAAACGATAATAAATACATTACATGTTAACATGCGTATTTTAAGTTTTTATTTAAATTCCAGTTAATTAGCATACACTGTAATACTAATTTCAGGTGTACAATATAGTGATTGAACACTTCTGTACAACACCTGGAGCTCATCACAACAAGTGCACTCCTTAATCCCCATCACCTGTTTCATCCATCCCCCACCCCCACCCCTCTGATAACCATCACTTTGTTCTCTATAATTAAGAGTCTGTTTTTTTTATTTGTTTCTCTCTCTTTTTTCCCCCCTTTGCTTGTTTTGTTTCTTAAATTCCATATATGAGTGAAATTCACATCTTTCTTTAAAAAAAAGGGCTAAAATGAACAACAGGAATTAGTATACATGTTTTTTATGTAAAATAATTAAAAAAAAAAAACTCTTTTAGTGAGAAGAGGAGTGACTTCATTTTATAGTTTAAGCAAATCTCTTTAATGTCCTGCTTAACATAAGGCAGTCAGACTCCGCTGTTGGCTTCTGCTTGCGGCCACTCATGCCCTGACACCTGGCGTGGGTCCTGTAGAGCTCCACGGGAAACTTAAGAGACCATGACAGTGAAATGGACAAATAAAGTCTTCCTGTTGTTATAAAAATAGTTTAATGGCTGGCCTCCCTGGAAGATCTCAGGGACCCCTGGGGGCCCAGCCTGCACTTTGAGAACCACAGTTTAGATAAAATCAGCAAGAGAACTGAGAAGCTCTGTCACCAACTTTAGCTCATAAAAACAGTAATATTTCTCAGCAAAAACAAAAAGTATTATGGAATGATGTGTAAGAATTATATTTGGTTAACTCACACTGAGACAAAAATTCATGTGTTTTTATCTTTACAGCATAAGGCAATCCTTTGTTATACAGAAGAAATGCAATTGAAGTGTCATTCTATTTTTGTGGCAATAACCAAACTGATTAAATCTGTTCTATTGCTTATGCAAAGCTAGTGAGTCAAATATTAGCAGACGTGTACCCTAATAAAGTAGAGGGCACCAGGAGAGCATTGGAAATATCGCATAAAATGCGAAAAATCTTAAGACACATTAGAATTTGGGGGCTCCTGGGTGGCTCAGTGGTTAAGCGTCTGCCTTCAGCTCAGGGTGTAATCCCAGGGTCCTGGGATCGAGCCCCACATTGGGCTCCTCTGCTGGGAGCCTGCTTCTTCCTCTCCCACTCCCCCTGCTTGTGTTCCCTCTCTCGCTGGTTGTCTCTCTCTCTCTGTCAAATAAATAAAATCTTAGAAAAAAAAAGACACATTAGAATTTGAATTGTTTGGCTTTCATGGGATTATATCTTCAAAATGTCTTATCTCAGAAATATAATTTTTCTTCCTTGCTTTAAAATCCAAGCCCAGAAACCAGTCATTTATAAATCATAGTTGCTTTTGTTGATTCATGTATTCAAATTTGTTTAGCTTTACTGTACTCTTTCAACGTGGAAAATGATTGTCATGATGCACTTTACTTATTCCTAATAGTTTTTCAACTTAACATAGTACCTTAGGTATTCTGTAAGAATTGAACTGTAGTTCACAGACATGTTAGCAAAAATGAAGCTGAAGGAATATCATTTCAGTAGCAATATTGCACCAAAAGGAAAAACACTACTTTTTTTAAGATTGAAAATATTCATAGAGTGCATGAGCGAGCACTAGCACTAAAATGAGCTTTGATCTCCATTGTCAATTGAACCACAGACCAAAATAATCATTTGAAGTTTCCACACATTGGACATCATGGAAGTTTCCAGATATTGGATTTGATGACAGAAGAAACATCAGTATCAACATCAGTGCATCCCTTTAAAACCAACTCCTGGTTGAATGTTTTACACATTCTAGAGGTGCTATTATCAGGTAATTTTTTTCCCAGTATCCAGATGCTCTGAGGTGAAGAAAACACCTACAGGTTCTTCAGAAAAGAGCTGTTTGTTGAAATAGAAAGCCTGGCCGTGTCACACTAAGAAGCTTTTCTCGATTCCCTCCAGGTTCTTTGCAGCAACAGCCTGCTCGAGTCTACAGACTACTGGTTGCAGAATCGAAGGACACCCTGCCAGATTGGTTTTGTGGAAGACAAGTCCGAAAACTGTGCTTCCGTAAGTAAACACAAACTCTCGGGGTGTAATTTGAGAAAGCAGGGAGTCTGGCACGTGTGCTCACCCTAACAATGGAAGTTGCACAATTCATTAAATACAAGGTAGGAAAGTATCGTTTTGAAAATGCATGAGTGGTTTATACGGACCGCTAACAAAATAGCATGCCGAGCTCATGTTTCCTCTCTTATTTTGCTCATTTCAGTGGGTAAATTAACCTGATCAATTCTCTGAAAAAGAAAAACGGTGTGTATGTTTTCAAAGCTGACTGGGGAAAAGATTCAGAAATAGAACGGTATGATGAGAAATAAGAGACCATTCAAGAGCTCTCCTGGATTCTTTTCAATATATTTTATAACTGCTGCTAATAGGTTATTTTCCAACACGAAAATTGTGTAAAAATGTTCTACAATTTTTATAAGCTATAGTCACCATCTGAAAACCTTTTCAACCTAGGAAACATAGAAGCATGCATTTTAATATACTGGGGCAGAGCTTTATATACAAAACCTTCTTTTTCAAGGAAGAGATGTTCTTACAAACAAACTTCTTATCTTAATGTCTGGGTACATGTTATTGACATGAGAAATCAACAATATGATTCCTTTTTCTTTTTGAAATCTACTCCTTCCTGTATGTTGTTTTAATTGATATGTTTAAGTGATATGTTTCATTTTAACTGAAATCACCTAGCCCTTCTGGGGTCATAGTTACCGAGATCGGGGAAGAGTATTTCCAATGCAGAGAGTAATGTAATTCTCATGACTAAACTGAGAACTTCAGCTCTGAGCTATTCTTGGAGGTAAATTGAATGCCAGCATTTCTGTTAAAAGAAAAAAAAATTAAAACAAAAAAAAGGAAGGAAGCTGAAAATGGGATGAAGAAGCTTTTTATATACAATGGGCAGAACCAGAGCTGGCAGAGAGAAGATATAAAACGTTTCACACCGCAGAGTCTCCTCGCACAAGGAAAGCAGAGTCCGTTCAACAGATTATTTCAATGTCTTTGTTTAGGCAAATGATTTTAATCCCACTACTTTTAGGACTTTTAAACCCTTATCCAGATAACTGGTTGATGTCTAAAAATCTTTGGGGAGAACAAAAAGAATTAGGTGGCAAGTAATTTAATAGTGATAGCTCCTTTGCAAATTCACTTCTGAGGTGAGTTAGAAAACACAGGCGTTTGTGAATACAGATTTCTAATCACACAGCTGTCCATTGTAAAAGGGAGAAAAACAGAGCGTAAAAGCTCTCCAACTACATTCTGGAAAAAGTTGTCACGCAAACAGGTCCTGTATTAAGAAGTCTCCCACTTGGAGGGGCACCTGGATGGCTCAGCCTGGCAAGCGTCAGACTCTTGATTTCTGCTCAGGTCATGATCTCAGGGTTATGAGATGGAGCCCTGCATTGAGCTCCACACTCAGCTGGGAGTCTGCTTGAGATTCTCTTCCTCTGTCCCTCACCCCCCCACACACACACTCTCTCTCTCTCTCTCTCTGTCTCTCTCTGTGTCAAATAAATAAATAAAACCTTTAAAAAATGAAGGCTCCCAGGCGCAGGGGTGGCTCAGTTGGTTAAGCATCTGCCTTTGGCTCGGGTCATGATCCCGGGGTTCTGGGATCAAGTCCCAAGTCGGGCTCCCTGCTCAGTGGGGAGTCTGCTTCTCCCTCTGCCCCTCCCTCCTGCTTGTGCTCTCTCTCTCTCTCTCTCTCTTTCTCTCTCTCTGATAAATAAATAAAATCTTTAAAAAAAGGAAAAAAAATGAAGCCTCCCACTTGGAGAAGCATTGAAGTTGGGGCACTAAAAATTGTGTAGTGGAAAGCAAAGAGGTCCTGAAGCTTTTTATTTTTGGAATCTAGATTAGAGATCTGCAATTAGAAATGTTAAATTTATAGTCAGATTCAAGATTACCATTGGCTCTCCCTAAGTGAAGAGAACTCTCCTCCCACCCCCCACCAATCCCAGTGGATTCAAATTTGGACTTGAAACCATATGACTTCCTTAATTCTGTGTCCCTTTATAGTGTCAGATGACATCAGTGAGGTTGAGGTGATTCATCCTGCCTTTACAGTTCTTCCTATTCTTTCCAAAAGGGGAAAAACCTAAGCACTAATAAAAGGCATCCTGGAAGATTTGTTTTCCCACAATGTTTACAAAAATTGTCCATGTCTCTAAAGCTAAACGAAATTTCAAAATCCCTATGGCAAAGTAGCCTTAATCTCTCGAAAGCGTCCTTCAATCCCTTTTTCTTAAAGTGCGAGTTCTTTCTCTCTTTTGGACTTGGCACAGATTTCCAGGGTGAGAAGAGGAAACGCTGTTGAGTTAGACTTTGCTGAATGGAAGCAATTCTAGAGGTTGAACCATGGAGATACCTGATCAGGACCAGGACCTCTTAAGAATCAAAACAACAATACATAGGTATTGGCCGAAATAGTCAGGGTTGGTGGGGTGGTTGGGGTATTTTTACGGTTTTATTAATTCATGTACTTAATTGCCTTTCAAAAACAAATTTTCCATAGCAGGATGAAAGTGAAAGGTGTAATTTAAGGGAAAAAGCACGGTATTTTAAAATAATATCTTCATTCAAGTTTCATTTAAAAATTCACTTTAATAAAATCATCCCAAATCAACGTCTCTTTTCAAATAACCAGAAGAGAATCTGGGGAACCTGTAGCAATATTGGCTCATATTGTATCGCTTTGTACTCTGTTCATAGCTCTGTGCTAATCGTTACTTCTTTAACGGATTTCTTCCCCATCAAAATTAGCGGCCAACTTTTTCAGATCCAATTTCAATTGGCTTGGGATCCAGTATACTGAACTCCAAGTGTCTGGACTTGCGGTTTCTTAGAAATAAGAACCTCGGCGTACCAACATTTTCTGAATTTGAGATGTCCACTTAAAATTTTTATCGAGGGACAAACTCAGGCTTGGAAAACCTTCAGGGTGTGGTGCGCATGGGTCAGTAATGCCTGTTCTCAAGCATCAAGCGATAAGTTTTTTCAGTTATTATTTATTTTATTTATTTATTTGACAGAGAGAGACAGTGAGAGAGAGCACAAGCAGGGAGGAGGGGGAGAGGGAGAAGCAGACTCCCCGCTGAGCAAGGAGCCCAATGTGGGGCTCCATCCCAGGACCCTGGGATCACGACCTGAGCTGAGCCACCCACGCGTCCCAGTTATTATTTCAATAGAGAACTGCATTCATTTCACAGCTAAAATGAAGAGCCTTAATGAAGAGTAGTTTGAAGCAGTCAGAGACATGATAGGCACATCAAACAGGAATAGCTTGCCAGGAAGTCTGGCTCGGGAAGCCCCCTAAAAGTCACTCTTAAACGCTTTTCACCAGGTATCAAATATAAACAATTTGCTTATGTTTTCCTAAATAGCGTTCTCCTATCAACCTATGTAATTTCATTTTCTTTCTAATTTGCCATTCTGAAAAAAAAAAATCATACACTAACCTTAACCTTCAGGATTTTTTTTTAACCTGATTTTTTTAAAAAGAGTTTATTATTTATTTGAGAGAGAAAGACAGCAGGGGGAGGGGCAGAGGGGGAGGGACAAGCCAGCCCCCAGCTGAGTGAGGAGTCCCAGCACTGGACAATCTCACAACCCTGAGATCATGACTGGAAGGAAATCAAGAGTTGGACGCTTCACTGACTGAGCCATCCAGGCACCCCTAAGCTGATTATTTAAAAGAAAGAAATGGAGAGAAGGGTATTGGAATTGGAAGCCAATTTCCAAACCCAACAGCTGAGACATTTTCTTAATAGAGGTTCTCAACACAAGGGGTAGGAATTGGACTTTTCAAGTCTCTTGACTTTTTTTAAACTAAAAACTAATTTAGTTACTTTTTAATCTGCTACTACCTTTTGCTATTTACTCAAATTTACTTTTTTTTTTTTTTTTTAGTTTTCAGAAATCCTCTTTTGGTTTAACTTTTCATTAAAATTACCTTGACAATTGACATTATTTCTATTTATGGCTACTGTCAGACTCTTTCCTTACCGATCATTTTAAGACTTGGCTATCACCCTGCAAATAAATTACACTCCCTAGTGTGTATCTTAATTGATGAATCACAGTATTTAAAAATGTGTTACATTTGCCTTCAATTTTTAAATAAACAAATTACATTCTCAGGCAGGCTTCAACATCCCACACGTGATATTGCAAAACTAAGAAGATATTTGACAGCTGTTCAGTGAGTCTCTGATGTCAATGCAACCCAGTGGCAACAATGACAAAATGATATCTTGAATGACTACTCTTTATTCTATATTATTTTTCCAAATATTTCTCTACCAACTCTATTATGAAATTTTTTTAAAAAAATAAGTTAAGGAAGAGACAAACACTCCACTTGATATGCTGATCTGTGGAAAAATCTAGACTTATATGATCAAGGAAAAATATAATTATAGAACTATGAAGGGGCATCTTACATTATCCAGTCCAGGTATTTACCAAGCTTTCAAGCAACTTTTAATTTTTTTTTCCTTAAAAACATCAAGTTTGGAAGTTATTTTTTAAATTCTTTAATTTTAGAATTACAGAAAAATTGCAGGGATTCCTAGAATTCCCAGAATCCCCATAGACTAACATTTTTTTTTTTTTAAGATTTTATTTATTTATTCGACAGGACAGAGACAGCCAGCGAGAGAGGGAACACAAGCAGGGGGAGTGGGAGAGGAAGAAGCAGGCTCCTAGCGGAGGAGCCTGACGTGGGGCTCGAACCCATAATGCCGGGATCACGCCCTGAGCCGAAGGCAGACGCTTAACCGCTGCGCCACCCAGGCGCCCCCATAGACTAACATTTTACTACATTTGCTTACGCTTCCTTTTGTGCGTGTATATGCATCTGTGTATAAATGTCCAGATAAGATTTTTTTTTCTAAAACTTTTGAGAATGAGTTGCAAACACAATGCCCCTTTTCCNNNTACATACTTCAGTGTGGAACATAAATATTTGAAACTAGGATTGAACCCAGAGCTGCAGAAACCCTTGTTCAGGCTACTCATTTGGTACCAACTGCACAATAATGTTCTTTGAATATTTATTCAACAATTTTCAAGGAGAAGCTAAATGCTGCCCCCATAAAAGTGAAAAATCAAATGCTGACAATGGACGTCAGCCAGACGGAGCAGAACAAAAGCCCCATATTTAAGTGGAGGCAGTGTAAGCACCGTCAGGGGTGACTTGCCCACAGGAGAGGGAGCTCTCAGCCCTCAGCCCCAGTAGATTATTCCTGACAACTGCATCCAGAACTGCTCTTGAACAGAAGTTCTGGTAAGTTACACTTCTTCCATGTTGAGAGATTTCCAGGGATTTTGGTACCCACTCCCCACCCTTGATGGGTGCAGAACTTATTGGAGGCTTGCTTCTTAACACAGCCCTAGATAAAACAGAGAAAGCAAGGCAGCCCTGGGTGTAGCACAGCAGATGTCCACGGCTGATCTGTGTTGCCTCCCCTTGCCTTGGGCAGGAGCTCCTGAGGCTCCTTGGGAAATCCATGAGTCCCAGAGAAAATTTTTGACTCTCAATGAAAAAAAGTTCTACTAAACTTTACCAAGCCTCCAGAAGCCAATAAATGAGAAAGAAAACTTTATGGTAAAGCATGACACAGAGGGGTGGTAGAAAAAAGAACCATGTACCAAAGAAACTAGGTGGGTCTAAATGTATGAGGTCACAGGCAAGAAACTGATGCTTAGAAAAGTGATAGAACTGAGATAGAGGTTTTGATAGAACTTGAGGGCGGCACCTACAGTGTGTGGCCAAAATTGTACAGTAGTAATGCGGGTGTAGACGTTAGACCTAGTCTGTACGTTTATCAGTGCCATGGATTCTGAAACTAAGAGGGAGTTTTTACAAGTTTATTTTCATTGAAAATTGAGTTCATATTCTATCGCTTATGTTGTAGGTAAAATGCTGCATAATAAAAATTAAGATCCTTGACTTTCTTTATTGGCTCAAGGAATTTCAGTACTTTACATTTCAGACATTACTTAAAGTGGAATGACACTTCTAATAATTCATTATATGTAAAGGAATTATGAGAGAAATCTAGGTGGCTATTTGTATGACTACTTAAGCTTGATGCAACTGCAGAAACCAATTTTTAAATGCTTACATTTCAGTAAACAATAGAAACAAAATGAAAAACCAAGTAACAAATGTGTGTGTGTGTGTGTGTGTGTGTATGACAGCCTCGTGGTGTTAATCTCAATGCATGAAGAATGGCCAGAGTTCATTATGAAAAAGTGAAATTTCCAATACGAAAGTCGGCAGGAAACCAAACATAAGAAATTCACTGAAGGGGACCCTTTAGCTCACTTAAGCATCTGCCTTTGGCTCAGGTCATGATCCCAGGGCTCGATCTCAGGGAATCCCTGCTCAGCAGGGAGTCTACTTCTACCTTTCCTTCTGCACCTCTCCCCTGCTTGTGAGCTCTCTCTCTCTCAAATAAATAAAAAAAATATTTTTTTTAAAAGTTCACTGAATAATACGATTGTTAATTTGGACTTGAAAAAATAATTGACTGCTCTTATAATCAAAGATAATCAACTATCATTATTATAGAATTTATTTCCAATAAACTGGTTAAGATTGTAAAAATTATTATACCCAGTGTTGATGTAAGCACAGTTAAGAGGATACTCTCAACAACCGACATAAGGAGTGGAAATTGACAAAGTTAATATAATCTTTGTGGAGAAAACTTTGTAATGTGTACTGTCCAAAACATTTAAATATTCATGACTATTGATCCACTTCTGGAAGTATATTCTAAAGAAATGGCCAAAGTTACATGCAGACTGATGTAAAATAGAGTCAACCTGCAAAGTAGCGTACCCAAGGCAACAGACCGGACTGATTTAGAACATGGACTTTGGAGTCAGGCTGCTTTGATTTGAATCCCACCTCCCCTGTCTAGCTATGTAATCTTGAGCAAGCTGTTCAGTCTCTCTGTGTTTCAGATTTCTCATTTGTCAAATGGAGATGGTATAGTATTTATCTCAGGGATTGTAAGGATTAGATGCATTAACATGTCTAAAGTTTTAGAACAGTGCCTGCACAAAGTAAACATGATTAAGTATTCCGTGAACTCAACAGCATGTGATGGCAAAAAATAGAAAAATCTTGCATGCCCCATAGTACAGGATTGGTTAAATAAATGTTGTCCATTTATACCATGAAGATTAATGCATTCTTTACCAGCCAGGTTTGTAAAATAAAAATATTTTAGCACATGGAAATAAAGGCTCACAATATAATTATGTGTAAAAAATAGGCTCCAAAATTGTACACGATATATATTAAACAGGTTAATCAATTGGATGAGGAAAGAGAGAAATCAAGAATAAGTCCTATGGTTTGGGTTTAAGCTCCTAGATGGGTGGAAGTTTCATTGACTGTGATGGGGGAGCAAGTTGGAGGTGGGAGAAGGAGGATGGTGCTGAATGTCTTTCAGTCATCCAAGTGGAAATGTCAAGTTGGCAGCTGGGTGTACAACTTAGAGTTGCTGGCAAGATCAGGGTGAGAGATAAGAGATTTGAGGGTCTTCACGGAGAAGATCAGTCAAACCAGAGAGGGTGTAAAGACAGAAAAAAAGGTTTGCAACTGAGCATGAGGTGTTCTGATAAGTGCTCATATGGCGATTCCCATGTCCCAAGGTCCCCCCAAAAGCAAGAGATTTTTGAGCATATAAACCTGAGTTTCAAATACATAATGGAGTATTTTATGTATCCTGATATTTTCATGCTTAAAGTACGGTCAGATGAGTAGACCTGAGTGTATTTTTAAACCTGGGTGTTCATACCATTTCTCAACTGTTTCTTTAAAATTCCTTTTGACAGAAGAATGCATTATTAAAATAGCTTAGAATAGCTTTGAGTTTCAAATTTCATACAATTCCTGCTATTATAGCAATTTTCCTCTGAGTGGAAAGCCTATCAATCAAGAAAAACTGAAAACAATAAACAATGTTCCTCATTAAATACCTTTCAGCTTCCAGGGTATTGACTATATAATTTCTATTTCTTTTTAGTAGAATTGTTTGTTTGGATCAACATGTCTTTCTTAATCAGTTCCTCCAGAATCCCAAGAAAACTAGTTAGAAGTAATAGCATTTTTTTTTCAACTTAGAGTCTCGAGTTGTTGTTGTTTTTTAATAGAAAAGAAAGAAAGAAAGAAAGAAAGAAAGAAAGAAAGAAAGAAAGAAAAAAAGAAAGAAAGAAAGAAAGAAAGAAAGAAAGAAAGAAAGAAAGAAAGAAAGAAAGAAAGAAAGAAAGGAGAAATTTAAAAAGTGGCCTCGCAAATGACTACTGTAGGATGTCTGCTTTTTAGTTCAGAGCCTCTGGAATACTATTTCTCTCTTTTGTAACAATGACACAAGCTCAACCTAGAGGTTTATTAGGAAATAAGAAAGTGCTAAAAGAAGAATTTCTGCTCTTCCACACTTGAATATTACTCTCTTATTAAGACCAGAGGCAGCCCTTACTTTACATTTCAGACAGTACTGAGCCCATTGGCTGGTCCATAAAGTCTATAATGATGAAATTGAGTTGGATTATCTGGAGGCGTTCAGTGTCTTGCCAGAAGCATCTGAAGTGGCCAGAAGGGACGAAGGAAAGTTTGCACCTTGCTAAGTTGTGCCTCGGGTTTAGTTTAATACAATAATTCAGCAGACAGCCTAAGTCAGTAGTGGCTCGGGTAGTTTTATTAAGACCCAGGGATGAATTCTTCTTAAGTAGGATCTATCAACCTTTGACACTATCGTTGGCTTAGGCTGGTTGATTCTTTGTTGTAGGGGGCTTTCCTGTGCATTGTAGGGTAGTTAGCTTATCCCTGGGCTCTATCCAGTAGATGCCAGTAGCATCTACTCTCCAGTTGTAACAACCAAAAATGCCTCTAGATGTTGCCAGTCTCTCCTGGCTGGGGGTGGTGGATGAGGAGCAAAGTCTCACCCCGTTGCATTGCTGCTCTAAAGTTTCTCAAACTTTAACCCCTAGTGTCTCCTGAAGCGTCTACTATTCATAGGCTTCAACTTGAGCTGCCCCTCACACCTGCACAGACACGGAAAGAAAGCATGGCCTCCACTACTCTCAAATGATCCTTGCTCACCTGTTACTGCCATCAAAAGTCATATGCACTGGGAGGGAGGACTGAAAATGAAAGTTCATGAGACAGTCAAAACCAGTTCAAAGTACTTACCTGCAGGTCAAGGTCCGTTAATTTATGGCTGTTGCCTCTACCACACATAGAATCCAGTATCACGGGAACATCCCAGGCAACCAATTTCTAGATTGAGGTGTATTACATTTATTTATAACATCTCTTCCTTCTTTTATCAAATATAATGCAGTTGCATAACTGATCATTAGAAAGCAACAAGAAAGAAAAGCACCCTAATTCTGATACCTAATGGATCAACTCTCAGTACCCAGGTTATTTCTTTGCACCCTTTTCCCCACAAACCAGAGAGAACAGGCATGTCAGCTCATCTCAATTCCAAATGGGACTATGGGCCCTGGGTTGAAGGTCTCCTCATTTTTAAGAGAAGTCAGAAATTTTGTTTTCTACATGAAATCTGATTTCTAAAAATTGACCAGTAATAAATCTTTCTTTCAACATTGTAAAAACAAAACAGAGCACATCTATGGGATGGAATGAGCTGGTAGGACCCCAGTTTCTGACAGCTGCCTTGTCATCTTGTGCGTACCTGGGGTCATTCTTTTTACATGCCAATTTCGATTTGCGTTTGAATTCAGGACTTCTGTCACTAAGCAATCCCTCAAATGCTTTCCAGCTCAAAAATTATGTTAGTGTAAGACCAAGTACATTATTAGAACCCTCTTTCTCATTACCACTCTCCACAAATAGACAACACCATCTTCTGTGGCCTTACTCTCTGAAGATGATTTGGAAAGTAAAGTCCTAACTAATCTGGAAAATAAAGGACAGTGGACATGAATTATGCCAACTTATTTCCTTTACTCATATGTGTGCATATATATATATTCATGTATGCATATGCATATAATATACACTATGTATTTTATATATATACATTTTATAATATTATATTGGATATATTTCTGTTAAAGGTGCTGTTCTAGTAAGTAAATAATTCACTTCACAAAGACCCAACCAAAAAAGGATGGTCCAAAAGATAAAAATTAATCCAATAGGCATATCTAGGCTTCAGCATCCCCTTCAGGACCCTCCACCATCTGCGCTGTCCAAATTTGTCTTTTGATCAACCCTCACTCCCTGTTACCACCCTTTCCCCAAGTTCATTGGAATACTTGCCATTCTTCAAATATCAATGTCCCTTTGCCCAAACTATTTCCTTGTCCAAGGCTACCCTGGAGCCAGCCTCTTGCCTCAAAAATTCTTATAGACATTTTTAGTCCAACTATGTTCATACAAAACAGTCATTTCAACTTCTAAGCATTGCTTATTCATGACAACTCAGGAAAAAATACTGCATTCTTCTTTCAGATTAATTCCTGGGAAACTCACTGTAATTTCCTGCATTCCTTACTGTATTTGGAACTGACAGCTAGTTTGTCAATTACTTCAATATTGTATTCCTTCAAAATTAATTTGTCTTAAAGAGAACAAGTGGTCATCATTCTTAATAAAAGTACTATTCACCACTGTGTTCTTATTACTTATATACACTTTTCCATTATTACATATATTACTCCAAATCTTCTTTAAAAAGCACATATCAAGACAAGCAAAAGACAGTTTCCCTGCCCCTCTCTGCCTGTGAAACCGTTCATCATATGTTCCTTCTTCACTTGATTACCAAACTCAAAAACTAGTAAAAAGTATACTGTCTCTGCTACCTGGCTACTACCTGGCTGTCTCACCATTCTGCTGAAATTGCTCTTACTAGTGTCACCCAATCCGCTGATGTGTTTTCACTATTTATATTACTTAGCAGAACTCACTGAACTCATACCCCCACCCAGATTCTGAAAACTAGCTCTTTTCTCCATGGCTTCAAGAACATTATTCTAATTGTTTTCCTGCTTCTGGGATCTTACTTCTTTGTCTTATTCCTGGACTTTTGCTCTCCACCACCTGGCACTTTGTGGTGGTATTTTCCAAAGGTCTGTGCAAAAGCCTGGTCCCTTCTTGCTGACTGCTTTCACTGGATCATTCATCCACACTTCATGACTTCAGCCACCTCTATATGCCAATGACTGCTATCTGTGTGCTGTAGACTTATTTCTAGGTACTTGTTGGATACACCCACCTGAACATCTCAGAAATAACCCAAGTTAAATAGAACTGGAAGTAAGTATCTAAAAATGTGTTCTGCCCGGGACACCTGCATGGCTCAGTTGGTTAAGCATCTGCCTTAAGCTCAGGTCATGATCCAGGGGTATTGGGATTGAGTTCGCATCCAGCTCCTTGCTCTGTGGGGAGCCTGCTTCTCCCTCTGCCTGCTTCTCCCCCTCCTTGCGCTCTCTCTCTCTGATAAATATATAAATAAAATCATTAAAAAAAATGTATTCTGCCTTCCAGATTTTCAATTTCCGTTGATGGTTTTGTAATCTACACATTTCCCCATGCTATGCTCTTAGAATCACACTCATCTTATGTTTCTCCTTTACTTTTCATCTCTAATTGGTTACCAAAAGCTGTTTTGATTTTTCAAGTCTGGCTGTGCATTTCCATTCTGTTACTGTTTTATTGCCTAATGCCCCACATTTTTCTTCTAAAGATTTAATATGCAAAATCAAAAGCAAACACAGAGAAGGGGGGGTAGCAAAGAATACCCTAAGGCCCTCGTATCTTTTTCTCCTGGAATCTTTTGCAGCAACAAATTCCTAGATTTATTTTAAGGTTCTGGTGGTAGGAATAAATTACATTCCCAGTCCACCACCACCCTCAGCATCACAGAATTCCTAATCTAGAGGCTGCTGAATCATTTTAGTGTCTAATTCAAAACCATGGCTCTAGTTTGCAATTGGACCGAATATGAATTCCAAAGGAGCTGATTTACCATCGCTATTCTAATTTTTAAAGTACTACACTAAATCACAGGCCAGTGAGGAAACACTTTGACATTGGCACACTTTTGACATTGGAAACATTCACAATATTTATTTGCCAGAGCCTACTGGTAGCACCCAAATATAATATTAACTGGAGCACATACTTACACCGCATGATAAGTAAACAGAATGAACTGGTGTTCTCCTATTCTGCCAAACTAAGTAGCTAAGCTTCAATTTGCGACATTGCAGAACCAGAAAGCTGGAATAAATTTAAGAAGATATATTGCCCATCCCTCTCACTTCTCAGGTGAGAAGAAAGAATTGCAATGAAGAGAAAGGATTGCTCAGGGCTACGAAGAAAATTAGTAGTGAGGCCCAGTCTAAAACCCAGATCTGCCAGCTCTTAGTGTAGTGAGTCTAGTTTTGCAATATTATGGTAGGTCCCCACCTCTGTAAATTATTATAATTATTGTATCAACATGTCATAAAAAAGTACAATTTTTTCATTGTAGGATTGTATTTATCTGAGGCATCTGAGGCATAAAGAGATTTGCATTAGTAATCCAAGCCGAAGACCCTAAATTAGTATTATTGAAAAGTTCCAAGATATTTAGCTTTTTTGGTTGTTTTTAGTAAATTTAAGATGGTCACATGTTTGTATATAAATTACTGTTGGGTTATATCTGGCATATCTGGTTATATCATCCATAGGTATCAATGTCATTAAGGTCTGATCTGTCTGTACCATCAAGCCAAGCCACATAGGCCTTGGTAATGCCTACACTTACTCATCCGGTTGGCATTTATTGGGTCTTACTATGTGCAAATTGCTCTACCAGAACCTCTGAGGGGTACAGAAATATGAGCAAAGAATCTCCGCATCTTAAGAAGCTCAGAAAAGTGGACATTTGAGATAATATAGCAACTCTGGATACCGATCCCCCCTCACTCTCCTGGGCTTGTTTTATTGTTATTTGATTTTCTAAATTTGTTTTTTGACTAGGCTAGGTTGTTTTAGTGAAATCGATTTCCCCATGACGGTGTGAAGCCTTTGGTGTCACTCTTCAGAGATGCATAGCCTTGGGCCTATGCACAGTCACCTAGGATGACATTGGTCTTAGCAAGTCTCTCTTTTACTGTCTTTCTCTGATCTTTCTTTTAAGCTGCCTGTTCCATTTGATATTATACCCCTGCCTGTTAGACTTTACTATTTTACCAGCTGACTGCTCTATTGCTTTTAACTATGCCCTAGAGTATACATTGCCCAGCTGTCTGATCCAATTAAATTTAGGCAAGCATAATTTTTGAGACCAGTTTTGAATTTTGTTCTGACCCCATGAGGGCTTTTCTTTAGTTATTTCCTCTTCTGGTTCTTTCTAGTAAACTAGCTGGCCTATGGTTTAGCTTGTTGCTTTTAATTAAGAGGAGCTCCCGTTTTTGAGAGTGCCCTTATCTTGAACTTCCACAGATTCCATTTCAAATAACCTCAGTTCCTTTGGGGAGAGCGTCTGAGCTCTCTTTTCTTATAGACTACATGTCTTCCAGGGCAAACTCTCTGACCCGCTTCTCTGAGTACTGGGTGGAACAGTAGTCTCTAGAACTCTTGGTTGGCCAAGCCAGTTGGTACCCCTGCTCTACAAGCAGGCCAAGTGATGGTGATCATGTCCCCAGTATTGTCAGTCTTTAAGCCCAGGGGTAGCCCCTGAGTGGGACCCAGATGGAGGAAAGAAGCCCCTGATTTCTTGGCTTTACTCACCAAGTATTTAACCTCTTCAATCCGGAGTTAGGCGGGATGAGAAATGCTGACGGTCTCTGACTCTCAGCGAGAGACAGTGACCCTTGTTTGGGAGGGGGAAGGGGAACCCGAATGGCTCTGTCAAGTTGAACTGGGCCAAGGGGAGGCAGGGAAAGGAGAAAGTGAGCTGTGGTTTAAAAGATTTAAATGCTACAGACTCTTCCTGTTCTGAGTGTTAGATCTTCTTGAAAAATATTTCTTCATTTTCTCTATGTCCTAAGGACAATTTCTTGAGAATTAAGATGTTTGCTTTTATGGTTTTTGCCAGCTCTGCCTATTTTACCGGGGAGTTGGTCCCCAGAGTTCCCCATGCTGTCATCCCTGACCTGGAACTCAGTATGTCTTCTTTTTCTAGCCCATGTTACTCTATACCATGGAAGTTGGTGACCCAAGCAGGGTGTATAACTCTAGAGTCATCGGGGATTCATGTCTCCTGTTAAAGGTAGCTTAATATCCTTTAGTAGTCAGACTTGAAGGTAGAGATGATACTGTCTTAAGAAAGCTAAAGCATCTAATGTCCCTGAAAGAGAGCATCTCATTTTTTAAAATTTATTTATTTTTATTTTATTTTATTATTTTGAAGCTTAGTTGACACACAATGTTACTTTAGCTTCAGGTGTACAGCTTGGTGATTCGACAACTGTATACATTATGCTCTCTCATTCACCACATCTGAGAGCAACTCATTAATGTGTCAAGTTAACAACTGAATGCTTGTCAAAAGAGACAAGATTTTCCTCAGGGGGGAAAAAAATTGGAGTTTCATGTAATACATGGGGCGCCTGGGTGGCACAGTGGTTAAGCGTCTGCCTTTGGCTCAGGGCGTGATCCCGGCGTTATGGGATCGAGCCCCACATCAGGCTCCTCCACTGGGAGCCTGCTTCTTCCTCTCCCACTCCCCCTGCTTGTGTTCCCTCTCTCGCTGGCTGTCTCTATCTCTGTCGAATAAATAAAAATAAAATCTTTAAAAAAAAGAAGACACCTTTGTTAATTTTATTCTGAAAACATTTAATAGGGGGTCACTCAATGTCCAGGGAAGCCATTAAAAACATGTTAAACAGCACCGATTTTTTTTTTTTAATTTCAGGAATATAATTTCAAAGTGAACCCACAAAATAAACATTGCTAAACTCTTCCCCTAGATATTACATGAATCGATTTGCAATCTAGCTGTTGGCTAGAAGGTACTTAAACATTAAACGAGGTCTGGCAAGTGATGATAAATGTCAAGTGGCTAAAACGGAGTCGTTCTCTATAGTACTAATTGCACAGGAGCCCTAACTGTCTATTTATGCCACCGTTCGTTCCTGCGTGATTCTGTTACCAACCTACCAGGGACTTTAGTCATGCATTCTTGAGACACGCGAGAATTTTTGTTTTCAACCAGAAATTCATGGGTAGGTTTATCTGTAGCAAATAAAATTCTCTGGCCACTGCATTTTTTGTCTCAAAGCACTGACAAATCCTCTGAGGTAGGTGCAGACTAAGAATCGGATATGAAAATTAGGGGTTGTACTTCATTAATCGCCACGGATTCCCGAGTCACCTGGTCGATGTGAGCTCAAAAGTTTCTTGCAGTTTTAAGACTCTTTTCAAATGCTTATTCATTGTTCTTCACAGGGAAGTATTGGATGAAAATGATATTTTGCTTAATTAGCAAGAGCAGCATAATGTTTCTGCCTTATTTTATTTTATTTTATTTTATTTTATTTTATTTTATTTTAATCTTATCCTGCCCTTCAGCGTGGCATTCTGTTAACTCAGCAGACTGCTGTTGCCCTGATGCTTTGTCTGTGAAAACACATTCTGTCTGAGTGACCAAAGAGGCAAAAGAAATAGGGGTGTATTTTTGGTTTACCTTAGTAACTGCAAAAGGAATTCATCAATCAATGCCACAGGCGTCAAGCTATTCTTATGACAACTCAATTTTATTGACTATTTTTCTTCCTTCACTAAGCTTGTCTCCGAGGACGCCCTTTTTCCTCTGTCCATCATAACCCTTTCTGACTTGTCATCTAGGCAGAGATCCCTTTGGTCTAAAGAGAAGTGATTTGAAAGAAGAAAAGCACAGAATTGGACTCCAGTCCTGTTCATGTGCCTGGAAACTGAAGGAGGAATTAATTTGTTAAGCAAAGTCCACCCGGGTTATAGTTTTTGAAAGCACTTTTCAAAATTAATCAAGGGTGAACATTTTAGAGATTGCCTGAAACAAAGCTTCACAAGGCATTTAAGATGGTACAGAAATAATGGATTCCTGTGGTGCATGAACGTTTATGCCAGCTCATTGGTTTGAAAACAAGACCAAACAAAAACTTGACTAATTTATAATAAACAATATTCATGTAGGAATATATAAAAATGTGAAATGAAAGGACCTGATGTTTTCTTCGTGTGTTGATAATGAAGGCAAAAATTCATGCAGGTGTTAAGCCACTTCCAAATCTGTATAGTCATTCGCTTACCTTCTTATTTGTAGGGTTATTCAGTTATAAATATCATGTCTTGTTTAAAATTTTTTTTAAAAATTAATACTGGAGGCCTATGGGTGGCTCAGTTGGTTAAGCGTCTGCCTTTGGCTCAGGTCATGATCTCAGGGTCCTGGGATCGAACCCTGCGTTCAGCTCGATGCTCAGGGAGAGTCTGATTCTCCCTCTCCCTCTGCTCCTCCCTCCCACTTGTGCATGCTCTCTCTCTCTCCCCCCCCCACTCTTTTTTACTCAAATAAAATATTTTAAAAATTTAATACTAATAATCAATGCTAATTAGTAACACACACTGCCCTTGCAAGATGAAATGGGCAGGACTTTGCCGGCCAATCCTTTGAGAGGCAGGTGAAGGAAGGTTTCCTAGCCAGTGTTGCATGCTATAGGCTACATCCGGGGGGCACTATGTATTAAGGTGGCAAGACACTGTGTATTGTTTTAGGGCGTAGACATGTGTAGGAAGAATGAAAAAAGACGAAAAACCTAAACACTGCTTTATTTTTTCCTGTGAAGAAATACATTTCCTATAATAATGATAGAAATACTGAATCCGTTACCTATACGGGGTTCTGTGCGAAGTAATGAGCTTTCTCATAAGTGTTCAGAGATGGGATGAACACAGAGCCGCAACATCGTAGAGGTGATTCAGGCATCTGGTAAATGACCTCTGCAGGCTCTTCCACTCCAGACCTACATGAATTTGTGAAACTTTTCAATAAAAAAGAACTGATATTTATCAAATACTTCTGGTCTCCCAGGCAGCTCTGCTAAGAACACTAGGTGGACTCATTAATTCATATAACATTTCTACAGAGTAGGGAGTATTATTTTCTCCAGACGAGGCTGACGTGGGTGGTGTATCTGAGTCACACAGACAGTAAATGGTGGAGCCAGGAATAAGACACAGGCAATCTAACCAAGAGTCCTATCTTCCAGCACTTTCTGCAGTCTCCATACTGTTTCAAGCCATTTCTAGCCCTCTGATGTCATGGCAGCTGAACAATCTGTCTGTTCCATTTTATACAGAAATAGAGGGCCTCTGAAAGTGATTGTTTAGTGATTCCATACATTTGCATCTGTTTTATTGCTACAATTTTAGGTTATATCTAATAATTTTTCTGCTCACTTATCACCTGTTAGTAATGAGAACTTTATAATACTTTAATTTACGAAGTGTTTCCACTAGTAATACTATTTCACTGAGTTTTTACAGAAACCCTATAAAGTGACCAGAATAGGTATTATTATGGAAGATATGCACATGGATTTTAAAATTTTTAATGCTAGTCCAGGATCATGAAGGGATGGAGTTGGTGACTGAAACCAGATTTTCTAATTACATTTGCCGAACAGCCTCTTCCTGGCCGTGTCACTTGCCAATTAAAGGATTAACTGGGGAAGTAAAGTCTTATGATTTCATAACTTTGATTTTCTAGAGCAGCAGTTGGCAAAATACAGTCTGGCTCACTTCCGGTTTTTGTAAATAAAGTTTTATGGAGACACAGTCACACCCATGCACTTAGGTAAATTCTATGGCTGCTTCTCCACCACCACAGTAGAGTCGGGTAAATGCAACAAAGACATTATGGCCTGCACACCTAAAATGTTTACTGTGTGGCCCTTTGTAGAAACAGTTTGCCAACCTGCATGCTAGAACAGAGAACTAATGCTTTGAAAGATAAATACTACTTCCCTGCATTATTGGTTTAGTCTGGACAAAAACCAGACTATTTCTGTTCTATCTAAAGAAACTCCCAGGTCTTTTTTGCATCAGGTATTGGAAGAAATTTATTTTCCACCATCAAGATTTTAAATTGCCTGATCTCTGCTTCCCTTTACGTAAAGCCGTGATATGATTTGGAATCTTTATCAACGTGACTTTTCATAATAATTTCCCACAAACTCTTTTATTCTTGTTTCACGCTAGTAAAGTCTTTTTGTTTTAACTCTAAGCTTCTCCTTTTCCCCCCCTCTGAGCTTCTTCTAACTTAACCACTCAAAGTGTCCTAAGAAATTACATGTTTCATAGCATTTCCCCTGATTTACATCTGAGAATTAGACAGATATACTGAGTTTTCTTTATTCACTGAAGAGTAATTGGGCATCTTTGGGGAGAACAATATTGCTTCCTGCATAAACCTAGCCTTTGTTTTTCTCAAAGCTGTAATTACTAATAGTATTTTTAGTCCTGTAAACCCTACTTTGCCATCCCATTTTACTGTAGCCTGTTAATCACAACCTACCAAAAATTGCAAAAGCCATCCTCGCAGTCATTGAGAAATCTTTGATGTGTGATTTGAAATTCGGAGAGAGGATCAAACACTGGTCAGCTCTTTAGAAAAGGAAAGTAAGTCCTTGGTAATTCAAAGAGGGGTTGGGATCAGAGGATACCTTTCCTCATCTCTGGGCCTCAGATTTCAGGAAGTTACCAGGGGCACGTACATATACACCTGAGCTCTAACTAAGTCATTGTTAATTTTGAAAACCAGACACATCTGTGTATACCAAAAAACAATGTGCTAAAAAGTACTACGCACATGGCACAAGAGAAAAGCGTAAGTAGTATAAAAACCCTTTCATCTTTGAAATTCATTTTTGTGATGATATTCTGTAATTTTAATTTACTTCCATAATTATGTTCCTCCTACCCCAATAGGCATTGTGTTACTCCCTGGAGCTACAGTTGTGACTGGACACAGTCTCTGCTCTTCAAGCCAAAATTTTCTTGGCTTTGAAATAGGATGACCTCATTTTTTCTGTGATAACAGGGGTTATCTCATGCTGAACAGAAATTCGATTGGCAGGAATGCATTTGAGAGAGACTGAGTGAGAGGGACAGGTAAAGAAAAGGAAGGAGGGAGGGAAAGAAAGAGGGAAGAAAGGAAGAAAAAGAAGGCAGACAGGCTTAAAAAATAGTCATATATTATCAAAGGAATACTTCTGATGACTTCTATAATTCAAGATTAATTTTCCCATGGGTTTTTATATAAAGTACACATAATGGTGGGATTATATCAGTTAACTCCCATTACAGAATAGTTTTGTATTTAAATACACTTTTTAAATTATGGTATATATTTACAGTTATTTTTGAATTGCTTACAACTTTTTTAAAATTATCAAAAAATGCAGCCTGCCTTAGTGCAGACAATTGCTTGGCTAAAGGTCATAGGGACACATTATGGAAACTTTGACCTTGAGGTTAATTTCCAGAAACTTATCTTTGTTCTCTTGTATGGCAATTTTTGCAAACTGAGCATTAAAACAGCTTTGATTTTTTAAAAAATTTTGTCTCATATTTCATGGAGTGGTTCCCTCCTACATTAACCATAGGGAGTCATTGGGAATGATTCTTTGGTCTTCCTCATGGCGTCATAGCTCTGCTAACTTCAGATTCAAAGTCTTTGATTACATGCTCTTAAAAAAACAGATATTAAATGATAATAAGAGTAGCTGCTAAAGTAACATTGAGCTAACTTACTCACAGAGGGGCTGAGACCTATAAATCGTCAGCCCGCAATGTCCTGAGTGAGGGCAGCAGTTTTGTCCCTTAGCAGATAGAGTGGAGTGACCAGGTGGCTAGTTGTTAAAGAGTTCACAGTGCAACAAAAATTATGTGATTGCTGATGTGCCGCTTTAATTTGGAGAGCATTGTGGTACAGCTGAAAATCTGGGCAACACACTCACATGTGAAGATCCCAGAGGGGGTCAGTCTTTTGTTTGTATCACTATGTTTTTGTTCTTTCTGCGTGTTAAGCAGTACATTAATAATACATTTTTTTTTCAAGACTACCGGTCTAATAGTTCTAGGTATGCTCCCTTGGAAGTCATTCTTCTGAGCCAGATGAATCAGAGTTGGAAAGATTCCCACATCCCCCTAACCCCTATGTAGCACCTACATGCTCACATATATGCATACAATTAACACTTTTTTGGACGGGCTCTGCCTACTGTATTAGAAGGCATGCAGTAACTTTTGGGAACCTCAGGGCCATTGGTCTTGCTTTACCCAGCCTGAGTATCTGGAGCTGTATGAACCAACATTCATTTAGAGAGAAGACCTTATGTCAATTCACTAACTCATGTAGAGCATTCCCTGCAAGACCAGAACGCTCTTCACATCACAAGGAAGGAAAGATCATTGTTCTATCACAAATGAGCTGTTAGATGGTGGGTTAACTATTCTGTCCCTCTGAGCTAATTTTATCATATAAAATAAACTTTGACTAGATCTTCTCAAAGTTCTTTTCCATCTCTGAAAGTCCATGATTCTCCAATTATCTGTTCCAGTTAATATGGATGCACAACCAATCACCCCAAACCTGAGTAGCATGAAACAAATTTTCAATATGCTCATAAATTCTGTGGGTCAAGAATTCAGACAGGGCACAAGGGGGTGACTTGTTTCTGCCCTAGACTGTCTGGGACTTAGCAGGAAGACTAGAAGGCTGGCTCCACTGGGCATCAAATAAGTTAGCCAGAAGGCTAGAGACTAGAATCATCTAAAAACTTACTCATTCATATGTCTAACATCTGGGCTGGAAGACTCAAACAGCTGGGATCTCAAACAGTTGGGCCTTGTTGTGTGTATCTCTTTATTTCAATGTGTGTGTGTGTGTGTTTTTTTTAAATCTCTCTGTTTCTCCAACTGGTTTTTCCAGGATGAGGTTTTCAGAGTAGCCAGACTTGTTACAAGGTGGCTTGGGGTTCCCAAGTCATGTATGTTTGGAGCCAGATGGAAGCTGTAATGCCTTTTTTGGCCTATCTTCATATATCACCAGGGTCACTTCTATTGTAGACATGGGGTAAAAAAAGAAGATAAAAAAGGAAGAAATGATCCCACCATTCACTGGAAGAATGTTTGTGTTGTGTTGTAAAAAGAGAATGTGAAGGGATGTATATTGGTGTAACCACCTCTGGAAAATACAGTATCATGTCACGCAAAAGTAAATTTCAATATGTTTAATCTAGTATAGATAGAAGTAACATGCATAGTTCCCAACTTCTTGAATTCTAGTATTATAAATACCCTGATATCTAATGATATGCTGCCTACAAGTGACTCACTTCAGCCTTAAGGACACACAAAAGACTAAGAGTGAAGGGATGGAAAAAAGGTATTCCAAGCAAATGGTAAACAAAGAAAAGAAAAGGTAGCTATACTTACATATTTAAAAAAGAGAATTTAAGCTAAAAATGGTCACAAGAGACAAAGAAGGTCATTGTATAATGATAAAGGAGTTGATTCATCAAGGAGATATAACAATTTTAGATATTTATGCACCCAACATTAGACAACCTAAATATATAAAGCAAAAACTTACTGAACTAAAAGGAGAAATAAACAACAATACAATAATAGGTGGGGATTTAATATTCCACTCTCAACAATGGATAAATCATCCAGACAGAGGATCAATAAGAAAACAACAGAGTTGAAAGCCTACAACACCACCCTGAAATCAACAAGATCTGTAAGACTGTCCAGGGATACCTCATCAAGGATGGCAAACTGATTAAGAACAATACTTCCACTGAGTATATCTGTCTGACAAGAGCATCAACCCTCTGTGTGGCTTTGTCCACTACCGTGAAGTGACCAACGACCTTGTCATGCTGAAAGGCTGTGTGTTGGGAATCAAGAAGTGAGTGCTTGCTCTCTGAAAGTCCTTCGTGAGCTCTGGAGAAGATTAACCTTAAGTTCTTTGACACCACCTCCCAGTTTGGCCATGGCCAATTCCAAACTGTAGAGGTAAAGAAAGCATTCATGGGACCGTTAAGAAAGAAGGAATTACAACGGAAGAAGGAGCCTAATGTCAGGAGCAAATTGTGCCGCTGGTAGAATCTCAGTTAAAATTATTTTCTGGGGAGAGGGGAGAAAACAACAGATTTGAAAAACACCATAGATCAAATGAGCCTAACAAACATATACGGACATTCCATCCAATGGCATCAGAACACATGTTTCTCAAGAGCACATGCAACATTTTCTAGGATACATCATATGTTAAGCCATAAAACAAGTTGAAGCAAGTTCAAGAAGATAGAAATTACATCAAGTATCTTTTCCAACTACAATAGTATGAAACTAGAAATCAATAAAAACAGGAAATCTGGAAAAATCACAAATACATGGAAATTAAATAACATAGTCCTGAACAACCAATGGATAAAAGAAGAAATCAAGAGAGAAACACACACACACACATATATTTGGGACAAGCAAAAATGGAAAAACAAAACTTATGGCATACAGCAAAAAAAAATCTGAGAGGAAAGTTTATAGTTATAAATGATTGCATCAAGAACAAAGAAAGATTTCAAATAAACAGCCTAACATTATATCTCAAAGAATTAGAAAAAGAACAAACTAAGCCCAGAGTTAGCAGAAGGAAGGAAATAATAAAGATTAGGGCAGAAATAAATGATAAGAAAATTAGGAAAGCAATAGAAGAGATTAACAAAACTGGTTCTTTGAAAAGATAAACAAAACTGACAAACATTTAGGTAGAGGTAACCAGGAAAAAAGAGAGGAGTCAAATAAATAAAATTAGGACTGAAAAAGGAGACATTACAACTGATATCACAGAAAAACAAAGGATCATAAGACACTACTATGGACAATTTTATACCAACAAATCAGGCAAACTTGAAGAAATGGATAAATTGCTAGAAACATATTACCTACCAAGAGTGAATTATGAAAAAATAGAAAACTTGAACAGATCAGCAATGAGTGAGATTGAATCAGTAATCAAAAATCTCCCAAAACAGAAAAGCCCAGGAACACATGGTTTCACGGTGAATTCTCGTAAGCATTGAAAGACTTAATGGCAACCCCTCTCAAACTTTACCAAAAAATTGAAGAGGAGGAAAGACTCCCAAATTCAATTTATAAGGCTGGGACTCAACTGTTACCAAAGCCAAATAAAGACACTACAAGAAAAGAAAACTACAGGAAAATTCCCTAATGACGATGGATGCAAAAATCCTCTAGAAAATACTAGAAAACAAAATTCAACAGCACGGTACAAAGATCATACACTGTGATCAAGTGGGATTCATCCCTGAGATGCAAGATGGTCCAACACATGCAAATCAGTGATTATGATACATCACATTAATAGAATGAAAGATAAAAATCATATGATTAACTCAATAGATGTAGAAAAAACATCTGAAAAAATTCAGCATTCTTTCATGATGAAAACTCAAAAAATTGGGCATAGAGGGAATATATTTCTATGTAATTAAAGCCATATATGATAAGCTCACAGTTCACATTATACTCTATGTTGAAAGTTTGAAAGCTTTTCCTCTAAGATCAAGAACAAGTCAAGGGAGCCTCCTCTCACCACTCCTATTCAACATAATACTGGAAATCCTAGCCAGAGTAATCAGACAAGAAAGGCATTCAAATTAGAAAAAAAAAAGAAAGAAATTTGTCTGTTTGCAGATGACATGATATTATATATAGAAAACCCTAAAGTCTTCACCAAAAACTGAAAGAACTAATAAACAAATTGAGTAAATTTGCAGAATACAAAATCGACATACAAAAGTCAGTTGCATTTCTATATACTAACAATGGACTATCAGAAAAAGAAATTAAAAAAAACCCTTTCACAGTATCATCAAAAACAACACAATACTTAGGAATAAATTTAATCAAGGAGGTGAATGATCTATACACTGAAAACTATAAGGCATAGATGAAAGAAATTGAAGAAGACACAAATAAATGGAAAGATATCCCATGTTCATTGATTAGAAGAATTAATATCATTAAAACAGCCATACTATCCAAAGCTATCTACAGATTCAGTGCAATTCCTATCAAAATTCCAATGGTATTTTTCACAGAACAGAAAGAACAGTCCTAAAATTCATACAGAACCACAAAGGCCCCTAATAGCCAAAGCAAGTGTGAAAACGAAGAATAAAGCTGGAGGTACCACACATCCTGTTTTCAAACTAAAAAAAAGCTGTAGTAATCAAAACAATATGGTATTGGCACAAAAACAAAACCATAAACAAATGCAACAGAATAGATAGACCAGAATAAACCCACACATAAGTGGTCAACTAACACTTGACAAAGGAGCCAAGAATATGCCATGGGGAAGAGATAGTCTCTTCAGTAAATGGTGCTGGAAAACTGGATATCCACATGTAAAAGAATGAAATTGCCTCCCGATCTTACACTACTCACAAAAATTAATTTGAAATCATTTAAAAGCTTAAACATAAGACCTGAATTACGAAACTACTAGAAGAAAACATAGAGGAAAAGCTTCTTGACATTGGTCTTGGAAATTATTTTTTGGATATGACCCAAAACAAGCGCAAAAAAAACAAAAATAAATAAGTGGGACTACATCAAACTAAAAAGCTTTTGCACAGCAAAATAAATGATCAACAAAATGAAAAGGCAACCTAAAAAATAGGAGAAAATATTTTCAAATCACATCTCATAAGAGGTTAACAACCAAAATATATCAGGAACTCATACAACTCAATAGCAAGAAAAGCAAATAATCTGGTTAAAAAAATAGGCTAAGGACCTGTATAGACATTTATTAAAAGAATACATACAAATGGCCATCAAATATATGAAAGGGTGCTCAATATCATTCATCATCAGGGAAAATCAAAACAACAATGAGAAATTAACACAGACCTGTCAGAATGGCTTTAATTGAAAAGACAAGACATTGCAAGTGTTGGTGAGGATGGGGAGAAAAGGGAACCTTTGTGCTCTGTTGGTGGGAATATAAATTGGCAATCATTATAGAAAACAGTATGGAGGTTCCTCAAAAACTTAAACATAGAACTACCGTATGGCCCAACAACCCCCCTCTGGGTGTATATCCAAAGGAAATGAAATCAGTGCCTTGAACCTCATGTTCATTGCAGCATTATTTACAATAGTCGTGGCATGGAAACAATCTACGTATCCATTGACAAATGAATGGATAAGGAAAAAAAATATATATATATACATATACCACATATATGAATATACACACTGTATACACACACACACAAAGAATATTATTCAGCCAAAAGATAAAGAGAAATTTTTTCATTTGCAACAGCATAGATGAAACTTGAAGGCATTATGCCAAGTAGATAAGTCAGATAAAGACAAAAACCATATGATCTCACTTATATGGAGGATCAACATATATAACAAATTATAGAAACAATACATTGGTAGTTGCCAGAATTGAGTAGGTGTAGGAAATGGATTAAGGTAGTCAAAGAATACAAACTTTTAGGAATAAGATGAATAAATTCTCAGGATCTAATGTATAGCATGGTGAATGTAGTTAACAATACTGTATTATATAATTGAAAGTTGCTAATCTCTTCCGGAAACACCCCCACAGACACATCCAGAAATAATGTTTAACTCGTTATCATGCCTCAGTCAAGCTGACCATAAAATTAACCGTCACACTGCTGTTGAAGTTTCTTTGGCTGCTTAGCATATGAAATTCCTTTTTATATTTTGGGAATTTATTAATGTTTTAATTATTTTAGAAGCTGAAGAAGACAGGTAGGTACTCATGCTCCAGCTAGCACATGGGCGTCTGACTTAAGCTGGGCCAATCACCTGCTCTTGGTCCCAAATGGGACAGGAAGTGGAGACAGTTCAGAACTCATTCCTTGATGGTGGCATTCATATTAAGTGGCAGCAGTGCAAGTCACAGCTGACTAATGCGACAATGGCAGCAGCAACTAATCAATCTTCCATTGGTCTAACCTGGAGTAGATCCAGCCGCTTAGCTTCTTGTGGCCTCTGTATGTTTTCCAAGCTTGAATCATTCAAACTACTTCCCTCTGGTCCTGTTAAGTTACTCACTATCCATACAGTAAATTTCTTTTGTGTTTGTGTTAGCCAAAATCCATTGCAGCTGCTTATAAACAAGAATTCTGATGGTTATGGTAATGAAACATTACGAAATTATTTTAAATAAATTTAATAAATGTCTGTATACCAGGTCCAATGCAAGGAGCTGGCAATCTAATGATGAATACAAATCAGAATATTCCTGGAATGAGGTGGCTTCATGAGTCCCACGTCATTTTCTCAGCCAGCTCTCTCTCTCTCCAACTCAGTTGCCTTCTCTTGGACAGGGAGACCCGGCTCCTAGACTGGCTAGGCTTTGATGGTACAGTGCCATAAGGAAACCTACTCACAACACAAAAAATGAATTTTAACACTGAAAAGCATTATTTTAAAACTAAAGATTTCAAGAGATAGGTTGAGGAAGACAATTACTATAGAGATTCAAATTTGTGGTTCAGGAGATAAAGCAAAAGAAAGTTCAAACCGTTGTGTTGGAAAATAAAAGCATTCAATAGCTAGAAGAAGATGTAGGAAATTGAACAGGAAAAATGACAAGGTTCTTGAAGAAGAAAAAGGAATGTTAAGGAAATGAAAGGAAAAATGATAATCAAATAATTTAAAAAGGAAATGTTTACCTGAACTTAAAAAAGACTTGTGTTCGTAAATTGAAAATGGTTCACGCAAACCGGAAAGATTAATTAAATGGTGAAATGGCAAAGTAAGTGCATGGGGACTGAATTCTCCCCACTAAAAATATGGGCTGGAAGAAAAGGAGGGGGAAGAACAGGGACTAATCACGAGCTTCACCAAGGAGACACATTCCAATTGTATGCTTCTTAGTAATAAGAAGGCACCTATATTACTGACATGGATGCAGGAAAAGCTGGCGCTCCCATACTGCTGATGATCGCCTAAATTATTCCTTCCAACACGCTTAGGTAAGAAACCGAAGCACTTGTTAAAATTTCTAAGTGATCTGTGTGCGCTTTTCCAACCCAGAAATCCCACTTTTGGGATTACTTTAAAGTAACTGAAAACAAGATCTATAGATGGAGTTCTTCATAGTAGCCGCATAAGAGAAATAAAACCAATAGACCTGGAAGTAAAGCGAATTTCTAATAAAAGAATGGTTGGATAAATTACACCTCTTTGGCCCAGAGAAAAGACTGCAGTTACTAGAAAAGAAGGCACTGGCTGTATCACTACACTTGGAAGGATTACCAAAATATACTGATGAATGGGAGAAATCACCATAAAGAAAGATGTATATAGTATGGTTTCATTTTTCATAAACAATGTGCAAATCCCCATATATATATATATATATATATATATATGTATATATATATATATATGAATACATATATCAGGTTCTTACCACAGACAGGGTGTGGAAGGAATAGGAATTTCACATGGAAATGACAGATAAAGGGATAGGTAAATTAAGTAAAAGGGAACAGAATAAAAGAAAGATTGCACTTTCCCTCAGTAATCCTCCCAAATACATTCTCACATCTTGTGGATGAAAAACCCATCATGTATTACATTACGATCCCCTATATTGAAAACTATAGTGTGTGTATGCAAAGTTAGGACAAATATATAGTGAGATATAAGGGTGTCCGTGTGAAAGGCATGTTGCAACATACATAGTAAAATTCTATTCTCACAAAACAAAATCCTCGCACCTATGTGTACATACATGAATATGTTGATAGAGCCATAGATCTCTATAGATACAGAATGGTTTGGAGAGAGATATGGAAGGACATACATTAAGCTGCTAAATTTATTACTGCACTGGAAAGAATATTGAAGGTGGGAGGTGGGGAGAGGGGTTGGGTGACCCATTTTGTCTTTACTTATTTTTTGTTTCATTTATTGTAGTGACCATAGTATCTGTAAAAAATAAATAACATTTTTACAACAAATTAAATACAGCTAGGTAAGCCATGTCTACAAGGCCCTCTGCGGAGATGGGGGAAGGGTGACATTCTCTTAGCCCCACCTCAGGGTGATATGTTAGCAGCAAAGATACTAATGAAGGGAGGGGGGACCACAGGGGAGGGAAGAGTTATTTCAGGTCAGAGAAGGTGATGGGGAAAAGCTAAACATGCAAAGTAGGTTCTGGAGGAAACGTGATTATGTTTTTAAGTCGTAGCGTGAAAAATAGGAGAACATTAGTTGGATGAAAAAATATAGGGAAGAGAATTCTAGGTAGGGGCAGAAACATAACCAAAGGCAAATACATATAATCATAAACTAGGTTTTATATTCACATTAAGGAAAGATCCTAACGCATCTTTGAAAGAAAGGACTGTTGGAGTTACATGATTTTAAGACCAGAACTCACCACTTCATAGCTGTTGGGTGATTAATTTTCATCAAAAATGAAACTCTGTAATGATAAAATCCAAAGGAATAAAACACAAAATGCCTGAAGTGAGAGGAAATGTTTGAAACCCTAAATAATAACAAAGAAATTTTAAGGATAACTAAAGAACCCCAGAACATAAAGTTTTAACATGCTCAGAATATTAGGACTGATCTACTCTAACCTGCTTTAGTTAATGCTTTCAAGGTTTGTTTGGTCCCAGAGACAAATGCAGATTTCCATCTCCTTATATATTTAACAACTCAAGCTAAAATTTGTGTCTATGCATGTATATTTGTAAATCATTCATATAAAGCCTCTGAATATGCCTGGCATCATGTTTTTTTTGTTTTTTTGTTTTTTTTTTTACGCAGCAAAAATCTTTTTTCAAATGAAGTCTCACCTGTCCCCCACCATAAAAACAGGAAAAACAGAAATGTAGAAATGCTCATTTGAAGTCCTGGGGCCCAGATTGGAATCAAATTCACTCACAGCTCTGAACCAGAGGCCCTTGAAAACATGACTGAATGACAGTCTGTCTCTCTGACCCTCTGTCTGTCTGTCTGATATCTGGCTGGCTCAGCCCTCAAGAGGGCCTATCAGTCACAAAGTCATATGAAACCTCAGCTTTCCCAGATTTCTAGCTCCACGTGTGTAGTTCGTATTATAATTTTATGCTTTGCAATTTGCTAGCTTGGTATTGATCTTCAATCAATTTTATTTCATTGTGTGATTTTAAGAATAAATCATTTTGACCGTGATTGGAAGCACCCAGCAGTATTTCCAACAGGTACCAGTGAGTCTCTGCAATTCAAATCACTTAGCTTCAGTAGTGTGCAAATAAAAAAGGCAAATGCTCCTGCCTTTTCAGTTCTTTTACTGGTAGGCTGCAAAGGAGAAGCAAAATAGCCTTCTGCCTGACGTCCTCACACAAGGAGAAAAGCCAAGGTTGTTGAGTCTTTCAACACACATTCAGTGGTTTGTGCTTTTCAAGTCATATCCATGGTGCTGAATTTTCACATTAGGTGAAGGACAATCCTGGATATGTTTTGCAACAAGGAGTAAACACCATGAAGCAGGACAGATGAGTAAAGAAATGAAAGGAAGCTTAATAGGATAGTACGTCAAAAACCCATTTACGGCCTCTGAAGTCTTAGCTCTTCAGTTTACTGGCGTTGTTTAAATGGGTGCTAAACACAATGGGTGAATTTTAAGAGATTATCTGCTCCAGTAAGTTTGTGCTATGAGAATTCATTATGGAAGAGTGAATGCTCCTGTTGATCCAAACAGCTCGACTAGCTGAGAAATGTGCTTCCTCTCTTGAGGACACTGAAATGAGTGTGATTTGTCACCATCTGAGCAATTTGCAGCCTGAAACTGTGTGCTCATCCCAGCCCTGGGCTCTGGCTCCACTGCCCCCACACAGCGGGGCTGCAGGGCCCTGCCAGCTCTTCTGCTCTCTGTTCTCTCCAGAAGGTGAAGGGGAGCTTTGCATCTGCAGATTCAAACAGCTTGACTAGAGCTTGAAAGGAGACAGAAGGTAATTGGATAACCTTTTGAAAAGAGGATAAACTTCAAAGAGGCACAAATTACCATTTTATAGAAAATAAATTACTTTGTGTCAAGATGAGACCCAAAGGAAAGAGACCAGAATGGGAGGTGCAGGAAGGGTATAGCTGTGGCTGATGATGAGGTCAGAGGTGGACCCTGGCATCACCAACCTTTGAAGTTGCTGAACATAGGCATATATCAGCTATAGAATAAACTACATTTTATTGGGAAATCAGAGGCACGATCCAAGGGAAAGCATGAGAAAAAATAAACAAGAACCACTTGAAGCTTCTCTGGCTCTTACTTGATTGTCTAATTATTAGAAAAACTAAAGCATACCTCTTTCCTTCTTTCTGGGACTGCTACAGTTTCGGTTTTGTTCTTGGCCTCTGAGGGTGTATTTAAGTTCCACTGTGAATGATGCCCTTCCAGCTTGAACCACAGGGGCCCTGTGGAATAAAGGATGCCCTCTGAAGCTTCACCCCACTCTTCCTTAGCCCCTCCCTGTGAATCATTCCAACTCAAAGTCTGCACCGAATCTCGCTTCTCCGGACCCCCTCCTCCCCACTTTAGTGGCTGATAGCTATTCATTGTTCATGCCTCAGCGTGGTCAGCATCTGCTTCTCCCTGAAATGTTTCCAGAACCTTGAGGGCTGGAACTGTGTCTTGTGCACCCATGTATCCTAGTACTACTGTTCCTGGTGCTTAGTTGAGTCATGATAACAACTTTGTTGAGTGCAGGCAAGGAAGCCATCTCTACAGCCCGAGGTTGGTTTACCCAGTGGCAGATTCATCCTGAGTATCCCCTAAGGCAGCCTTGCCACAGGTCCAAAGAGCACCCCTTCTTCAAAATAACGTACTACCTCTCTCCAGAAAACTGTTATAATAACCCTACAATTCTACCTTGACTAGAAAGTAAGTGGCGCCCCCTAGAGTTATAATGACGCACACTTGTGCAACCTAAAGAAGCAGCTTTAAGTTGAGTCAGAAACCAAAGCCTGGGGCAGAAAGGGGGAGGGAGGGAGACAGAATGAAATAACTGAATAGAATTCTCCTCTGATCCCATTGCTTCTTTCAGCTGTTACCCTCCTGTGTACTTTCATTTATAAACAAACTTTTTGGCATGGATCAGGCTTGTCTCTTCAGCCCTCAGAACTCCATGGAAACTACTCTTACCAAATGTATCAAGGACCAGTAAGAGCCTTTTGCCATCCTTATCTTTCTTGACCTCTCGGCAATGCTGTTGCCTCCTTGCTGAATTAGTGTCTGTCAAGGACTGTGAAGGAGCTGAGATTTTACCGTGTGTTCAAGCTGGTAATCTAGGCTGTTACTGGTGAAACCAACGCCAAGAAAAAACACAACACTGCTGGGTCAGAGCAAAAGGATTTTACTACTCAAGCCCAGCAGTGGGCAGAGTCCGTGTGTTTCTGTCAGTTTCTCTTGCCTTCCAAGAACCACAGGGCCGACACCGGTGGATCCTAGGTGTACGCATGCGCACTGTGCATTTTCAGCACAACCAAAGAATCATGAGCTTGGAAAAATCATTGCTTTTACAGTGAGCCATAAATGAGCCTATTCTTTTGTCGGTAGGGAAGGGAGACATTGCCTCATCTATTGTTTTAAATTAATTTTTTATTTGACAAATTTGACGTTATAATTTACAAATTTAAGGTGTTCAGTGTGTTACTTTGATATATATTGTAATATGATTGCCGTTGAAACAATATTCATCACATCATTATAGTGTAAGATTGGCTTTATTGTACTGTGCATTAGGTCTCTGTGGCTTATTTACTACTCGTTAAAAGTTTGCCCCCTTCCATACCATTAATCTTATCCTCCCACCCCAATCCCCTGGTAACCACCATATCACTCTGTTTTTTTATAGGCTTGACTCTTTTAGATTCCATGTATAAGTGATATCATACAGCACTTGTCTTTGTCTGTCTGACTTAATCTCACTTAGCATAATGTGCTCAAGGCTCATCCATGTTATCAAAAATGGCAAGATAGCTTCCTTTCTCATGGGTGAATAATATTCCATTATATATCATATATATGTCACATCTTTTTATCCACTCATCTGTTGATGGGCATTCGGGTTGTTTCCATATCTTAGCTATTGTGAATATTGCTGCAATAAATATGGGTGTGCATGTATCCTGTTTTCATTTCCTTTGGGTATATACTCAGAAGTGGAATTGCTAGATCATACGGTAGATCTATTTTTCGTTTTTTGAGGAACCTCCATATTGTTTTCTATAGTGGTTGGACTAATTTACATTTCTGCAGTGTATAGTGGTTCCCTTTTCACCACATCCTTGATAACATCTGTTGTCTCGTGTTTTGAAGACTACCATTCTAAGAGGTATGAAGTGATATCTCATTGTGGTTTTGATTTGCATTTCCCTGATGATTGATGATGTTGACATACCTGTTGGTCCTTTTGATGTCCTCTTTGGAAAAATGTCTATTTAGTTCTTCTGCCCGTTTTTAATTGGAGTGTTTGTTTTTTGTTATGTTAGTTCATTATATATTTTGGATGCTAACCCCTTACACCTCATACATGGTTTGCAAAATTTTCTCCCATTCTGCCATTTCATTTCATCAATTGTTTGGCTGTGTAAAAAGCTTTTGAGTTTGGCATAGTCCCATTGTTGATTTTTGCTTTTGTTGTTTGTGTTTTTGGCATCATGTCCACAAAAATCATTGCTAAGACCAATATTGATAAGTTTCTTACCTATTTTTTTCTCGGATTTTTATGGTACAAGGTCTTGTGTGTAAAGTCTTTGATACATTTAGAGTTCATTTTTGTGAGTGATAGGAGCTAGAGGTCTGATTTCATTGTCTTGCATGTGCTTTTCCAGTTTCCCCAGAGCCATGTGTTGAAGAGACTGTCCCAACCCCATTGGGTATTTTTGACTCCCTTGTCAAATAATAGTTGACTGTAAATACCAGGATTTAATTTTGGGCTCTCTGTTTTGTTTTGTTGTCCGTGTGTCTAATTTTGTGCCAGTGTCATACTGTGTTTATTACTATGGCTTTGTAGTGTAGTTGAAATCAGGAAGTGCGGAACCACGAAGATCCTGAATAGTCAAAACCATCTTGATAAAAAAAAAAATCTCATCCCTTAGCATTGCTTTCTGCAACCACAAGGCTAGGAAATAGCCCTGGTAAAGAGTAGTCAGGGCCTGGTGTTTTTGGCACACCCGTCAGGAATGTACAAGGATGCACAGGGCTCACGGTGGATTGCCTCTGCCAGTGCTGTCTTCTCTCAAGTTTCGCAGCACCACTTTTCCTGGTTTCCTGTCTACTTCTCTGACTTCCCGTGTCCTTTGTCAGTTCTCTTATGCTGCCGCTATGTCAGAATTTAAAGAGTTCTGTTTCCTCCTTTCTTCTTCTGCATTCTCTTTCCCTTCATGAGCTCATGCTTTAATTACTATCTGGAACACAAACCCAAAAGCCCATGGGGTAAGACAGGGAACGTAAATGAGTGACACTCAGGAATAAAGCCAGCATTTGCCAGAAATACAATCCTCTGTCATTCATTTTTACTAAACGGAGACAAAAATTCCTAACACAATACAAACATGATTGACACTGAAAATAACACTGTAAAGTAAAAAAATTTAAACTATATGTTGTAAAAATAGAAACACCCTATTATTACAGTTTTACATGGTAACTCATTAGAACTTGATCAGAGGGGCGCCTGGGTAGCGCAGTCGTTAAAGCGTCTGCCTTCGGCTCAGGGCGTGATCCTGGCGTTCCGGGATCGAGCCCCACATCAGGCTCCTCCACTGGGAGCCTGCTTCTTCCTCTCCCACTCCCCCTGCTTGTGTTCCCTCTCTCGCTGGCTGTCTCTCTGTCCCATAAATAAATAAAATCTTAAAAAAAAAAAAAAAAGAACTTGATCAGAAACTAAAAATCTGAAATCTTTCTTCTACACAAGATGTCCGTGGCAGGTTTTACATTTCAATGTGCAATGTGTAATACCAAATTCAGCCATGATTCCTCTGGCTGAGTGTGATATTTCCTTTTGTTACTGCCCATAATGGAAAGCAACTATCCCAAACGCACGTACTACCAAGGCTGAATAGATTCATGCTTCTTATATTTAAGGGAGTTTATCTGGGAGAGAGAGGATTATGCTATCCCAATGTTATCATTTTTAGATTAGTTATGGTTCTGTATTTCAGTAACTTCAATCGGTAGCTCTTCCTTCACAATTTCAATATTCAGAGAGAAATATTAAGAGAGAAAAATTGAACAATGTTAATCAATGTTACTTGCAGTTTAACATGGAGCCGAGAAAGCTTTTTATTTTATTTTATTTTTTTAATGTTTTTTTATTATATTATGTTAGTCACCATACAGTACATCCCTGGTTTCCGATGTAAAGCTCGATGCTTCATTAGTTGCGCATAACACCCAGTGCACCATGCAACACGAGATGGACTGGTGATGGGTAGTGACGAGAAAGCTTTTTAAACCTCAACCTTCAAAGCCGTAGTGGGGCGATGTGGTTCAGTTTCATTCGGGAAACAGAATTTAGCATGTAAAGTGGACTAGGTTATTTCCTCCCAAATGACATCTCCAAAAACATAATTTTAGGCTTATTGGACCAATGAAAGCATTCTGATAGCCATTCAGTGGTTAGATGAGTTGTACTGGCAACTGAAGTGGCCAGATCTTTAGTGTAATGATGGATGCATGAGTAAGTTGCTCTTTCCTAGCAGTGGACGTCCTCTTCAGCACTTTGCGATACTGAAAGCTCCAGCACTGCGTAGTATGTCATGCCCCTGCAACCTTGACTCAGGCTATAGGAGCATATTAAGTTCACAGAACATCTTAAGATCATGGAGTTAATTGCTATGTTCATAACATTGTCTAGTTCTAACTTTTTAACCAAAACAGACAAAACCAGTTCATAATGTACCACACGAACTAAAATTCTACATTCTTGGAAAATGTTGCCACTGTGTATGTTAATTGCATAATGCGTCTGACTTTAATACCAACCAGAGCAGCAACACCACCTCTTGCTGATTTTGACCAGGTGACAATAAACTATTTGACCTGTCTCAAGAAATAAGGTAAGTCATTTCCTGACATTATGCCATCAGGAGCACTCTATCCAAAAGTTCTGGGTTAAAGCAGAATTATCATCAACACCAGGAGCAAATATAATTAATGAGGTGGAACTATATAGAAAGGTGATAGATAGTCAGTAGATGGATAGATAAATAGAAATCAATCTGTCCTTTTAACAGATGGCACAAATAATTTTCTATGTAAATGATATAGTAAAATTTCGGCAGTAGCTTCAACATGCCAAGCAACATTATTTCCAACTAGAATTTTGTTTGTAAAAGCTTGTTTCCGTTCAGAGCACATGATTCCTGCAGCACTCAATAGACTTTATTTAATAAATCTGCCATCTGTAAAAAGCAATTGCTCAGAAAATTTATTCTCCCTAATGCGTAACTAATTCTGCAGAAACATCATATATTTTACTCACATCCAAAACAAATGCTTTTAAAATTTCAGTCCTTTTTTACAGATCACCAGTTGTTTCACCATGTACCTTTTCTTCATACCTGTAGAGTTCTTGGTGATGGATTATTTCATAATATTATTTTATGATTATTTCTTTTAAAGGCAGATATACTTTGTATATTAAACACGGGGATCCAGTACTCACTTCCCACAAAACAATGGGCTCTCTACCCTTTTTTTTAAAACTCACGGTCTTGGCATTTTTATTTTCCCATTTTTAATAAAGAGATGGGTACAGAGACATATTTTTCTACCATTAAAAAAAATACCATGCAACACACAATGACAGATGGCATTTGCCATTAGATCTCAGTGTCCAGGAAGCAATAGGAAGTGATGGAGACTGGAGAACGGGGAGCGCACACCACTTGAAAGGGTCTGCAAAATTGTTGCTGTATGGAAATGAAGGCTTATTATTCCAGAGCTTTTATAAAGAAGCTAGAAATCCAGATTTTTAAATGTGAAATCATCCAGTTTTTTAATTTTATTTTTTTTAATTTTCTGTTTAAATTCAGTGCAGTTACCATATAGTGTATTATTAGTTTCAGGGGTAGAATTTAGTGATTCATCAGTTGCATGTAACAGTGCCCATTAAATCACGTGCCCTCCTTAATGCCCATTCCCCAATTACCCCATCCCCCACCTCCCTCAGTTTGTTTCCTGCAGTTAAGAGTCTCTTATGGTTTGCCTTCCTCTCTGTTTTCATCTTATTTTATTATTTAATGTTACCTTGATTTCACTCGAAACACTATCCGTTCCACACTGAACATATTTCCAGGCTGCAAATTGGTTACTTTTGGACTCTGAGTGCCAGGTTGCAACCTCTGAAAGGGATCTGGAAGGAATTGGATGTATTCATCATTCATTCATCACTATTGCATCAGGTTCGGTAAGGCAGCAGTCTAGGTTCAATCATTACCAGATACATTCGTTTTTCAAGGAAAACAAGTGTGTGTTTGCTTGGTTTGTTTTAAACTGACCACAGCTAATGCTACTTCCCAAGAAAATTCATTCCCTGGATATTCTGCATATAAATACTTCAGCTCAAATATCACAGTTCTATCACCAAGCAACAATCCTTGTTTGAACCTTATCTTGTAACCTTTTACTTACCTGGTCACGGGTACAATTGGGAGTCCAACTAGTAGTAGTAGTATAGTAATAGTAATAGTAATAGTAATAATAATAATAATAACAATACAGTAATAAAGCTGGTTGACTTAAGCTCTACTCCCTGATCCTTCTATCCCTAGGTCTACGCTGCATGCTGCTTTATCCCCATATTATGTTGTCATGGAGGAAGATTAACAGTAAGAAAAGAATATCCACTTATATTTGAAGCACACATATGAAAATGGAGAATTTTTTCTTTTTTTAATCCAAGTTTTTATTTAAATTCCAGTAGTCAACATACAATATAATATTAGTTTCAGGCGCAGGATTTAGTGATTCATCACTTACATACAACATCCGGTGTTCCAAAAATTGTCGAAGGTTGGCCCCAAATCCAGTGTGACTCATGGAGCTTTTGTCTCCAGCCTCAATCTGTGCTCTGCTCCTAGAGATGAGGCCACCTCTTTCCCCTCTCATGGGCTGCTTTTGGTAATGTGTCTTCTTCTCATGGTCCTTTCTCATTCACCCACCAAACTCAGACTACCTGAGTATTCTTATCTTCTCCCTGGGGGACACCTCTTCCAGGCTCTGCCACCCATCTTGACTCCTACTTCAGGCTCTTTGTGGATTTATTCAAACCACCAATTGAACCCGACATTAGATACCTCTTGGAGGGAAAAATCCTCAACAACCCTCATGGATTCAGTTGTGAATATATTAAAGCCCTGGAAGTAAGTATCACACAGAGTAGTGTTTAAACCAAGTCATTTTTGCAATGAAAATCATTGGTCCAGGTTTTTCCAGCACCTGATAACAAGATCTGAAGTTCTAATTCTGCAAGATGAGTAAGTTCTAGAGATCTGCTATACAACATAGTGCCTATAGTTAACAATGCTGTATTGTGCACTTAAAATTCTGTTAAGAATGTGGATGGTAAGTGTTCTCACAGCAATAAAAAAATAAAAATAAACAAAATCATTAGTTCATAGAAGTCCATCACTGATAGATCTATACAATCCTAAGGTATGGTGAATATTTACATTTCCCTTCACCCCACTCCATGCCCCCAAAAATGCATTCTGCTAGAATCATTCCAAGGAAAATCCTGGAATGTGAAACATTCCTTAGAGAAATAGTTTGGACAGTCCAGGTCCACCTGCATTGAAAGTAGATTAGAAGAAACATAAATATTGGAAATTGTACCATGAGAAACTCTCTTTCAAACATTGTTAAATTTTGGAGTGGGGTGAAGGGAAATGTAAATATTTTTTGGAAAGACAACTTCCAAATTCTCCTTGTACTCTGAAATCATGACAGTGGCCCTGGTTCCACACTAACGTTCCTGGTGCCCAGCTCTTATTATAGCCCGTAAGCTATAAACGAAGGGGTTTGGAGCCCAGATGAGAAATGGGTTGCTGAACCAAACCACAGCAGATTCCTTCAAATGTGATTGACCTTTGTCCCTAAGTATGAGGTCCTTATTTCAATAAGGACACATTGGATCCAGCAAAATAGACAAGCAGGCTGGAATCTAATCTTCACTCTTACGCACAGTACTTGCCTCACTTCGCAGGATTTTCTTAACCTACTGAAGTCCCAGTTCTTCAGCTAGAAAACAGAAATCACAATAACTACATCTTTGGGCTTCCAGAAGACAAACTAAGATAACACATAGCACAGTGCCTAGCACGCACTAACACAACCAGTACATGTTATTACAACTGCTACTTTCTCTTCTAGACACAGGGCCTTTGGGTTGGTATTTTTATGCCCCTTGATGACTTTTATTTTATTATTTTATTTTTTTTTCCCCTTAATGACTTTTAGCATAGAGTTTTGCACACTGTGGTTATCTTTTCTGTGCCTTGGTTTCCTGGGAATAATTAGAGTAATTGCTGCATGGGATTGCTATGAAGAGTAAGTAAAATAATGACACAAAGTGTTTTGAATAGTGTTTGACACGATAAATGTTAGTTATTATCCTCATCCTCACTCAGTAATCATTTTAGAATGCAAGCGTGTTAATTCTAATTATTTACCCAAAGCAGCTTCCTCCTGCTTTCATTAATCTTTCCCCTTTCCTAAAATTCTAACTCTTCTGTGGTGAAGACTCATTTGTAAATCAGAAATATGAGAAAAATAGGTTGTATATAGTTTTGGTGTTGTTTCTATGAAAAATGATGGAGGAGGGGAGAAAGAGATATGAACACAATACTGGCTCACATCTTCTACAACTAATTGGCCCAGGTAGAGAAAGCAAGCTGCTATCGCTACCTGAAAATAAAAAGTTCCCAAAGATCACAATCAAGACATGGTTTGTATGCTTCTCACCTGTAGTGGCTAAAAAGCTGCTTAGGCACCTGAGCTAAAAGCTGTTTAGCTGTTTAATTTTTTAGGCTGTATAGCTGCATCTCTCATTGCCGGTAACAAGAACCACAGAGACAGCAGGCTATGGTCTGTGTGTTTAAATTAAAACTGTATATTTTAGTCATAACTTGGAAATTTGAACATGACACAATCTGACAAGATATATGAGAAAGACGTATGTTAACTTACACACGACATCAGAGCATTTCCTACCCAACTCAAATACAGGTATCAAATGACTTTGGAGGGAGTTTCTAAAGAAAAAGTGTTTTAAATGCAGCTTCAAGCTTCAACAAGATAAAAATTTACATGCCAAATCCGAAGAGTGAATGTTTATGTTAATATGATTGTATTATTTTCCTCTCATTTGGTTTACTTTCTCCGAAACAAATTTGTCTTGGGTCTGCTCATCTTTTGCCTGGTATGTGCAGATTTCTACCTGCCAAAATAACACCTCCCTTTTTTTTTCTTTCTTGGTCCACTTTAAGCCCACTGGAAATTTTTATTTTCCCATTTCTAAATAATGATTCTTTCCCTGTTTCATTTAATGTGATCAGGCAAAAAAAATTTCAAGGTTACTCTTTTTATTTTGTTTTACATGTTTATGGCTTAAACAGCAGAAATTTAGTTTTTCACAGTTCTGGAGGCTGCGACATTGAAACTTATGGTCCAACAGGGTTCCAGTTCTGGTGAGAACTCTCTCCCTGGTTTGCACACAGCTGCCTACTTGCTGTGCCTACACATGTGGAAAGAGAACTCTCTTTTTTCATCCTTTTCTTTGTTTTTTATATATACTTGCATTCTTTTTTCTTCACATAAATCATAGCATTTTGTATACAATGTCTTGTTTCTTGCTTTCCACATTGACTGTAACATGAAGTCCCTTCAATATTGGTACATACGGAGCCACCTCATTTCTTCTTACAATGCTAGCACTGCATAGCCTTCCATGTGAATATAACACGATCTTAGCGGAACAACCTTCTGTCGAAGGGCAGAAACTTCAAATCTTACTTTTTACATGGAATTATGAGTGATTTCAATTCCATTTTTACAACTTTTTTATAATTTAAAAAATATTTTTAGTTTGGAAATATTTTTTTCTATTCCAATACTAACTCATTATTTCTGGTTATAACAACACGATCAGTTGGTGTGTGCGCGTGTGTGTGTGCCCATGTGTGATGAGAACACTTAGCATGTACCTTCTTAGCAAATTTCAAGGATATAATACAATATTGTTAACTATATTCACATTATTGTACAGTAGATCTGCAGAACTTTTTCGTCTTTCATAACTGAAGAGTTGTACATTACTATTTCCCCCAGTTTCATCTCCCCCCAGCCCCTGGAAACCACCATTCTACAATCTGGTTCTATGAGTTTGACTATTTTATTTTATTTTATTTTAGAATAATATTTTTTTATTATATTATGTTAGTCACCATACAGTACATCCCCGGTTTCCGATGTAAAGTTCGATGATTCATTAGTTGCGTATAACACCCAGTGCACCATGCAATACGTGCCCTCCTTACTACCCATCACCAGTCTATCCCATTCCCCCAACCCCCTCCTCTCTGAACCCCTCAGTTTGTTTCTCAGAGTCCATAGTCTCTCATGCTTCATTCCCCCTTCTGATTACCCCCCCTTTCTGTATCCCTTTCTTCCCCTACTGATCTTCCTAGTTCTTATGTTCCATAGATGAGAGAAATCATATGATAATTGTCTTTCTCTGCTTGACTTATTTCACTTAGCATGATCTCCTCCAGTGCCGTCCATGTTGCAGCAAATGTTGAGAAATCGTTCTTTCTGATAGCTGAGCAATTTTCCATTGTATATATGGACCACATCTTCTTAATCCAGTCATCTGTTGAGTTTGACTATTTTAGATACCTCATAGAACTGAGATCATGCAGTATTTGTCTTTCTGCATCTGGCTTATTTTGCTTGTCACAAAGTCTTAAAAGTTCGTCCATATTATTGAAAATGGCAGGATTCCCTTCCTTTTTATGGCTGAATAATATTCTATTATATGTATACACCACATTTTCTTTACAGTTCATCCATAGATGGGCTATTGGGTTGTTTCTCTATCTTTCTATTGTGAATAATGATGCCGTGAACATAGGGGTGCAGATCTTCTTTGAGATCTTTTATTTCCTTTAGATATGTATCCGGAAATGGGATCACTGTTATCATAAGGTAGTTCTATTTTTAACTTTTGAGGACACTGCATATTGCTTCCGTAATGGCTGTGCCAATTTACATTCCCACCAACAGTGTAAAGGGGTACCCCTTCCATATCCTTGTCAATACTTACATTTCATCTTTGTGATAATAGCAATTCTAGCAGGTTTGAGGTCATATCTCATTGTTATTCTGACTTGCATTTCCCTGATAATCAATGAAATTAGCAAATGGCCATATTTGCTTTGGCCATTTGCACATCTTCTTTTGAGATCTAGTTAGGTTTTTAGGTTGATTTTTATCTATAGTCTGTCCAGTTATATCTTTCTGCATGTGGATATACAGTTTTCCCAAACTATCAAAAAGACTGTCCTTTCCCCATCGTGTCTTTTTGGCACCCTCGTTAACTATCAGTTTACTATAGATGCATGCATTTATTATGGGCTCTCTATTTTCTTCCATTGGCCTATATGTCTGTTTTGATGCCATGCCATACTTTTTGATTACTTTAGCTTTGTAATACATTTTGAAACCAGGAAATGTGATGCCACCAGCTTTTCTCTTCTTTCTCATATTGCTTTTGCTCTTCAGGGTCTTTTATGGTTCCATATGAATTTAAGATTTTTTTTCTACGTATGTGAAGAATGCCACTGGGATTTTGATAGGGATTGCATTCAATCTGTAGATCACTTTGGATAGTATGGGCACTTTAATAATATTAATTCCTAAACCTTAAATCCATGAAAATGAGATATCTTTCTATTTATCTGTGTCTTTAATTTTCTTCACCAGTGTTTTATAACTTTTAGTGTACAAGTGTTTCACATCTTTGGTTAAGTGTATTTATAAGTATTTTGTTATTTCTTTTACTAGAGCAAATGGGATTTTTAAAAATTCCTTTTCAAATATTTTGTTATTTGTACTTAGAAACATAATTGATTTTGTATATTGATTTTGTATCCTACAACTTTATTGAATTCTCTTATTACTTCTTTTTTTTAATGATTTTTTATTATATTATGTTAGTCACCATACAGTACATCCCCGGTTTCCGATGTAAAGTTCTATGATTCATTAGTTGCGTATAAAACCCAGTGCACCATGCAATAGGTGCCCTCCTTACTACCCATCACTGGTCTATCCCATTCCCCCACCCCCCTCCCCTCTGAGGCCCTCAGTTTGTTTCTCATAGTCCATAGTCTCTCATGTTTCATTCCCCCTTCTGATTACCCCCCCTTTCTTTATCCCTTTCTTCCCCTACCGATCATCCTATTTCTTATGTTCCATAGATGAGAGAAATCATATGATATTTGACTTTCTCTGCTTAACTTATTTCACTTAGCATTATCTCCTCCAGTGCCATCCATGTTGCAGCAAATGTTGAGAACTCGTTCTTTCTGATAGCTGAGTAATATTCCATTGTATATATGGACCACAACTTCTTAATCCAGTCATCTGTTGAAGGGCATCTCGGCTCCTTCCACAATTTAGCTATTGTGGACAATGCTGCTATGAACATTGGGGTGCATATGGCCCTTCTCTTTACTACGTCTGTATCTTTGGGATAAACACCCAGTAGTGCAATGGCTGGGTCATGGGGTAGCTCAATTTTTAACTTTTTAAGGGACCTCCACACTGTTTTCCAGAGTGGCTGTACCAACTTGCATTCCCACCAACAATGTAGGAGGGATCTCCTTTCTCCACATCCTCTCCAACAATTGTTGTTTCTTGCCTTGTCAATTTTTGCCATTCTAACTGGCATAAGGTGGTATCTCAGTATGGTTTTGATTTGAATTTCCCTGATTGCTAATGAGTTTGAACATTTTTTTCATGTGTCTGTTAGCCATTTGTATGTCTTCATTGGAAAAGTGTCTGTTCATATCTTCTGCCCATTTTTTGATTTGTTTATTTGTTTCTTGTGTATTGAGTTTGAGAAGTTCTTTGTAGATCTTGGATACCAGTCTTTTATCTGTAGTGTCATTTGCAAATATATTCTCCCATTCCTTGGGCTGCCTCTTAGTTTTTTTTGACTGTTTTCTTGGCTGTGCAGAAGCTTTTTATCTTGATGAAGTCCCATAAGTTCATTTTATCTTTTGTTTCTCTTGCCTTTGGAGATGTGTCATGAAAAAGTTTGCTTTGGCCTATGTCATAGAGGTTGCTGCCTATGTTCTCCTCTAGAATTTTGATGGATTCGTGTCTCACATCGAGGTCTAACAGTTTTGCTGTTGAACCTTTAGGAATTTCTCTATATATGACCATGTCAAGTAAAAACAGATCATTTTGCTTCTTTTTTTACAATTTGGATGCCTTTTATTTAATTTTCTTATCTCATTGCGCTGGTAAGGACTTCTAGTACTATGGTAAATAGAAGTGGTGAGGGTGGACATTATTGCCTTGTACTGAATTATAAAAGGAAAGATTTCAGTTTTTCCCCATTGATTATGTTGGTAGCCGTGGGCTTTTTGTGTATGGCCTTCGCCGTGTTGAGATATGTTTCTCTTCTACCTATTCTGTTGAGAGTTTTAATCATGAATGAATGTAAAACTTTGTCAAATGTTTTTTCTGTGTCTGTTGAGATGACCATTTTTTCCCCTCCAATATGCCAATGTGGGAAATGGGGAGAAGCAGGTAAAATGCTCCTGACAACTTTCTATGCAGCCGTCCTTGGTTTTTGTGCTCCCTAGGCTGGCTGCAACTTCTTAGTTGTATCCCAGAGTTCCCTCAGAGCTATTTTCATTACTGAACAGTTGTTAAATGGTTGTTTTAGGTGGGGCAAGGTCTGGGATCGCCTAGTCCACCATATTGCTGATGTCATTCCTGGTATTATTGCTTTTTAAATATTAAAGTCAATTTTGTCACTGAGCCACAATTTTAGAAGATCAGGAATGAATTGCCATCCTTGGATGAATGAAAAGAAATATTATGGTGGGATTTTCTGTTGTTTTGTTTTGTTTTTTGCTTTAATTCATGTTAAATAATTTCCTGTTACAGTTTTACCAGATAGAGGCCGTGAATTCTGTGTTGAATGAGGATCTAAAAAACGTTTTCAGTGATTTCCACACAACTGAGTGTGCTCATATTCTTAAAAACACTTGACCTTTATGGGAATTTAGACACATCTTTTTGATACTGTTAAATCTGTTCATTTACTTTTCAGATTCTTTTCTCATAGGGCAAGCATGGTGATATAGTGGTTCAGAGAAAAAACGATAACATCACAACTGTCTTCAAATTTCTTTTTTTACTACCTGTTAACTGTGTGACCATGAGAAGTTAATTATCAGCCCTCGAATATCCTCATCTATAAGTAAGATGTAGAATCAGTGCCACATTTATATGGTTGTTATGAGGTAAGCTAAATTATGTATCAACACTTAGCATTGACCTCAATAAATTGTGAAGATTATTCCTGCTGTTACTACAATAATCAGCATAGTTAGCACTAAACTAAGTAAACCACACTCACTGAAGGAAGGAATCCTGTGTTCTATACGTGTTAATCCTGCATAACGTCTAGTAGGGAGCCTTAACTATAGACTGTGCTCCCTATTAGTATATACTGATAAGATAAAATTTATCATCAAGTCCATATATTAGCATCTGAACAAATGCTTTTTCTTGTATTTTAAGTTTCACATCATCTGAAGACTAGAATTGGAGAATAAGGTACCAAATTCTAAAACTGCATCTTGAAATTTACCTTTCAGTTTCTATTTTTTGGGAGGAGAAATTTCCCTCTCTCTCTCCCCTGTTATAACAATCTTTGCAGTCACTGACTGGAATATTTACCCAGCACATGCAGTTTCCCCTTTCCTCTGCAAGACCATGAGTGCAGTTCAGCCTTGCCACCTGTAGAAATCCATTTAGAAAATGGTTGTGGAGACCATTTTTCACAAGCATACGAAAACATTACAAAGGTGAGTAAACAGGGAATGAAAAATGTTATAGCCACTCTGGAAAACAGTCGGGCAGCTTCTTAGAAGCTAAACATCCACTTATCACCCAACTCAGTAATTGTACTCCTAAGTATTTACTGCATAGAATGAAACTTGTCAGCGGTGACTAGATAAAGAGGGGCACTTCGGTGACTCAGTTGGTTAAACATCTGACTCTTGGTTTTGGCTCAGGTCATGATCTCAGGGTCGTAAGATCAGCCCTGTGTAGGGCTCCATACTCCTTGGGGAGCCTGCTTGAAATTCTCGCCCTCTGCCTCTGTCCCTCCCCCTGTTCACACACACTCTCTCTCTCAAAATAAATAAATAAAATCTCTAAAAAAAAACCCCCAAAACTAATAATGTACTATACCTTGGATAATTGAATTTAAATTTAAAAAAAGGTGAATGGACATATAAACAATGGAACTCTACACAGCAAGAACGAGGAACGAACGACTGATATACACCCCATGGATAAATCTCAAATGCATTTTGCCGGGTGAAAGAACTCAGTCTTAAATGGTTACATACCATGCAAATCCCACTTACATGATATTTTAGAGAAGGCGAAACTATAGGAGTAGAAAACAGGTTGGCGATTGCAGGGATCAAAGGCGGGGAGAGGTTCTGCCTATAAAGGGGCAGCAAAAGGGAGTTTTTTGGGGTGTCGAAATTGTTCTGTATCCTGTGGTGCTTACAGGAATCTATGCGTGTATAAAACCTTATAGAACTGAGCACCCCCAAAACTGAGCTTTATTGGATGTAAATCTTACTATATATAATTTTTTAAATGAAAGTGAACAAGCAAACACTTCTAATAAGGAGTTCATGAACTACTAAAAGAAGACCCTTCTATCTGTTAACATTACTAGTACAATGCAGTGAAGCAACAGTTAAGAACAGATGCTTAGGGGGACACAGGACTTCGGAATACTTGCAAGCGAAGGCGTTGAAGAAGACAACAGATTAGTTGAGGTCCAAATGGATGCGTGGAGGAGGAGGTGAGGAGCACAGCATAGACAACAAGCCCCTCCCCAGGAGTGCTAAGGGTGTGAGCAGAGGTGTAGAAGTAAAGCAAGCCCTGGGCGTGTTCAGGCAATTCCATTGGTCTCATTTGGCTGGAGTTTAAGGAGCAGTGTTGACAAGTGGAGTGCATTAAGATTGTAGTGCCTACCTTATCTTGGGTGGGCAGTGAGGATTAAATGACATTATGTGATATGAGGTGTGCATAATGGTAGAATGCACATGAGGATTAAAGTATACAAAGTGTGACATAATGCATGTGTAATGATGTAATGTATGTATAAGCACTAAGCGCATGGAGTGACTCCCACCTCTTGCTAAGCTTTCTCTGGACATTAAAGGAAAATGGAAGCTTTTTTAGGCTGGGGAGGACAGGGAATGGACTAGAATGAAGACAGCTGGAGTTGGGGATGTCGCTTGAAGACTTTTCCTCCCAGTCACAGAGAACGAGGTCCAGGATCAGGCAGTGGCAGCAGGACCAAAACAAACATAGGCCATCTCTGCAGCTCTGTAGGTGTACGAGGATCTGAGATGAAATGAGACCAATTTTTAATCTGATGTTAGAATTCGGGAAGGGCAGCGTCCAGGGGAAAGAAACTGCCCACATAAGGGTCTTTCCAAGACAGACGCATGACGTTACGGATTAAATGTTTCTGTTCCTGCAGAATTCACATGTTAAAACCCTAACCCTCAGTGTGATGGTATTAGGAAGTGGCATCAGTGGTGGATAATTTGAATTAGATGGAGTTATTCAAGTGGAGCCCTTGTGAATGGAATCAGTGCTTTTGTGAGTCACGGGAGAGCTTGCTTCTCGGCTCCGCTGTCCAGCACACAAGGGCATGGTGAGAATTAGGTAATCTGCGGCTGGAACCCAATCACGCTGGCCCACTTATCTCAGACCGCCAGCCTCCAGAGCTGTGAGAAAGAAATTTCTATTGTTTATGATCCACCCAGTTTATGGCTTTTGTTACAACTGCCCAAGCTGACTAAGACACATGATGATGTCATCCTCCCCTCATCCGGGGTCTTTCTCTTACCTGGTTTTCCACTGCAGTCAGGATAGAGAACATCTGTAAACCCCCCTCCAAAGTCTGTTATCATCTGAAACTTTCTCATCCCTCTGGTTTCAATGTCCATCACCCATCTGTTAATTCCCTACCCTCCAACCACCTTCCTTTCAGTTTCCTAAATGCACTGCTTATTTCCTACCCAGAACCCTCCCCTACCTTGCTGCCTTTCTACCCACCCTCCATCCGTGCCCCCACCTCACCTCTAACACTTCCAACCCTCCTTTCAAGCTCCACCTCCTCAGAAAGGTTCGCCCCACCATCACTTCAATGTCCTCTGGAGGCCGTGGGCTCTCCCTTATAGCGGTGATTACACAGCTATTGTTCTCGTATTTTCCCAAGAAATCAATGAAACAGCTCTTAAGGTTTGAACTTCAAATCAGCATGCAGAAATGGAGAACAATAGGTGAGGATATAATTGAAATGGGATGGCCTTCCTTGGGTTTTTCTTTGCACTTGAGAAATTTTTTGCCTACTGTCTCAATGAAATATTGTAAGTTCAATGCTAGCATGTCGAGGTATTTTGAGTTCGGGACAAAAAGACCTCTATGATATTAATGACCTAAAGCATGATTTCTAGCGTATTTTTTTCAGTAGTATGTTCTTTTAAGATATTTTACTTGTAGTAAGTGAGAACATCTTCCTCAATGATGGTATACAAGATAATTTTAAAGGAAGAGGCGGAACATATGGTCAAGTAATTTCGACTTCCTTTATGCCTCCCTTCTTAATTGTTCAGTGGCAGCTGAAGTTGTCAAAAGCAGGTACTTGATGCAACTTCTTTAGTCCACTGAGCAAGTCAAGTGGGCCTTGTTGAACACCAGTGATTTGTGATTTTAACTATTTTAACTATGAGGACCCTCTCAACTACTCCCAGAAATACTGCTGGAGCAATTCACCTTAAAATATCCCCAAACACACACATATATAGCCATTCAAAGGAAAAAAGCCCCTTCCCATACAAGCCACAGGAAGTATGAAGGGGATTCTGCCTATTCATACATCAAAAGCTGTCCGATAATTGGCTTACAAGCACATTTGTCGATACTTCATAAGCAGACTTCTATTATTTACTCCCTGGAAATATGATGTCCTCTGGCTAATGCCCATGTGAAATACCTCCTGAAGAGCAAAGATACTATTTTTTTTGCTTATTTGCTTTAGCCTCTTGTTCATACTTAAAATAAAAAGAAATATCTTCAGATCCTCTCAAGTCTGAAAGAATGAGCATTGCTAGCTTAATGCCTAGGGAAAGCAGGACCTGCCAGATTATGCTAAAATTAATTACAACATTGCTTCCAATCAAATCAGGCAGGAAGCAATAGTCCAAGACAACACAGGCTTGGGCCAAAATGGAGCCTTTGATATGGCCAATTCAAGATCTCTCTATCTTCATCCATGACCTGGTCGTTCTTCACTAATTTAGCAGCTATTTACTGAACATTTGCTGTGCCGGGCACTTTGATAGATGTCGGGTATCCACTGATAGACAGGGTCCTACTCTACGTGAATCTACCTTCTAACTGGGAAAAGAAGACAGGAAATAATTAAGCAAACAAAGCTTACGCAGAGTGTGATAACTGCCACGAAGAAGAGCTCGGGGCTGTAGGAGACAATAGCGGTATGATTGTACCAGATCACCGTGAGGAGACAGCACTTAAGAGGTCTGAATGATGAGAAGAAAAAAAATGCACTCCCATTTCTTACCCTCATCATATCCAATTGAATGTGGAGATCAGGTGTATAAAAAAATAAAAATCCACCCTGTGGGCGGCATCAGAACTATCTCATCAAACTCCCGTGGGCTGTTTCTCACATCTGGAGGCTCTAGGCTGTTGGAGATCCTGGCAACAATGTGCCCAAAGGAACTGGAGTAGCAATTTGGAATCCTGGGGTCTCTAAGAACTGTGCTTAAGTCCTTAAATAGTACTGTTGGCATTTTCAAGAGACAGGTTTGCCATAAAGTACAGCTTTCAAGGGAGTGATGGATTTCAGATGGGAGCCTCGTCTTCTTCCACTGGGAGCCCAGATGCCGTCAGCTGTCAGCAATGTGCACATAGCGTTCCCTGAGGAAAGGTACCCCAGCTCCTATCAGCCCCTGAGCTGGCTGAGATTCTGCTGTCACCACTATTAATCCTCCCTACTTTCCAGATGTAAAAGAACCACTGCCATAGCAATGAACCTTCCCCAGTGGGGAGGTGGGGGAATCCCAGGAGGTGGAAGTGCTGTTAACTGTTTGACCTTTCCTGGTCATACTATCACTTTGTTTTCTGTTCAGTTGTTATTGTTGCTGTTGTTGTTGTTGTTGTTGTTTTCTGTTTTTGTTTTTGTTTTTTAGTTTCAGGTGTAGAGTTTAGTGATTCATCACTTACGTACAACACCCAGTGCTCATCACAATAGTGCCCTCCTTAATACCTGTTTAACCCATTCCCCTGTCCACCTTCCCTCTACTAACCCTCAGTTTGTTCTCTATAGTTAAGAGTCCACTTCTTGTTCCCCACCCATATTCATTTGTTTTGTTCCTTAAATTCCACATGAGCGAAGTCATATGGTATTAGTCTTTCTCTGACTGACTTATTTCACTTAACATAATACACTCTAGCTCCATCCATATCACTGCAAATGGCAAGATTTCATTCTTTTCAATGGTTGATTAATATTCCATTGTGTGTATAGACCACATCTTCTTTATCCATTCATCTGTCAGTGCACATTTGGGCTCCTTCCATAATTTGACTGTTGTCGATAATGTTGCTGTAAACATTGGGGTACATGTATCCCTTCAAATCATTTTTTTAATCCTTTGGGTAAATACTTAAGTGGCCAATTGCTGGATCATAGGGTATTTCTATTTTTAATGTTTTGAGGAACCTCCATACTGTTTTCCAGAGTGACTGCACCAGTTTGCATTCCCACCAACAATGCAAAACTGTTCCCTTTTTCTGCATCCTCACCAACACCTGTTGTTTTCTGTGTTGTTAGTTTTAGCCATTCTGACTGGTGCGAGAGGATATCTCACCGTAGTTTTCATTTTTATTTCCCTGATGTTGGGTGATGTTGAACATCTTTTCATATGTCTGTTAGTCATCTGCATGTCTCCTGCGGAGAAATGTTTGTTCATGTCTACTGCCCGTTTCTTAACTGGATTATTTGTTTTTTGGGTGTTGAGTTTTACAAGTTCTTTATAGATTTTGAATACTAACCCTTTATCAGAAATCTTCTCCCATTCGGTAGGTTGCCTTTTAGTTTTGTTGATTGTTTCCTTCACTGTGCAGAAGTTTTTTCTCTTGATGAAGTCCCAATAGTTTATTTTTGCTTTTGTTTCCCTTTGCTTCAGGAGACGTATCTAGTAAGAAGTTGCTATGGTAAGGCCTTAAAATAGAGTTGTTCATTGAAACTTTGAGTTAAGAAAAGCTAGAACTCTAAACTCTCTCTAATCCTACATAGGAGGCCACCATCCCTTCTTTCTCAGCAAGAAGTTTTGTTCATTGCACTCTTAGCACATCGCACAGTAGGTGGTGCATAGACTATTCAGCCAATGATTCTTCAATAAACCAATGGTATTGAAGATTTATTCCATAGTGACACTAAACCAGTCTCCAGAGAAAGGTAAGGGAAAATCACAGTACTAAAAACTGAATGTAATTAAAAGTCCAAGTGCTAAGTGATGAGACACTCCTTCCAACTCTATACCACCAAGATCCCAAAATGCTGAAAGCCAGTTTTTTAACTACAATACCCCGAGCAATAAATTGGAGAATTCCTCTTTGGATAAACAGATTGTTTGCAAGGAGGGGAACCTTTACAGACTGACAGCAAGGGATTCTTTCAGAGATATGGCTGCGCCCCGGTCCAATCAACCAACAGAGAAATCCGTTAGTTAACACTCAGTGACTTCCAATCTGACTTTTATTTCATCACTCCTAAATAAAAATGTGCAATTAAAGACAGAGACTTGAAAAAAGCCTCTAACATAAAAAATAAAAATAAAACAGACTAGTAGGACTCAAAAGAAATAGACAAATATATAGGGAACAAAAGTCATTCCTCCACAAATAAATATCTAGAATGTTTACTATCAAAGAAATAAGTAAAACAATGCATTCATAAAATAAGAACAGGACTTATTCTTTTAAGCAATTAAAAAAGGGAAAGGAGCTTGGAAATTAAAATTTTGAGAGCTGAAATTTTTTAATTCCATAGACATATTAGAAGATAAAGTCAAGAGAATCTTTCAGAAAGTACAACAAAAAATGCAAGCAAAGAGGAAATAATAAGAAAAAAATCTGAGGATCAATTAAAGAAATTCAGTATCTAACTAATATAAGTGGTAGAGTAAAAACAGAAAATGGAGGAGACAAAATTATCAAAAACATAATAAAATTTCTTAGATTTAAAAGTGTTTTGCTTAAAAGAGCTCAGAAAATAGGCCACAGCCAGTAGGGGAAATCCACAGTAAGTCTTACCATCATGAAATTTTATAATACCAGGGATAACGAGGATTATCACAGCTTCTAATAAGAAAAATAAGCCATTAGCACAAGAAAAAGAATCAGAACAGCATATCACTGTTTGACAGCATTGCTGGAAGCTGAAAGACATCAGGTCAATGTCTTCAAATTTTTTAGTGAAAGGATTTTCAATCTAGAATTCTATACCCAGTCAACCTATCAATCAAAAGTGAGGATTAAAATAAGACTTTTCCAAAATGAGCAATGCCTAAAGTTGTCTCCCATGCACCCTAAGAAAGCTACATGACAAATGTGCACATTTAAAACAAGAGAGTAAATCAAAACATAAGACGTCAAATATTGAAAGCAGAAGATCCACAATAGGTGAGGCTGGAAAGTCCCTGGAAGACAACTGTGCATGAAACCTGAAAGATAGCCAACCTGGATGAGACTAGGAGGGTAGGGAACTCAATAAAATGTCTCCAGGTTAAAGGGGGAAAAAGTAAGTAAAAGTCCCATTGTGTTTAATGATATGAAAAGCATTATTCTTAATGCTTTTGTAAATCTTTTAGAATTTTAAAGAAGATTACAAACTGTAAAACAGAAAACTAATGAGAAAAAAAAAATAGGTGTAAGACCTGGCTTTTGTTGTGTAAGAGTCAACCACAATGTTTCAGTGGTCTGCAGAGATATACTTCACATGGGTCTGCAGGTTGTTGCGAGGTTCCCACATTGGGCTTGGCAGGGTCTCGGTGTTGATCATGTCCTTTACGGTCCTTGAGCCAGAGGGCTAGGCTCAGAACAAGTTCCTATAAGGAAGATGATAGGCACAAACATACCTGCCACACAGGTACATTTCAAGCATTGGCTTGAGTTACATCTGCTAAGATCTCATTGACCAAAGCAAGTCACATAGTCAAATTCAAAGTTAATGGGCAGAGAAGTAGATTCTTCCTATGGAGTTGGGAAAAGATGAATATCGGCTGAACAATGATTCAATCTACTATGGAAGGCAAGAATTGAATCCAGTAAAAGTAAGTTTTGTTGAAAAAGGAAAATCATAGAATACAGTGTGGCTCCTACTGATCAAATAATTACTTGATTACAACAAGGCAAACATGAAAATTCATTTGCCAAAAATTGTGATGTAAAAATATGGAGAAGAGAAAGCAGAGGGAGAGTGGAGTGGGGATAACAGCCTAAGAATGCTAAAACCTCATCTACAGTAAGGATACAATCAATGTCTAACATCTGAGAACAGTATAGCAGTATACTTGAAGAAATTGAAGAAGGAGTTTGGGAAATGTCACAGTTTAGGAGGGTGCAGGGTAGAAGGCAGATATTTTTCATTAAAAGACTATTAAACCATGTATGTATCTTAAAAAGTTAAATAATTTTAAATATACATTGGTAAGTGTATGGAGAAGTAATACTAATAGCAAAGCAAAAATATTCATTGAGGATTTCCTCTGCTAGGCTTGATAAGCTTATGTCTTAAACCCCCCCAAAAACCTGGCAGGATGGATACTGTTGTCTCCTCATCTTATGGATGAAAACATGGAGCCTTTTAAGAGGTTGCTCAGGAGTGGGAGAGCTGGAATTGGAGTCCAGCTCTTAACCACAGTCTTACACTCCCACTCCTGGCTTGTGCCATGTCAAGACTTCAGCAAGAAAACAGTAGTGCATGATAGAGAATTCAAAGTCCAGGAGTAGCAAGGAGGGAGTAGATGAGGAGGTGAGATGGAAGGAAGGGAATGGAAAGCACAGAATGATGGTAAAGGGGTAAATACCCCCTACGCGCGCGCGCGCACACACACACACACACACACACACACAAATGACCCTTCTTCACCAAAAGATATTTACACAATCTACTGCACTCAAAGGGCTGGTGTGAACAACTTTTTTTTTTTTTTTCTGTACAAACCAAAGAAATAACTGAGTTTCACACCAGAGTTGATCTCTAGTAATCTGGCCAACCTTGTAGAAATTTCTGGAGGATGCTCCACTTTTTTGCCAGTCAACTGAAGCATTAAAAGTAATTGAAGGAGATTTCAAGGGGTATTTATCCTCAGCTGACACCCCCCAGCCTCAGCTGACAATGAGGCAAAAATAAGGTACAGCTTTCATCATCTTCCTGTTGCATCCCAGAGCTTAAAATAGAAAGCACAGAATCCTATCAAGACAATGGAACCTTCATCTACCCTTTTGCCAGCTTTCTCTTCCAGTGTATCTACCTTTCCACTTTGTTTCCTAGATTAATTTATTCAAAGCTCTCCATCTGGCCTTTCTAAACCTCCACGTCTCAAAGCCCACCCTTTTCCTTTGTCTACATTTCATTATCATTTTAGCTTACATTCCTGTTGTAACATACATTCCTCTCTGTTTTCATTTACAATGGTCTGATTTCTAGTAAATAAATATTTTAGTCCACTAGATCATAGGAAGGGAAGGATCTCTGACTCTTTTATTTTTGTATGCCAGTACTTACTCCAACAAGCATAGAAAAGCTGCCCTTTAAGTTTTCTTTAAGTGAATAAATGAGTGAACAGAAGGAGTGAACAGAAGGAGTAAAGTGCATTCAGGAAGAAAGGAAGAGAGGTAGGAAGGGAGGGAGGGAGGGAGGGAGGGGAAGGAAGGAAGGAAGGAAGGAAGGAAGGAAGGAAGGAAGGAAGGAAGGAAGGAAGGAAGGAAGGGGCTAGCTTTGGAATTTGGCATGCTTTGCTTACCTGGGATTCAGCTTCCTTACAGATGAAATGAAGGAGGTAAACCAGATGACTTTTTTAAACAATTTTATTTATTTATTTTGAGAGAGAGAGAGAGAGTAGGGAGGGGCAGTGGGAGAGGGAGAGAGAGAATCCTGAGCAGACTCTGCACTTAGCTCGGAGCCCCTTGTGGGGCTGGGTCCCAGGACCCTGAATTCATGACCTGAGCCAAAATCAATAGCAGGACACTTAACCAAGGGAGCCACTCAGGTGCTCCCAGATGACTTTTAAATGCACTTCTTGCTCTAAAATTCTGTTATTCTATACTGCAATAAAAATACTTAAAACACATTTTCCTATATGTATTTGCAATTACGTTTTAGAAGTTATTTGTTTTGATTGTTCTCTTATTATTTACTCCTAGTGAAATAAAAATTTGACAAAGTTATTTGAAGCCCAAGAATGTTTCTTATGTATTACTCTGCTTCCCTTTCAAGCGGTAAATGTTACCTGGCTACAGACATGCTACGATGAGGTTTGGGCATTACAAAGGAATGCGCTTCAGGGCCTCACGGCCCACGCTGGCCTTGTCCGGACAGTGCTGTCTCTCTTTGCACAGAGAGAGGTCTTCTGGAAGCTTTCTAAAAGTTACAAATATGCAATTCACCGTATTCTTCAGTTGAACGCTGGAATTTTGGGGCGCCTGGGTGGCTCAGTCGTTAAGTGTCTGCCTTCAGCTCAGGTCATGATCACAGGGTCCTGGGATCGAGCCCTGCATCAGGCTCCCTGCTCAGCAGGCTTCCTCTCCCCACTGCCTCTGCCTCTGCTCATTCTCTCTCTCTCTCTGTGTCTCAAATGAATAAATAAACCTAGAAAGAAAGAAAGAAAGAAAGAAAAAAATATTAGAGCAGAATTGGATCTAACTATATGCCAATTACTGGAATTTTTAATCTCATACAGGAAACTATAATGATATTTATGTTTTAATTTTCCCTCTTTTTCTGTAAATGAAGAGGTCCAATTAATGGGCATTTTCATGATTAAAGTCAGAAATATTGAAACATGAAACTTAAAAACAAAAATAAAAACAGCTCCCTGCCTTATTGCTGTCCATGATTTTTGGAGAGGTTAGAGAATGTAAAGTGTTTGCAGAGTTTCTGAGTCACCTATCTATTTTGAATACTTGATTCCATAATCAGAATTGAAGGTTTATTTGTCATATTTGTTACCAGCTTGAGCTAACTTGAATTAGCCATTTCTCCAGAAGTCATTACCTTAAGCAAATAAAGTTTAAGGATGCAGACTGGATGAAGAAGCCAGAAACCAGGATATATGTAGTTTTTCCAACACACACACACACACACACACACACACACACACTCACACTGTATTCATTATGCAGAAAGTCTTTTGAAACGTGGGATATTTTAGTAATTAATCAGAATCATTGTCAAAGGAAACAAATATGAAAGACTAGTTTTTATCCTTTTACTATGATAGATGTTCTCTCTCATATTTTTTGCTTCTCTTTAATTATTTTACCTATCTAGTTATTTATTCACAGTGTGCAAACTACAGTCTTCCGAATTCCAATTTTCAAAGGTGTAACTTTAATAGTCATTTAATTGAAAAGCGAGTTACTTCTGAGGATTTGCCAATCTGTTAGAATATTTTAAGTGGAGTCTCTAAAGGGGCCTTGGGAATCCAAGCTATGGGGACAATAATTGGGACACATGCCTTGGGCTAATGGCTTCATATGTAGGCATAGAGCAGGCCAAATAGACGGAGCCCAGTGACATGGACGTGACAACGGCTTTCTGGTGTCATTCATCAATGTAGATGGTCAAACTAAATCTGTTCAAAGGAAGGAAAAGTACCTTTCCCCCCTTACCAGCTGGACTGGAGGACGAAATTCTTTAGAGAGTCACTCCACTTCCCTGCATTATCACCTAGGACGTGTGCTTTGAGGTTGCTTTTGAGTGTTCGGTTTTTGCACTTTTTATCTATACCAAAGGACTGCAGCGTTAATTATTGGACAGGCACAAAGTGTTTGCTCAAGTATACGTGAGACATCCCAGAGAGGTAAAGTTTGGAGTTATTTATGGGTTTGGTTGTCAAAAATATGAGATGTGCTAGTTAAATGTCTAGTTTCAATAAGTTATTTGCATCTTAAAATTAGATTGACTATCTTTTATTCCTAGTAATTTTAAGCACTTAAATTGCTTTTCATCTACTCTAAAATAATTGAGCTACTCAGACTGCAAACATGTGTGTCTATACTTTTACATTTTGCAAACGTATATGACTATGAGAAGTTGAGAGAGATGGTCACTGGAAGTTTATTTGATTTTATTACTTTAAAGGTAAAAAATTAGAAATAATCTTTAATGGAAGCTTAATTGAAGAGTTAAAACATAAATTTCTACAAATTTTTTGTTTGTTTCAAATTTTATTTAAGTTCTAGTTCATTAACATGTAGTGTAATATTGGTTTCAGGAGTAGAATTTAGTGATTCATTGCTCATAGGCAACACCCAGTGCTCATCACAAGTGCCCTCCTTATACTCATCACCTATTTAGCCCATCCCTGCCCAGCTACCTCCATCAACCCTCAGTTGGTTCTCTATCGTTAAGAGTCTCTTATGGTTTACTTCCCTCTCTTCTTTTCTTTTTTTCCTTCCCATATGTTCCATCTGTTTTGTTTCTTAAATTTCACATATGAGTGAAATCATATGGTATTTGTCTTTCTCTCACTGACTTATTTCACTGAGCATAATACACTCTAGGTCCATCTACATATAATATTCCATTGTGTATATATACCACATCTTCTTTATCCATTCATCGGTTGATGGGTATTTGGGCTCTTTCCATAGTTTGATTATTGTTGATAATGCTGCTATAAACATCAGGATGCATGTCCCCTTCAAATCTGTATTTTTGTATCCTTTGGGTAAATACTTAGCAATGCAATTGCTGGGTCATAGGATAGTTCTATTGTTAACCTTTTGGGGAACCTCCGTACTGTTTTCCAGAGCGGTTGCACCAGTTTGCATACTCACCAACAGTGCAAGAGTGTTCCATTTTCTCTGCACCCTTGAATATCTGTTATTTCCTGTGTGGTTCATTTTAGCCATTCTGACATGTGTGAGGTGAAATCTCATCCTGGTTTTGACTTGTGTTTTCCTGATGATGAGTGGTTGAACATATTTGCATATGTGTTAGCCACCTGGATGTCTTCTTTGGAAAAATGTCTATTCATGTCTTCTGCCCATTTTTTAACTGGATTATTTGTTTTTTGGGTGTTGGGTTTAATAAGTTCTTCTTTTTTTAAGATTTATTTATTTATTTATTTTAGAGAGAGAGACAGAGAGAGCAACAAGCAGGAGGGGTAGGGAGAGGGAGAGAGAATCTCAAGCAGGTTCCATGCTGAGCCTGGAGCTAGACATGGGGCCTGATCTCATCACCCTGAGACCATGACTTAAGCCAAAACCAAGAGTTGGAAGCTTAGCCAACTGTGCCAGCCAGAGGTGAAAAGTACAACATAGGAGATGTAGTCAATAATATTGTAATATGTTGAATGGTGACAGATGGTGACCAAACTTAGCCTGATGAGCATAGCCTCATTATAGAACTGTCAAATCAAAGTGTGGTAAAAAATTATATCAGTCACCAAAAAACACATATTGAACCACTCTGGTTATATGAAATGTCCAAAATAAGCCAGTGTGTAGAGATGGAAAGAAGAGTGATTGCCTAGGTCCAGGGAGAGGGTTTTGAGGAAGAAATGGAGACTGACTGCTAATAAATACATTTTCTTTTGTGGATGAAGAAATATTCTAAAGTTGATTGTGGCAAAGTTTGCACAATCCTGTGCATAGATTAAAAACCATTGAAATATACTTGAAGTGGATAAGTCACATGGCATGTGAATCATATCTCAGTAAAGCACCTATTTAAAATGGCAATTTAAAATAAATGCAGTGTGTTTTTTAACTGGTAAATGTATATCAGATATTATATATATGTATGTTCTTGTGCTCCAAAAGAAATGTCTTTGGAAACAACAGAAATAGTGAGAAAATAATTTTCTTGAGTAGCATACTTATTCTTCATTTTTTTAAGGTTAGTAATAAAATTGGCTTGATGTATGGCTAGTTAAAATATCTGGCATTGCTTAGGAATTTCTATAACTTTTACTGAGTCTCTCATCACAAACTGCTTGAACATTTGCCCTCAAAACAGCAATTGGAAGGGTTTTTTTTTTTTTTTAATGTTGACAGTTTAAAAAGCAGAAGGATTTGACAATCTCCAGTGTAAGTAAAACTTTATATTTCATTTTGTGTGATTACTGCAATCATTTTAAAGTAATAATAACTGGATACAAATGCAGTTATCATTCCAAACATCAAGTGTGATCCAGAATGTCTGACAGCATTGTAGCATAACAACATTGATGCATAGATTGCCATTTTAGTTATCATTAGTCTAAAATACTAATCGGGGAAAATGTCTTATTTTTTCAAAGATAATTTTGGTCCAGGGTCCTGAATCTAGGAGGAGCCTGTAGATTGGGGTAAGAAAGGAGGCAATTTTTTCTTCAGAAGATTTGTAGACCAGCATTTTAATACCACCAAATTAAGAGATCTCATCCTCTCCGCGTGGCCAGATGGCTGCATTGTTAGAAGCTGCCAGAGGAAGGGATTGGCTTTCTTCTAAGATAAAACTTAAGTATATATTTGGTAATAGGAAGTATTCAAATGCCCAGATTTTAAAGGCAATTTGACATCATGCTTTTTGTTAACATTTTCTAAGCAGGATCTCCATATAGGATGGTTGCCTTCACAGGCGTTAGCTGACTTCAGGAGGGATGAGAAGGCTCCCAGCAGAAGTCAGAGACCCCAGACTCTGGGCTAAAGCCTGCTGCCATGCAGCCTCTAGCCCCATGATTTGCCCCTCCTGGACCCATAATGCAATGACATTTCTCAACTATCGTATTAACTCTCTGAAGAGTCCATGAAAAAATAAAACTGTCCACACACAATGGGAGTTTGCCCTTGGCGGTCACCATCAGTTCTTTCTCTCTGGTTTCAATTCAAAATGTCAAACCTAAATTCTGTACATGACAGTATTGCTTCTGTCTGACACTTTTTTTGTCTGACTTAAAATGGCTTTTGTCTGACTTCTACAGCAAATACATAATAAATATTTAAAACCATTTATTAAGTATAATTAAGTCACAAAAGAGGCTATGAATTGCAATCCACTTTTTTTTTTTAAAGATTTTATTTATTTGACAGAGAGAGACAGTGAGAGAGGGAATGCGAGCAGGGGGAGTGGGAGACGGAGAACCAGGCTTTCCCGCTGAGCAGGAAGTCTGATGTGGGGCTTGATCCCAGAACGCTGGAATCATGACCTGAGCCGAAGGCAGATGCTTAACGACTAAGCCACCTAGGTGCCCTACTATTCACTTTAAATTATTTATTTTTCTCTTGTTTTACTACATTTTAATGTTAACCTTTTTCTCACAGTGGCTTGCACCAAAATGCATCTCTTTTTTAGGATTTTGTTTGAGAGAGAGAGAGAGAGTGAGCATGCATGGGGGGCAGGAGCAGAGGGAGAAGGAGAGAATTTGGAGCAGACTCCAAGCTGCACAGGGAGCCTGACACAGGGCTTGATCTCACGACCCTGAGATCATGACCTGAGCTGACACCAAGAGTCGGATGCCTAGCCGACCGCACCACCCAGGCACCCCTGCATCAAAATATATCTTAAATCACTCTTCATTAAAATTTCATAGTGAAATATTACTTTTAAACATGCCTACAAGGTCCTCTACTTATGAAAAGGGACTTGTAGTGAAATAAATAATGGTGTTGCTTGACTAAATAATCCATAATACTAAGCAGAGAAAGCAGCATATCGCCTATGGACATTAAAACGGTTAGGATGTACTAGTAACCTTTGAAGACTATTGTATTAGATTGCGTAAAAGCCAAAATCATACAGGGGCGTCGTTTTCTCCGTGATACTTATTCTTCCAACATTTTATTTAAAAACTAATAATGACAGAAGAGAGGTATTTGCATTTGAAAGGTACATACAACCACAAAATTGGCTTTTAAGTAGGCAAGAAAAGAGGTGTCTATGTTCTCCCGGTGATGATTTTTGTTCTCATCTGCCTCGGCTGAGTACGTCTGCAGATGGTCTAAACAAGGACACGTGCAGACACAACACGAAATGCAGTTTATGTGAAGAGAAAGGAGCTTCCATTGCAAGAAAAGTGTTAATACCTTTTCAGTGTATTTATTACCAATTATGGTTCTCAACTTTTGCCTTTTTCTGGTTTTTAGCAAACCCTTATTCATGGAACAAAGAGGCCCATCTAAGTACTTGAAACAGTACCAACTGCTGGGTGAACATTAGTTCGGTTAATTCTGTAACTTCTCTATCTATTCCCTTATGTCCTGATTAGAAGAAAACTTTGCTTATTGACACTACATAAATAAGGAAAATAACTAGTACAGGGGTGCTGTCCATGATGACTGAAACAGCGCTTCCACTCCAAGCGTGCACATGTATTTACCAGCATTTATTGAGCACCTACAAGCGCCAGCTTTGCTAAACACTAAGAACTCAGGGCCTGCCTTCATGAGTAAACAATCTAGTGAAGGCTGAAGGGAAATAAACTATGTTCAGGGGATTAATAAGTAAACACACATACTTAAAAAACATTTTCACTGGATCATTCGGTATATTTGGATTTGCACACGTGGGCATTTGACAGATAACTCAATAGCATCACTCCAGACTGAGAAGAAGAGTCAACACAGAGAAGTTACGTCTTTTTCCCAGTTGGCTGGTATCTCCAACATACGGCCTCAGCCTCCCCGCCCACGGCATTCTCTCCAGACCCTAATGGACCCCTTTTGACACACAGCCCGTAGAACCATAATGCAGAATCTTCCAGGCTTTAATATTTTAGTCTCATAGAACACTTGCCCCAAGCCCCCAGAAGCTTATTTTCAACTTCCATTACCAAAAGTTTCCTTATAACCTCCTGCAATAACACAGGGAGCAGCCTCACTTGTTGGGAGAGAAATTCTAACCCTCAGGTCTTTCTCAACTTTTATTCACAGGGAGCACAGCATAAAATTATGATTTCTTCTTTACTCCAACTCTTTAAAATGTCTGCTGAATTATGCCCAGAATCTTCATAGTGTAGAAAGAAAGGCATATTGCTCACCAACTTTGGCCTCACTTCTGGAATTTCTCTAGGCTGTGACTCTTGCCTTGGACTTCATGGCCTCTGTCTCCTCCTTCTCTTCACCTTGTGCTTAACTCAGAGCCTTTTTCTGTCACTCAGCAGGTGCTGATCAGGGGGAAATCATCCATATATTGTTTGTGCCATTTTAAATGTGTCCTGCCTGCTCACTGCTCACCTTGAAGCCTTCCCTGAAATGCTATTTGTGATTGAGCCCGTTCTCCCATCTTCATATCCAACACTTCGTCCTGTCACTTCGTAATACTTAATAATGGGCTTCATAGATTTAAGGAATGTGTTCTACCTCCAGACCATAACTCCCTGAGAGTAAGAACAATACCTTGTATTGTTTGTCTTCTCAGAATCCAGCATCAAAACTATATCCCTCAGAAACATGGAGCTTTGTCCTCGCCTCAACTTGCACAACCTCCTACCCCACCCCCACCATTCCCCAGCCCTTCTGGACACAAACTTGTCACATTGTCCACTTGGAGTTCGGTGTTAGTGGATGCCTAAATCTCAGTAAAGATCCCAAGGTCACAGAGAGTGAACATATGAAGAGAGCAACACGACACAGACCACTTCAGCATGCTGTGGATTTACTATAAAACCATCAAAGCTGAAGATTCAGGGCTCGTCAGGTGCACAGGCTGCACTCCCGCAGCTTACATCGCTATATGTTTTTATGAAATTTTCAAAAAGAAAGACATTTTAACTAAAATTACCTCCTTCCAATCAGACTCCCACTATATCTTATTATGTCGAGAGTCATTGGAGTAACCGCAAATGTGTGTGGGGTCTGACTGAAGGGAAATTGGGTGGGGTTGTGTTTACACGAGATATATTTCTGTGGCTTGAGGCCACATTAGTGTACAGTGGAGCGATTTCTAACCAGGCACAGGTAGTAATGGCTCGCAGGAACACTTTTACCATCGACAGTGGGAACTCAGTCAGACGTGGAGACATGAAGGTATCAGCTCAGAGACGGTTTCACAATATAAGGTATGTCCTGCTGTTTCCAACACTAGAAATATGTAGATGGTGGATAGAAAACAAGATTTATGTGCCAGAAACTAGTCTGTGGAGAATTCTTTCAGTCATCAGATATGTGAACTTACAAACACAAGACTGGGCTTCATTGATGCCTGGTCAACACGGAAGTTCTCTCCTGGAAGAAATTTATTTGATAGCACTGAAAATTATAATTGCACCATGCATTTTTTTTCTTTTTTAATGGAGCTCAAACAAAAGAGAATTTAGCCAAATTCTCATGTTTGTAGAGCACAAACTTATGATAGTATTACAAGCAGTGAGTATGCCTATAATAACTCATATATGAAAGAAATATTAGAGTGGTTTCCCACTGAATTTGACAACTTGGAAAATGCATAAGATATTATCAGTAAAGGTTTGTAAAGCTGAAAAACATCAACCGACAATATTAGAATAAGACTGAATTATCTTTCTGTTTTATCTAGAGAAAATGTTGTAAAACTGCTGTCATATGAAGAGTTGATCAAAGAGTATGGAGCCAAAAATGTAGGGAACAAGTATTATGGAGATGTATTGGGCAATAGGTTTAATTTTTTTTTGGAAGTTGTCATGTTTGTGATATTTGTCACCCTTTTTAGTTTTTTTTAAAGACTTTATTTATTTATTTGACAGAGATAGAGACAGCCAGCGAGAGAGGGAACACAGGCACGGGGAGTGGGAGAGGAAGAAGCAGGCTCATAGCAGAGGAGCCTGACGTGGGGCTCGATCCCATAACGCCGGGATCCCGCCCTGAGCCGAAGGCAGACGCTTAATCGCTGTGCCACCCAGGCGCCCCTGTCACCCTTTTTAAATTCGAGATTTGTTGTGATTCCTTTTCTCCTTCTAAATGAATGAATATTCACCTTCTCATCTAATTTAGAATTTTCAGTTTTGTGGCTCCTTTTCCTTTTTAAAAAAAGATTTATTTATTTAGTTGGAAGAGAGAGGAAGAGAGAGAGCGTGCTCAAGAGAGAGGGGGGAGGGGCAGAGGGAGAATATTTTCAAAAAAACTCCTGCTGAGCCTGGAGCCCAATGTGGGGCTTAATCTCACAACCCATGAGATCAAGACCTGAGCCAAAATCAAGAGTTGGAGGCTTAACTAACTAAGCCATCCAGGCACCCCTTATTGTTCCTTTCCTTAAAGAAGTTCTTCCACTACTAAAAATAAAGAAATTTAAAGAAGTTCTTCCAAAATTGTATGTATATCAGGCCCTAAAAACCTGGATCATCCTCTACTAGAGAGATATGGAAAGATAAAAGTGTCAAGTATAATCAAGTGATTGGTTTGTGTCTGGCTTTGTTCTAGTCTTGGCCCAGCTAGCAAGTGTGGAGGGTTTCTTCCAAATGTAGGCAGAGTTCCACCTCACAGCCCAGAATGAATAGAGAGAAAGTTCATCTTCAGAGAACAACAGACAAAATCAGAGGGCAGAGAAGTAGTTACTCTAGATGCCTCTCCTTGGTCTCTGTGTTACCGTCTCCCACTGTGATGAAAGATAAGAGCCTTGTGGTGCCAGGTCAAGGTAACACACCTTTCCTTAAGGTGAATGGAAGACTGTCTAATCAGTTCAGTAAATGCCTTCCAGCTGCATGTTATTCAAAGCCACTGAATATGAACAGATATTGAACCAGTTTTCCGAGGGCAAAGTTTCAATATTGTATGAATATTCACAAACTGCTCTAAACCATGACCTCCTTCCAAGCACCATCTACTATTCATGCCTCTCTTGGTGCTGCCCCCTGAAGGAACGTATGCCCGGTTCCTGTTTAACCATTCTGTTAACCCAGTGGAGAGAGCCTCTGAGTGAGAATGTGGTTGGCAGTTCGTGCCCCATCTTCCCCCGAATGCCCATCGGGTTGTTCTTAACAAGCAGATACTGCATCCTAGAGATGTGCTGCAAGGATATTGTGAGTTCAGAAATCCAGAAAACCTTCCATTGGGGGAATAAAACAGTAGTGAGCTTTACACCATAGCAATGTACAACTACTGCGGTTGTTAAAGACTTACCCAAAATCTTTCAATTATGTTTTTTTAACCACGAAAAGAGAAAGGATGGACTCAGAGAAACCATGACCCTAAACAACTGAAATCGAAAGGCCTCGTGTGCTTCCAAGCATCTACACAAGTCCAAACATCTGACTAAGTATCCAAATAGTTAATGTCGTCAGTTTTATATGGGCAAATTAGCTTGTTAAGAGTAAAAAACTTGAATCACTCTGTACACCTGAAACTGATGTAACATTGTGTCCCAACCCTACTCAATAAATAAATAAGATTTCAATGAAGTTAAATTTATTTATTTATTTATTTATTTATTTATTTATTTAAAGGGAAAGAAAAAGAATATATCTCAGTTCTTTGTGTTTTTAAGTTGTCTTCTCCCCATCTCCACGCAAATGCCCATAGTAGATTTTTTTCTATGAGCTGTGTTTGAGATTTAAACTACAACAATTCTCTTCTTGTTGTTCTGAATTATCTTTTAAGATTGTCGCTTTAGTTTCATACTCTAGCTTATTCAGACATTTATTTAAGATGACTAAATGGAGGCAAACTATACAACAGGATTAAATAAATGAATGAAAACCACGAAACAAAGAGAAATCCGTTTATCTTGCACTGGATTGAAAATGAAAGGAGAAAGTGGGGGAATGAGAAAAAAAAAAAAGAAATGGAGAGAAATGTTCAATGCAATTAAAAAGAGAGGTTTAGAGTATTACAAGTCTTTTCTCCTATTTCATGAGATTCGATAGTCCTTTATAAGCCTGAAGATTTTGTTGTGACTTACATTGACTTGAATCCATAGAGACCGTTTCGTTTGTTGGGCCATGAATGGAAGACGGTGTGCAGTGGCATCAGGGGAATGTGACTTGGGTGTTAGAGGTTTGCACCGAAGCCCAAACGTACAGTGGCAATTTCTGTACCAGACCCACTGTACAAAATGTGCAGGATTCTCAAATCATTTGCCCGAAATGGATTCCATGCTTTCTTTGAAAACAACTGCCAGGTTTTTCACTTACTTGGCTATTTTGGGGCTTTTTCCTAGGTTTGCTTCGTGAACCTGGATGTGAACAAGGATGCGTGCAGCACGGAGCACCTACAGCAGGTAACACTGGGACCATGGGCTCTCAGGGAGCTCATGACCAAGGCTGGCTGCACCAGCCAGAGAGCTGACATAACTTCATCTGTCAATGGCGCTCATTCAGCTGGTGACTCTTTAGTCGGTTGGCTTCATCAGGATTCATTCCCTGCACCTTTCGCTCCACTTCCCATGCAGGTTGCCTTCCTTATACTTGTGAAACTTGCTTTCCCAAGATAACAGAGCTGCTGTCCGAACTGGTGCTTTCCCCCCACCCCCAGGGCCTGAGAGTGGCTTTCTCTGCCCCCACCTCCTCTGCTCTCAAACACCCTGCCTGAGATGATGTTTCCAATGCTTTTCCAAACCTGCTTGATACCAGCCCGCCCTTCTTTGTGGCTCTCAGGTCTGCTCCTTCCTGCTGCTTTGATCAACTTCGGTTTCCCAGCCCTACTCTCACCTGGGGCTCAGACTCTGAGCTCTGCCGCAGCTATATGTTCCAAGCTCATCCAAAGTCGGGAGCATCCTGATGTAAATCCTTGACAACACAAGAAAACTTAAAGGGCCCCTCAGTCCTCTGGACTAGAGTCAATAAGGGGTCTGGTAGGAAGAATTAATTGGTGTGATATGATTATCCTTTCATATCCAAAGCTGAAGATGGTTCGACCTCACTATTTGGTATAATACAGTGGTGTAATAGACACCATTTGCAGCTTGACAATCAGAAGTGTAGGCCTGCAATTACTCAATCATTCCTGTAATGTTTTTTCCTTGACAAGACAGCACCAGCTTCTCAAACCCAATTGCCCGTACAGGTGCTCCATTATAGGTTTTCACAGAGCTTCAAATGTCATTCATCTATGCAGTCCTGGAGGAATCTTTGGGGGAAAAAATTGTACATATGATTTCATTTAATGGACTTATGATGCAGACAGAGTCTGTCAGAGAGACCAGGAGAGACCAAAGCAAGTTGGCATCTTAAGGCCTGGTGTTTGAAGATTTATATGGGTGATTTGAGACGGTCTTCTGCTATGGCTAAGAGTAGAAACTTGGCACTGATTTAGCTATATGAGCTTGTGTAAACTAACCTCTGGACCTCAGGCTACTTATGTAGAAAAAGAAAGTAATAATGGTACCTAATCCATGTGGGGGTGTTGTGGAGATTAAGTGTACTAAGATGTAACATGTATACAGTCTTTAGCATAGCACCTAGTACATAGAGTAAAATCAATATTGGAAATTATTTTATTATTGATATCACTATTATTGACTTTGTTAGAACAGATGATTATTAGTCAACACATCTCTATTACAAGAGTTAAAAGGAAAAATTTTTTAAAAAATCCCTACCAGATATACCTGTAGTGTGATATTAATTATTAAATGTCTACTCTGGAAAAGTTAGAACTAAAAGAGTTTTTAAAGCTTTATGTTTAAGTAATTTTCTATTCCAATCTAAACCTTTATGCTTCAATTTCACACAATCTTTTCTAGTAATAATCTTAGTAGATTAAGTAATCAATCATTCGCGTGAATTATGTATTATTTTTGCAAGTAAATAGTTTTGGGGTAGTGTTTTGGAGGTGAAAAGAAATCATCTAAACTAACTAATTTCTTCCTCTCCAGAAATTGGTCAATGTTTCACCAGATCTTCCAAAACTTATCAGCTCCATGAACGTCCAACAGCCAAAAGAAAATGAAATCGTCCTTCTAAGCGGGTTAACATCTGGGAATCTCCAGGCAGATTTCGAAGTTTCACAGGTAAGAGATGTAAGCTCTTGATAAAATATTCACTAGTGATAAGTTATCTGTGGTCAGCTCTTGGCATAAGTCAATATGAACCACAAACAGATGCTACATGTAAGCTCCCATAGCATAGGACTCCAAAATCTCTTTGTAATCAAGAACAGTCCAAAATCTCTTGTAATCAAGAATAGTCTTCATTTGTATTTCTTCTAAATATTCCATTCAGAGTTTGACAGAGCTTCCCTTACCTTAACTCCTAACATTTATTTTATTAACTTCTCAAGTTCATGATGTTAACTTGCACTTAAACTAGAGCAGACACACTGGACATTGACTGGTTAGCTCGGTTTTCTTCAAATCTATTAGATAATCAAAAGCAGACTGATCTTCTGTTTCACAAACAATACCAAAATTCTAATTTATACCATATGGTCCCAGAATCCTAGCATTTCTTCTTTCTTCTTATATTTATTTCTTAGGATATACCAAATGAGCCAGGCAAATGAATACAGGATAGCAACCCTACGGATGGAAAGTGAGTTTCCTAGAAAGAGTAAAGTGAGTGAGTGAGTCCTTAAAGAGTAAAATTCCTAGAAGAAATGAACGTTGCTAAAAAATAAAGCAGGAATTCAGATACTATTAGGGTACCGATGTTCGTTGTTATTAGATAAATCATTATAACATCCTTTAAATGTTTACAATTATAAATTGTTTAGTCGATTCACAGAAATAAATATTTGATTTGCAGAAGCAAATGTAAGATTTCTGAAGGTGCGCCGTATCAAAGATCATGGATCTTCCCAAATAAGACCTGCTGATAGTGCCACTACCACAGCAACAGATTAAAATGATGAACATTCGTTTTCCTCCAGTTGTTCTTTCTTGGGTTTTAGTTTTGCTGGAAAATTTTAAAATATTCTTTTATTTTTCAGTCCTTCAAAATAGCAAAAAACTCAGAAATCCACCCACTATTTCCTGCATCTAGTCCAGATGCTTTGTAAAAATGTGCACACAGACTATTACAATTCAGTAATCAAATTTTATAGAAAAGGGGCACCTGGGTGGTGCAGTCGGTTAGGCTTCCAACTCTTGGCTTCAGCTCAGCCCGTGATCTCAGTCAGTGGTGATCTTGGTGTCCTGAGATCAAGCCCCGTGCCTCTCCGTGCTCAGTGCAGAGTCTGCTTGGGATTCTCTCTCCCTCTCCCTATGCCCCTCTTGCTCATGCTCTCTCTCTCTCTCTCAAATAAATAAATAAATATTTTTTTTAAAAAAAGACTAGAACAAAAATTTCTCCTGGTTCAATCTAATACCACATTTTCTTAGTGGGAAAATTAATCACCTGAAAAGAGGAAACAGAAATGGTTCTAAGTGCCTTCTCTTTATATTGGGCAGAACTATGATGACCAAAAGTAATTTTCAAATCTAAGTTTTAAAAGAGTAACCAGGCCTATTAGGATTTGTAATTAAACATGACAGAAAATTGGATTATGTATAAAAGGAATGTACCATCTCATGTAACTAGAAAGTATAGTGGGTAGATTATTACAAGGACTTGAACAGTGTATTCAGGACATGGATTTCCCCTTGTGACCTCTTTTCAGCTTTCTCTCTCTTTACCTGCTATCAGACAGTCTCTTTCCAGGAGGAGGCACTATCCATTTGGGTTCAAGTTGAGCAAGAGTGAATGTCTCCTCCAGGTGGTTCATAGCAACGTTTAATTGTGTTCTATTGGCTCTCATGTGTCGTGTGCCCATTCCTGAACTAATCACCATGGCTTGAGGATTGCAATGTTCCGATTGGCTAGGCTGGGTCACATGATCACCTCAGAGTTTGAGGTGAATTAACTCCATGTAAATCATTTGGACTGTGAGTAGGCCAGAAAACGGTGCTCTACACGGTATGAAAACCAGAAGAAGATTGAATGATGTTGTGTCACAAAAGCAACACAGATGTTAATTGGGGTCAGGAAAAGTCAAATTGCCCAGCACTCATTAAATATCATCCATCAAAAACATACTTAACATTCTGCATACTTTTCCTAAGAGCTGTCAAGAATTGCCTATGAATTGTAGCACTCTTAAATATTTCATTACTCTCTATCCCAGGAGTCCCCCTCACTTCCTACACACCACTTCACCCTTCTGCAGTCTCCCAAAGGCCTACCGCATTTTCTAGGTATCACAGTCCATGTGTTTTAATAGATCTGCGATGTTGGGCAGCATATCAATATTGAATCCCATGTTAGCCAACCATAGCCAGGATCTAATTGTTTAGGGATAGTCTCAATTTGGCTACTCTGCCTCAGGAGAATTACTTACCTGTTAATCCAAAAGTTGTCATGGAGATATTGGCACAGGCAACTTGAGCTGGGTTAATGGGGGGAGTCTAAATCAGTCCCCAGGGCGTAGCTATCATTCCCAGTGACCCTGTGAAGAAGAGAATCAACAAGCCACTTGGCACACCTTTGAGCCAGGAAATTACAATGCCAAAGATTTTCTGTAGTCCAGATAACAAGTTACCTCACTTCTCTCAACGATAATTTCCTATTCTATAAAATGGAGATTAAAAAAAAATACCTTTACTCCATTCTCAGAGACTGGTCATATTGATTTAATAAAAAAATATAAAGATAACTTGAGAAGGACTGTTCAAATGCAAAGTGTTGTATTTTCTTTCCATGCCTATAAAAGTGAAGGAAGGTGAAGTAGAACGAAAATGTTATTTAAAGAAAATAAGGCCTGCCTGGGCTTCAGTCAATTAAGCGTTGGATTCTTGATTTTCTCTCAGGTCATCATCTAAGGGTCGTGCACTCAAGCCCCACGTAGGGCTCTGTGCTGGGCATGGAGCCTGCTTAAGACTCTTTCTTCTTCCTTCTCCCTCCACCCCTCCCCCCCTTCTCTCCCAAATAAGATACCAGGTGGTCTACTATGTACCCCAAGAGTAATCATCCATTTACAAACTGGCTAGACTCCTTTGGGGAAGAGAAGTACAATATTGTCGCAAGGACAATGTAGAGAGTGCTTCTTCTGCCTCCTGAGGAGTTTCATTATCTATGAACAGTTTTCTCTTTATTTATTCATGCCTTCATCTTTCCAGCTCAGCAAATGACCCTATGGCTTTTTTATATTGCTACATTATTTTACAATTAAATTGTACAACTGAAAAAATATAAGAAACTATTCATAATATACCTCATTCATTCATGTATAAATATTATACATACAGTAAATATTTGTCGAATGAATGAATATACTGTATACTATAAATGTTTAGCACTTTCTAGGTGCTGAGGATAAGTGGTAAATAAGTTGGACGTCTTGCTTTTAGGGAGCAACTGTCTTAGTTTGGCATTCTCTTTGACCTGATTTCTTGTGGATATTATTAAATATATATAAACACATGCAGAACTATCCATACATAGGTGTCTCAAAAGACTAATGAATAGAGGGGCACCTGGGTGGCTCAGTTGGTTAAGTGTCTTACTCTTGATTTCGGCTCAGGTCATGATCTCTCAGGGTTGTGAGATTGAGCCCTGCGTCTGGCTCCATGCTGAATATGGAGCCTGCTTAGGATTCTCCCTCTTTCCCTCTCCCTTTGTCCTTCCCCACCTTGTGTGCTCTCTCTCCCTATCCCTCTAAAAATAAAAATGAGAGATTGAAAGAGAGAGACCAATGAATACCAGTGAACATCAAATGAGAAGTTGGCACAACAGTTATATTTTCCTTCCTCAAACCATCCTTAGTAGATCCTTAGGATAAGGCTCTAAAATATCTTAAGAAAAATCATCATGACAACAACCAATAGTCAGGTAAAATACTGGAAGTGGAAAATGCAAGTAAAATCAATTATTTTCCCACAGAAGAAAATTTTTTTCTGAGATGCATATTATGTACAATAGTAAGATGTAGTCCTGTGTCTGTCTTTCTATGAGATGAACACGTAATTTTGCTGGGCATGCATGAGTTCGAGCAGGTCCAGGTGCAAACCACCCTTCTTTCCAAATTGCACGTCCTCAGTGAATATTGGACTTTTGCTGATGAGAACGGGAAGCCACGGGGAGAATTGGAAATGACACAGGAATCAGAGTCCAACAGGCCTGGATTGGGGATGCTGGCTCTTCCACTTTATATTTGTGTAACCTTGAAAGGATCAGTTAGCCTTTCTGTGCCTGATTTCTCCTCTGTAAAAGAGTAATGGCACCACCAACATCATAGAAATAATGTTTGCATTAAAGGTAATAAGATAGTCAAAGCACCTACTAGACTACAATAAAAATTACATAATAATTCCTGCCATCATTTTACAGGCTGTATTGTCTAGCCTTCATTTACCTAAGACTCCTAGCATATTTATTTGCTTTCAAGAAGATTGTTAAGAAAATATATTCCAGGGGCGCCTGGGTGGCACAGCGGTTAAGCGACGGCCTTCGGCTCAGGGCGTGATCCCGGCGTTATGGGATCAAGCCCCACATCAGGCTGTTCCGCTATGAGCCTGCTTCTTCCTCTCCCACTCCCCCTGCTTGTGTTCCCTCTCTCGCTGGCTGTCTCTATCTCTATCGAATAAATAAATAAAATCTTAAAAAAAAAAGAAAAGAAAATATATTCCTTCTGTGAATGCAATAGCCATGGAACATTGCACATTTAATGCAATCCTTTCTCTAAGTTTATTTTGAGGTATTACTTACCTGTTCATGTTGATTTGTTAATATCTCTTTTGATTCCTGCCACAATATAAAAAATATAAAAATATATAATATATAAATATATAAAATCTTATGTTATATATATTTAATCTGAATGATATGAAATGACCAATATGCAACCATTTTTACCTATAAATATGGTAACTTCATTTGGTTCTACTTTATAATTATTTTTATTCATGTCTGATCCACTGGTAGTATATTGTTCCCCACCCCCCAGTGCCCATTCCCCATCTAATTCATGTTTGTACCTCCTAGCATACCTTGCTAGACACCCAAACACTATCTTGTAAATTTCAAGTTAGTGTATTATGTCCGAACTCAGTGGGAATAAAATTAATCAAGCCAGCTACTGTCACTCTACAGCAATAGTTCCTCGTCATTATGGAGGATCTCAGACCCTATGTTAATTTCATAAAAGCTACAGACCAGTGCTTCTCAAATGTTAATGCATGTAGGAATCACCAAGAGATTTTTCTTGAAAATGCAGATTCTGATTTACTGGATCTGAGGTGGGTCCTGAGATTATAGATTTCTAACCAACTGCCAGGTGATGCCAAGTCTGCTAGTCTACAACCCACACTTTGAAAAGTAAGGTTATGAGCCCCCTTCCTTGAAAAACAGACCTAATTACATAAGCACATAGATCAATTCTGTTTCTGAGCCCCTTAGGCCCCTTGGAGAAAGACTGGATTTTTCATTTTGTAATCAACTGTCCTGGAATTACTCTAATTATAATATTCAACCAAAAAGATTAATAAATGATATTTTTGTAAGAAAAAGATATACTACTTTCAGAAATACAATATGGATGTCTATGCGTATGTATTTCTCTGCATGTACACATAATTACCCCTTACACACACATGGACTCAGACTCAAGAATTCCAAAATGTCAAGTTAACTAGGATTAGACCCAATGAACTCTTTTTTTTTTTTTTTTTTAAAGATTTTATTTATTTATTTGACAGAGATAGAGACAGCCAGCGAGAGAGGGAACACAAGCAGGGGGAGTGGGAGAAGAAGAAGCAGGCTCATAGCAGAGGAGCCTGATGTGGGGCTCGATCCCATAACGCCGGGATCACGCCCTGAGCCGAAGGCAGGCGCTTAACCGCTGTGCCACCCAGGCGCCCCAGACCCAATGAACTCTTAATTGCAGATAAGCATATGATTTAAATAATCCTTTTTATAAGATTAACATTTATACATAAACTATTTCCCCCAAACATTTCAAATTCCACTTTGATATAAATTTATTTAGCTTTCTTCTCCCCACTAACTCCTGTTTCCATTCAAAGAATTTTGTTAAAAATTACTATGAATCAGCATATTGTTCCTTTTATAAAAATAAAAATCCCAATGCGCAAGATATGTTTGTAATTTACTAGTCATCTGTGCAGGAGCAATTGAAACTTTTATTGGTATTCTAATGAACAACCATATGGATAGCAAAAAGTGTGCAGTGGAGAATAAGGATATGGTCTGTCGCCCCAGAACAGAACAGAATTAATAGGTCTCACAGGGATGCCATCCAGTGATTTGGGCCTCCTTTTCACTGCTTTCCTCATACACCGCCCATTTAGAGATAATCAGTGCTCTTCCAGTGGATTTCTTTATACTCCATTGTGTCTGCTTCTTCGGAGGAGTAATACGCAGTATAAATTCTAACTGTAGTTATATAAATACTAAATACTGGCAGAGGCTTTACTGAACACCACCAAGGCAGGAAAAGATCTTGGTCGGAGAAACTGGGACTCAGGTTAATCAAGAAGGGTGCCCAAGACCGGCCTCCACATTCCCCTCAGCTTGCCTAGACTTCAGACAGGCTTCCTCCTGACCTGAGGCACTGACGCCCTTGTCTTAGAACATTTACTTTAGAAAACATCCTTAGGAATCTCTGCCCCTTTGAGATGTAAATCATTTGAAAAGCCTCAAGCCAAGTTTACAGCCCAGGAGTGTCTTTTTCTAAGACCTAAGAACCATCAAAGCCACCACCCATATAAGATACCTTATATCTCTGAGGTAAGATCATCAAAGAAGATCATGTCCCTTTCTCTGTGGAAGGATGGGAGCCTAGGTTCAGTATGAGCCTGACTCCAATTTGCAAAACCACCACCTGCCATGCAGATATAAGAACATTTGCTTTTCCTCTGGTTAAACCAATCAGCAAGCACAGACAGCCTGCAGCCCTCGGCACCAGCTCTTAAAAGCCCTTGAGCCTTTTTTTCAGGGGAGCTGTGGTCCCACTCAGTTCTGGGCCCTCTCAACTAATTTAAGAGCTTCAGAGAAAGTCTTCCTAAACCTGCTTAAGTTTGCCGGGTGCCACTTTTGCTTTGACAGGAGGCAACAGAAATACGTTTTGCAACTGGTCTAGTTTCCCTGAAGTCAGACTTTCTCCTAGGTACCCTGTGTGCCCAAATAACACTTGAATTTTTTTTTCTAGCAATGCATCAATCGAAGCCCAGAAGATAATCCAAATATCTTAAAGGTCCCCCACTGCTTGTAACAAGAAAGACTGGTGGAAGAAGAAAGGTCGGAAGCTATGGTCTTTATTTTCTCTTTTAATAAATGTCTTTTTTCCTCTCTACTTTCAGTGCCCTTGGCTGCCAGATATCTGCTTGGTCCAGTGTGCGAGAGGGAACAGGGCAAACAGTACCAACTGCATCATCTTTGAAATCAACAAATTTTTGATCGGTCTCGAACTGGTGCAGGAGCGGCAGCTCCATCTGGAAACCAACGTCTTAAAAGTGGAGGATGACACCAACTGCTCCCTGTCTTCAATCGAGGAGGACTTTCTCACCGCCTCCGAGCACTTGGAGGAGGAAAGCGAGGTGGAAGACTATAGGAACGGTGAGAACTGCACCATGAAACAAAGGCACATTCTGGAGTTAGTCACCCCCTAAAAATGAGTGGAATTTCAGGAAAGTTTCAGGCCATGTCTGTTTGGCTGACACATCACAATCTTCACGTACCGAGTTTAGGGAGGGCAGGAGAATAACAGACCACCAGTGAGGATGTTGACTCGTGGACTTAGACTCAGTGGTTGGATGGCTCCATTTCCCTAAAGATGCCTTGGGGACGCTGAAGGACAGCCTGCCTGCCGAGAGACTTTGACTACCACAGGGAGGAAAGTTATCTTCCCTGAGACTTCCATAAAGCCACCTATTAGCTGAAGCCAACTTAAACTGGCCTAATTCTAGCACTGCCTCCTCGAGGCTGTGATGCCTGGGTCGGTTACCTAGCCCTTCTGAGCCCCAGTTTCTTTATCTAGTATTTGGAAGTGTAACAGTGCCTCTAGGACTGTTACATTTACTATATTCAGCTGTATGTATTTATGACATTTACCTGTTATTATGGTAAGGACAGAAGGAAATAACCCAGGAGAGTACCTCGCACTTAGCATTTATTCAGTTTTGATTGACTGATTCAAAGAGCTCGGTGAACGATGTGTTCCTCTTCCCCACTCTTAGCCACAGAGGAAGGGATACTGCAGATGCTGTTGTCAGTCCCTGGGACAAGTCCTACCCAAACTTCAGAGCAAAGTTTTGCAACAAAGCTTACTATGGAGGTTGCTGTAAACATTCTTCCTCCTCCTTCCATATGCACTGGGAAGCTCCAAGATGCAACTGTCTGTGTTACTTTTCCCATGAGCCATGGAGAGAGATGAGCAGGGGTGCCTGGGTGGCTCAGTTGGCTAAGCATCTGCCTTCAGCTCAGGTCATGATCTCAGGGTCCTGAAATCAAGCCCCTGCATCGGGCTCCCTGCTCAGCGGGGAATCTGCTTCTCCCTCTTCCCCTCTCCCACCCCCTCGTGCTCTCTCTCACTCTGCGCTCTCGCTCTCTCTCCCAAATAAATAAATAAAAATCTTTAAAGAAAAAAAAAAAAGAAGAAAGAAAGAAAGGCGATCAGCACTCAGCGCCCCCCCATGCCATCTTCTCCCACTCTAGTGCTGACATTTATATCCCACATTGAAAACCGTTTTGTTGAGTCGGGTTCTAAAACAAAACTGAAAAACTTTTTCAGATTCATTTGTCTTGAAGGAACATTCTAAGTGCTGTTTTAGGGGGGAAAAAACCCTGATGCTATAAGGCGATTTTTAAAAAGTAATTGTTATTTTAGACTCATGAGATCCTATTACCCAAAAAGTAAAGTGAGCCCTCATTTTGTCTTCTCTAGGTTATGAAAATATAAATGTCTCAGCTCATGGTTTGGAAAGCAAAAAACCAAAGGAAACCACTCAGGAGGAATGGAATTACAACAAGGAAAAGTTGTTTTATGCTTTGGGAGACAAATATATTGGCAAATACCATCCGACAATGAAAGCAGAAGGATCTCTGGAAAAAGTAGCAGGAGACACCACTTCGCAGAGCCTCGGTGCATCGGCCGAGCCGTCAGAATGGAAAGGAGAAGCTGGGCAGAATGAGAGGCCAGCCACAAATTATTATTATTCAGAAAATGTTAAAGGTCACGTGGAAAAATCGCAGGCACCATATATTCCAGGAGACGCTTACTTCTCCAGGATGGTTAAGAACGGTGGGGCTCCTGTATATGGTGCCCTCACTGAGCATGACAACAGCTTAGACCCAGGGGACCGTGAAGATGGCACAAACTCCCTTCCTCCCAAACAAGACGGAGAAGCCACAGCTGGCGAGTATGCTACAAATTTGGCAGAATCCGTGCTGCAAGACGCCTTTATTCGGTTGTCCCAGTCTCAGTCTACACCACCCCAGGAATCAGCAGTCAGTGTCTCCGTCGGAAATGCTCTGCCACCCAGTGGCTGTTCCGCAAAAGGTATGGTGGTCCCTCGGTCGTGGAATGAGCTCCCCAAAATCGTCATCGTCCAGAGTCCAGATGGCAGTGATGCCGCCCCTGAGGCGGGCATCGCCTCGTGGTCTGAGGTGGAGGTCTCCATTGAAACCGCAGGTGTCCTTTCTGGAGAGAACTCCAGCAGACACCCTCAGAGTGCTCTAGAAGTCGCATTGGCTTGTGCGGCCACTGTGATTGGAACCATTTCCAGTCCTCAGGCCACAGAAAGGCTCAAAATGGAGCAAGAATCTTCGGTTTCAACCCATCCAATGGGAGGCAATGAATCGCTGCAAACTCAAATATCCCAAGTACTCAAGGAGCCCTCCATCAGTGAATACTCCTTTCCATCTGCTCTGTGTGGCATGACGCAGGTGGCGAGTGCCATTGCTGTGTGTGGCTTGGGTGAAACAGGAGAGGCGAAGGCTCCGAGTGACCTCTCGTGTGCAGCTGAGGCCTGTGCAGCGGTCCCCCCACCTTGCAGTCTGGCCACAGCGGGGAGCATGGAGCTGGGAAATGAGGCGATTGCTCGGGCTTTGCTCAAGGAGGCTGCTGTGGTTTTAACAAGGCCCGACCCCTGCAGCAGCGTTGGAGACCTCATGGAATCAATGAGCCAGAGAATCATAGAAACTGCTTCAAAGCCTCAGACCTTGTGTGCAGAAAATGTCCACAGGGATGACCTGGCACAGACCCTGTCCAACGTTATCCTGAAGCATTCCATTGAGGAAGCTCACCAGAAAAACAAAATAATTGATGCCAATGATAGCAGGCATTCACCTGAAACTCGTGACACCCTGATGGAAAGTGCAAATCAACTGCTCTTCCGTGTGATATGCTTCACATTCAAGAAGATGAGTCATTTTGTACAGCCTGGCGGAAGCCCCACTGCCCTCGCTAATGAGACCATCAGCTGGACAGAAGCGGAATTAGGCTGCCGGCCACCTGATCAGGCTGCTAGTCTAGCATGGACCAAAGCCATTGACTATTCCAGCAACTATCCACTTAGCAGTCCGCGTAGCACTAGTCTTATTATCAATGAAGTGGTTGATAATGTTTATCTGAAGCAAGATAGTAAGGGCCCAGCGAAGCCAGGCCTCTTCCAGAACCCTATGCTGCCATCTGAATTGCCCTGTAGTCCCAGACTGCCTGAGGCTTCAACTGCTAAAACACCCCCCGGAGAAATACATCGAAAAGGAACAGCGGGAGAAGATCCGAACAACCCTCATCAGATGCGCTGGCACAATGAGAATGCGTACAGAGCCCCCTCGGAGGGAGAAAGGACACTGGCAGTGGGCAAGGGCCGCAGAGGTTCCCAGGAGGCAGAGGACAGCGCCATTGCAAATGCCCAAGAGAAGTATCATCGTGCCTCCCTTGTAGGCAATGAAGTTCAAGTGAACCTGTCTTTGTTAGGGAATGACTTGCTGCTTCCTGCTCAATCCGTGCCACAGGCAAAACACGCTGATATATACTGCATTACAGACTTTGCGGAAGAATTAGCAGAGATGATTGTCTCCATGGCAACTGAAATCGCAGCAATTTGCCTTGACAACTCAAAAGGAAAACAACCCTGGTTTTGTGCATGGAAGAGAGGGAATGAGTTTCTGGTTACCCCCAACGTATCCTGCCGGTCCTTGAAGAGGAGGAAGGAAAGCCAGAGCAGTGGGGCCACGGTGAGGAAACACAAGCCCCCAAGGCTCAGCGAGATCAAGAGGAAAACTGATGAGCACCCAGAGCTTAAAGAGAAGCTGATGAACAGGGTTGTGGACGAGTCGATGAGCCTTGAGGACGTCCCAGATTCTGTCAATGTTTTTGCAAACGAAGTGGCAGCCAAGATCATGAACCTAACAGAGTTCTCCATGGTGGACGGCGTCTGGCAAGCCCAGAGCCATCCCCGGAACCGGTTGCTCAGCGGAGACAGGTGGAACCGGCTGAAGGCCTCCAGCTGTGAAAGCATCCCAGAGGAGGACTCCAACGCCCAGGCCTATGTAAATAGCCTGGGTTTAATGAGCACCCTAAGTCAGCCAGTTAGCAGGGCCAGCTCTGTCTCCAAGCAGTCCAGCTGTGAAAGCATCACTGAGGAGTTTTCCAGGTTCATGGTGAACCAGATGGAAAATGAAGGAAGAGGGTTTGAGTTACTGCTGGATTACTACGCGGGCAAGAATGCCAGCAGCATCCTGAACTCAGCCATGCAGCAGGCGTGCCATAAAAATGACCACCTCAGTGTGAGGCCAAGCTGTCCCTCAAAGCAGTCCAGCACCGAGAGCATAACCGAGGAGTTTTATAGGTACATGCTGAGGGACATTGAGAGAGAAAGCAGAGACAGCGCCTCCTCTAGCCGAAGCAGCCAGGATTGGACAGTCGGCCTACTGTCACCCTCTCTGCGATCCCCATTGTGTTACAGGCAGTCGTCCATGCCAGATAGCAGATCCCTGGGTGCCAGGCTGACGGTGAATGTACCCATCAAAGCCAACTCTTTAGATGGCTTCGCTCCAAACAGCCAGCAAGATTTCCTAAGTGTACACCCAGGCAGTAGCGCTCCCTCCTCGGGTCTCTGCAAATCTGACTCTTGCTTGTATCGGAGAGGCGGGACTGACCAGATCACCAGCATGCTAATTCATGAGACGTGGGCAAACTCAATCAAGGCCCTCATGCGGAAGAACAAAATTATAGTGGATGATGCCGGGGCAGCTGAGGCCGAGCCTGTTCCTGGTGGCTCTCCCCTGCAAGTGGAGAAATGTGCAAACAGACCAGCTTCAAGCAGAGTGCAAAGGGGGCCAACTCGTCTCGTTCAAGAGTCTGTTGATAACCCAAGGAAACACTCCATTACCGAAAGCAAACATTCCCCTGTGTCATCTCAGAGCAAAGCTGCTCCTCTTACAAACCACAACAGTTTAGATTCTAGAAGGGAAACGTCTTCATGCCATGGGGCTGTGCCTATCAACTACACCAGGCGGTCACTTTGCTCAAGGGAAGTGCCCTTAATTCAGATTGAAACAGATCAGAGAGAAGAGTGTGTCGGAGAACCTGAACACTCCCCGTCTAGAAGCAGCCCCCTACAGGAAGCAGAGGAGCATTTGAAAGATGAAAATGTCTCAGATGTGATAAGGGATGGAGACGCTGCCGTGAGTGCCTGCCAAAACCCTAGGTGAGTGAATGACCCCTTAGACTAGACAGGGTGCGTGGGACTGGAGTTTGTATCTTAATTAGTATTTATTCTAAATCCTAGGGACTTTATTGATGCAAGAACTGAAATCCTGAGACAATAAATGACCTCCCTGGGTTAATATGCACTTATAATAGAAAGTTGGAAGTAATTTTTTTAAACTTCTAAAACAAATTGAGTTCATCTATATAATGGAGGAAATAAAGTTTCATTTTCCCCATGAAAATTAATACCCCATACGATGTTACCTTTTAAAATTTAGTCATGAAAATTTTCAAGCAAAAAGGAAAATTATGTCAACTTATCCATTTGAAAAAAGTTAAATTTAAATAAATTTTAATATTGGAATCTGACATCAGATATTTTTTTAAAAGATTTTATTTATTTATTCGACAGAGTTAGAGACAGCCAGCGAGAGAGGGAACACAAGCAGGGGGAGTGGGAGAGGAAGAAGCAGGCTCATAGCGGAGGAGCCTGATGTGGGACTCGATCCCAGAACGCCGGGATCACGCCCTGAGCCGAAGGCAGACGCTTAACCGCTGTGCCACCCAGGCGCCCCTGACATCAGATATTTTAGTATCATTTTTCTCTATCATCTCTCCATTCAAATGTTATTTGCAAGGACGCTATGTTCCAAAATCCTGGACCTTTAGATGCATGGGATAATCATGGCAGTGTTGCCAAGCAATATTAGAGTATTACTATTTCAATAGTTCCTTTCCAGAAAATTGTAATGTAAGTGAAAATGCATTTTGAATTTGAGACAAAGGAATTATTTCTGTCTAGGTGCTTAAGGAAGAGTCAATCCTTTTATAAGTCCCCTTTTCTGTAGAAAATTCATAATATTCTTGACTATGGGACCATTGTATCATTTAAAAATTTATTATTCGAGTTTAGTTGACATACTACATTATTTTAGTTTCACGTGCACAATACAGTGATTCAACCGTTCTACTATACATTACTCAGTGCTCACAAATGTAGTCCCCGTCTGTCACCAGACAATGTTACGATAGTACTACTGGCTGTAGTCCCTAGGCTGTACTTTTCATCTCCATGACTTATTTATTTTATACATTTTTATCTCTAGTGAGATAAGATAGAAAAAGAAACTCGAAATTAAGCTACAAGCCTTGGAAAACATAAGCTGAAGAAACAGCCTATGTAGTCTTTTCAGAGACATACGCCTATTGTACAAAGAGCCTGTTAGTTTTAAATGTTTAGGTGAAATAAACAAGTTCAACACAGTCTTCATCAAATTTCAGCTGCTCTAGAAAATCCCTAATCCCTCCCCACCTCTACTAGGGAGGAAGAAGTGTGCTCCTTATCACTATAGGGCGTCATTACAAGGAGTGGGGGGGGGGGGTGGCGAGCCAGGTGAACTGAGAATTTTCTTCTTAGCACTTACTGCTGAGAACTTTCCAATTGAATTAAATCCTGAAGAATTCAAGGGGAAGAAGAACATGAAAACTTACAAACAAAAGAACATAAAGTTAAACAAAATGAAATATAGGCCAAGCTCACCAAAACAAGTTCATATATATCAGTAATTCTCCAGCTCTAGACAATAATTATCAAAGTCTTATAGGAGTACCATGCCTCACTGTAGTCACCACCTCCAGGGAGTATGGAGAAACAAGTTTTTAAAAGTGATCAAACAGTCGAAGAAACCAAATAACCGAACGTGAGATACATGCAAATGGAAAGTCTTATTTTAGATTCCAGGTGCCTGACTTAGAATCTTCTTCAACGTTATCATAAACCAGCCAAGATTTTTAGCCAAACAAAGTTACCTAGTTAGGGAGCATTTATGAACTAGTAGTTTAACAAGATTTGTGGCTGTAGGCTTAAGTGAAATACTGATTGCCACTGAAGTGAAATCATATTCATTATACAATTTTGAGGGAAATGTCACTAATATGATGCTTAAAATAGGTACAACCTGGAGACTTCCAAAAAATTGGGGAACTATGCATGAATACATAAAGCCTCCCACTGATTTAGATTTATATTCCATAAAGGACCCAAGCACGCATTCTCTCAACTCATAATACGGACTTCTGATTTGGTTTTCCAACGACCAAAGAAAAAAGAATATAGAATCATCAGTCTTAGAAATTCAAGAGCTGAATCTGCTTCCAAAACATAAGGACATTTAATATATTTTTCTTTGTGAAGCAATATGAAGAATTATTCTAGAACTCCACTAACTAACCTTGACCAAGTTCCCTAATCTCTCTGTCAGTTTACTCACCTGTGGGGATAAAGCTCTTAACTCAGGGCCTGGCCCATTAGAAGTACTCAGTAAATGTTTACTTTATGGTGGTGGTGGTGGTTGTTGTTGTTCAGGGTTAAGGTATATGATTGCCTTTATTTCAAGAGATGTTTTTTTTCCCAAGAGAAACCTGTTATAAACAGTATAAACAGTGTGAAAATTCTGTTAAAACAGAATTACTAAGATTGACAAGGGAGAATTTAGTTATATTTAGATCACATTTTCTAAGCTCAGGGTTGTTAATAGGGGATTTGATATGTCAAAATACAGAACTCGGTTCTCTGTGAAATAGTTCCTGCCACCTTACACACAGAGGGAAGACGGTGACACAGACACTCCTGATTCTGTTTGGCCATAGGGAAATGTTATGTCCTGAAAATATTTTTTGGCTACTCTTTGAAGGATACTTTCATAATTCTGCTAAAAACTTCATAAAAGCCTAACATACTGAAATAAAAATTACTTTCTTACTTTTTTCATTTGAAAAAAGAGTAACAATTTCAGAATTCATTATGGAAGCCATGCCCAAATGGAAACAACTGTTGTATTTGAAGCTGCCACATTTGTCCAGATACCTGAGTAATCCCTCAATTATAAAGAAGGTAAATGATTTAGGATAGTCCAATTCTTGATTTCTGGGAAAATAGTACCTTATTGATGAACAGTAATGTGTTCTTCACTCAGCTGCCCTCTCTGAGATTATCAAAGAGCAATTATATAACTTTTTGATAATTTGAGAGCACAAGGTATAAACACCAAGCTGAGAATTCTGAGCATTCACATGTTGCCCTGGTTGGCATAATCTGGTTTTTTAGAAGTATATTTTAAACAATTATTCATCCAATAAATATTTGCATGTCCATTCTATGATGCACACTGTCCTTGGGGCTAAACACACAATAGAAAATAGAGTTTAGAACCTGTCGTCATAGTTCCTACATACCCAGTGGGAGAGAAGACAATACGCATGGAAAGACCGATTGGGAAAAGATAATTACAGTGTGTTAGGAGAGGAAAATAAAAAGAATAATGTGATGGAGAACAACTGGTTGGGGAATGTGGTTACTTAAGACAGAATGTGGGCATTTGGATGAGACCTAGGGGAACAGAGGGTGCCAACCATGTAAAGAATTGAAGTGGAAGGTGTACATTTGTGTTTCAAGCAGTACTGGTGTTCTAACTAGCCTTAAAAATCCTCCCACCACACACCACCTAGAAATCCCACATTAATTAAATATTGTAAATATCCTTTTGAATACAGGGCTGACCTTAATGATGATGAAAATCTCAGAAGATAATGAAAGGATATAGAAACAAAAGTAGGAAACAAAAGTAGTAATTCTGTGTTTGCTCTTGAGGTTTGCCAGTCTCCCTAACCTACAAGTTCATTTTCTAAAAGCTAGTGAAAACTGGGAAATAAGACTGTGGGTCCATGAATGGTGAAGACTTAGAAATGACACCAACCTTCATATCCTGAAGGGTTACATCCTCAGAAAAAGTACAATCTTAGTAAAAAGTTCACTCACCAGAAAGGGAGTTGATAAGAAGATGTATTTTTTGGGGTTAGGGCCCTCGGTAGAAGGGGGAAAATCCTCTAAGAATTTATAACCACAGCTTCCCTAATGCATACGTGAGGTTCTAACTTACACCATCTGTGTGGTCCAGAAAACCCCAAGTTGGTAAATTAACTTAATGCAATCTCAGGTTAACAGCACTGTGAGACCTTGGCAGAGACAACAGTGAATCTCTGGGTACTTAAGCCCAAGTCTCAAAAGATATCAATAGATAAATTCCCATCAAATAAGGGCTCAGAAACTCAAATCGAAGATACACAAGGAATCAGAGCACTGTGAGCAAGACTCAGTACAAACACAAAATAGTAGGATTAGCCCTCATAAGGATTTCAGATATAGGAATTATTAGATACAGAATATACAATAAATATATCTTAAATATTTTTAAAAATAAGGTATATAAACCAGGAGCAAGGAATAAGCTATAATTAAAATAGAATAAGGTAGACTTAAAAATTAGTTAAATACTACAAGAGATGACAAATATAATCACTGAAATTAAAACCTCTATTATAAAAAGTAATTACTAAAAAATAAAACCATTGAAATAAAAGCTTTAATGTGTGCTTGCAATAAATGTGAAAGGACTTTGGTTTCCACTCTTATGGAATAACTGAAGGTAAATTTACCCTGCTTCTGTAAACAACTAGAAAAATGGGCAAAATATATGAAACAATTGTTGTCAGAAATTGTACAACAAGCAGCACTTTGAAAGAGGGAAACAAACATGGTGACCCCAATAATTGCCCAAATCTCTGCCTAGATTATCTTTTCAGGCAACAATGCAAAGTGAACAAACTTAAGCAGAGCTCGAAAGTCACTCAGTTAAGGAGTCAGAGATTAGAGGGTGCTACACAGAGAAAGAACTCTAGAAGTCTACAGAGAGATCCCCTTGAGCCTGTTGCTGAACACTAAACCAAGCATGTATAAGTGAAACCCCATGAAGCCAAATAGCTGTAAGCTGAAGAATTCCACAAGTTCATATGGAACTTGGAGAAGTTTATTTCCAACCAGCATAGGAGAGAATCCATGTAAAATACATGCAGTATTTAGCAGAGACCCTAAAATATCACACTAGAGAATTAAGGCTAAATTACCCCTAAAAAATAAAAGCTAATCTAAACTTGTTCTGAAAAAAAAAAACAACTTGAAAATAGACATTGAAAAGATCAAACTGAACTGAAGCTAATTTAACGTAGAATGAGTCTAACACACTTTAAAGAAATACAGCAAAATCCAGCATAAATCTATAGCATAAGATCCAATAAAATAATGTTTCACATACACTACAAGAGATGTTGAACTCCAGGAAAAAAACAGAGTTGCTGGAGGAGAGGTGGTTTGGGGGAGGTGGTAATTGGGTGATGGGCACTATGGAGAGCACTTGATATAATGAGCACTGGGTGTTATATGCAACTGATGAATCAATAAATTCTACTTCTGAAACTAATAAAAAATGTAAAAAATGCAAGTAAAAAAACAAAGAAGCAGAAAAATGTCACCCATAACCAATACGATACTCAGTCAATATAAATATATTCAGGAAGTAGAAAGATGATGAAATTAGTAGACAAGGACTTTAAATAGCTATTACAAACATGCTCCAATATTTGAAGGTACACATGAATATACAATTTGGTGAAAATTATAAACTCATAAATTGAGAAGTAAAATGAATCCTAAGCAAGATAAACAAAAAGAAAACCACATCAAGGCACATCATAATCAAATGATTATAAACCGAAGACAAAGAAATAGTCCTAAAAGCAGCTCAGAGGAAAAAACAACTTACGTATGAGGAACATAAATAAAAATTTCAGGTTTCTTATCAGAAAAAAATGAAAGCTAAAAAATGATGAATGACATCTTTCCTGTGCAGAAGGAAAAAACTGCCAACTTAGTATTTTTCACTTAGCAAAAAATAAAGGCTATCCATGGATAAGACTCAATATTGTCAAGATGTCAGTTCTTCCTAACTTGATTTATAAATTCAGTGCAATCCCATTCAAAACCCCAGCTTGTTATTTTGTGGATATCAGTAAAGTGATTCCAAAATTTACACAGAGACAAAATATCCAGAATAGCCAAGACAATATTAAAGGAGAAGAACAAAGTCAGGCTGCCACTATCTGGCTTCAAGACTTAATATAAAGCTACAGTAATCAAGACAGTGTGGCATTGGCAAAAGAATGAACAAATGGATTGATGAAACAGAATAGAAATCCCAGAAATAGATCCATACAAATATAGTCAACTGATTTTTGGCAAAGAATCAAAGGCAATACAATGGAAAAAGGATAGTCTTTTCAAGAAATACTGGTGCAACAACTCGATATTCACATGCCAAAAAATGAGTCTAGAAACAAAACTTACACTCTTCACAAAAATTGACTCAAAATGGATTCTATATCTAAATGTAAAATTTAATAAAACTATAAAACTCTTAAGAGATAACATACAAGAACATTTAGGTGACCTTGGGTTTGGTGATGACTTCTAAGATAGAATATCAAAGACATGATTCTTGAGAAAAATAATCAATAAACTGGACTTTGTTAAAGGTAAAAACTGTTGCTCTCTGAAAGACACTTGTCAAGAGGACCAGAAGATGAGCTGAGGAGTGGGATAAAATATTCCCAAACACATATCTGATAAAGGACTGTTATCTAAAATATATAAAGAACTCTTAAAACTCAATAGTAAGAAAACAACCTGACTTTGAAGTGGGCAAAAGACTTCAACAGACACCTCATCAAAGAAGATGTACAGAAGGCAAATAAGCATATGAAAAGATGCTCGATATCATATGTTATTAGGCAATTTCAGGTTAAAGCAACCAAGAGAAGCTGCTACACGCCTATTAGAATGGCCAAAAAAAAAAAAAAGAAAAAGGCAACACGAAATGATGAGAAAGATGTGGAACAACAAGAATTCATATTTATTGCTGGTAGGAATGCAAAGATGGTACAACCACTTTGAAAGACAGTTTGGCAGCTTCTTACAAAAATAAGCATGAGCTTACCACATAATCCAAAAGTCATTCCCCTTGGTATTTATTAAAATGAGTGGGAAATTTATTTCTACATAAAACACCTGCACACAGGATTTTATAGCAGCTTTACTCATAATTGACGAAACTTGGAAACAACCAAGGTTTTCTCTAGTAGGTTAATGGATGAATGAACTCTGGTACATCCAGGCAGTAGAATGTTATTCAGCACTAAAAATAAATGAGCTATTAAGCCATGAAAAATAAAAAAACATGGAGGAAACTTAAATGCATATTATTAAGTGAAAGAAGCCAATCCAAAAGGTTACATACTAAATGATTCCAACTATATGACATTCTCAGAAAAGGCAGCAAAAAGATCAGTGGTTTCCAGAGGTTAGGAGGGAAGGAAGGATGACAAGGTGGAGCCCAGAAGGTTTTTAGAACAATAAAACCATTCTGTGTGATACTATAATGGTGGATACGTGTCATTATAAATATGCACATAAAATGCACAGCACCAAAGTGAACCCTAATGTAAGCTATGGATTTAGGGTGATAATGGTGTGTCAGCATAGGCTTATTGATTGTAACAAATATATCACTCTGGTGCGAGATGTTAATAGTGGAGGCTGTGCATGTGTGGGCCAGCGGCACATGGGAACTCTCTGTTCTCCACTCTGTTATAGAACCTAAAGTCATTCTAAAAAGATAAAGCCTATTGAAAAATTTTTAAATAAGGGCAGAATAGTAGCTTTGTACACAAGCAAAATCTTCAAGAATATGCCACTAGGACATCTACACAAAAGGAAGTGCTAATGGAAGTTATTAGGCTGAAGAAAAACAATACTGATAGAGACTTAGACTACACAAGGGAACCAAGAATTCCACAAATACTAAGTATGTGAGTAAATACAAAACACTTTTTCTACTTTTAAAATTTCTTTAAAAGACAATGATTTAAAACAAAAAAATGTTTTATGATATGTAAAACTAAAATATATGTTGGTTATGATACAAAGGATGGGAGAGAGAAATGGAAGTATACTGTTGTAAAAATCTTCCATCCTATGTGACTTTGTATAATATAATCTGAAGGTAGACTGTGAAAAATTGGATGCATACTGTATACCCTGGAATAACCACTAAAAATATAAAACAGAGAGTTATGCTAATAAACTAATAGTGAAGATAAAGTGGAATGCTAAAAATATTTCAATTAATCTGAGAAATGCAGGAAAAGAGGAGAACAGAAACAAAGGACAGATGAGACTAATAGTAAATAATTAGGTGATATATTTAAACACAATTTAAATACTGATAACTGCACTAATTCTTAATGGTCTAAACACTGTAGTTGAAAGACAGAGATTGTCAGGCTGAATATAAAAGCAAACACCTACTATAACACTCTATAAGAAATGTGCTTTAAATATAAACACATAGGTAAAAAGTAAAAGAAGGAAAAATAAATATCAAATATGAAATAAGATGTGATAAAAAGAAATATGGAGTAGCTATATTAATATCAGATTTAGTAGACTTCAGAACATGGAATTTTATCAGGGATAAAGAGGGATATTTTATAATGATAGAGGGCCTGACCCATTAAGAAAACAGTAATTGTAAACATGTAATCACCTAAATAACAAAAATTCAAATGACATGAAACAAAATCTGATAGAGCTGGAGCTGGAAGGCTGGAAGGCAAATTAGACAAGTCCACAATCAGAGTTGGAAATTTTGCACCCTTCTATCAGTAACTGGTAGAATAGCAGACAGAAAGTGGATAAAGATATTTAAGACTTGAACAAGGTTTTCAATCAAGTTGACCTAATTAACATTTAAACACTCCACCAACAGTAGCAATATATACATTTTTTTCAAGTGTACTTGAAACATTAACCAGGGTAAGCCATAAAGCCACAAAATCAGTTTTAATAAATTGAAAATACAACCTAGAATATTATGGAGCGTGTTCTCTGATCACAGTGAAATTTTTAAAAAATCAAAAAATCAAGGAAGTCTCCCCAAATATTTGGAAATTAACAACACACTTTCAAAGTATCCATTGGTCAGAGGACAAATCACAACGGAAATTAGAGTAAACTTTAAAGTGAATGAAAATGGGGAAGCCAGCATGGCTCAGTCTGTTAAGTGTCTGCCTTTGGCTCAGGTCATGATCCCAGGGTCCTGGAATGGGGTCCCACATTTGGCTCCCTATTCTGCAGGGAGCCTGCTTCTCCCTCTTTCTCCCCCTGCTCATGCCCTCTCTGGCTCACTCTCTCAAATAAATAAATAAAATATCAAAATTTAAGTGAATGAACATGAAAACACAATATATCAAAATTTGCAAGGGTTGCTTTTTTAAAAGAAAAATTGTCTAACATCAATAATCTGAACTTTCAACGTAAGAAACTAAAAAGATGATCAAATTAAATCCAAGGTAATATAAGGAAGGAAATAATAAAAGTAAGAGCAAAGATCAATAATTAAAGGAAATAGACAAGAATAGAGAAAATCAATGAAACTAAAAGGGTTTTCTTTTGTTAGTTTAAAGACTCATGAATAAAGACATGTTCACGCATTTAAAGTTAAAATAAAATATTTAAAATGCATATGTTTAACAAAAACAAATTCAAAATGGATGAAAGACCTAAATGTGAGACAGAAACCGTCAAAATCCTAGAGGAGAACACAGGCAGAAACCTCTTTGACCTCAACAGTAGCAACTTCCTACTAGACATGTCTCCGGAGGCAAAGGAAACAAAAGCAAAAACGAACTATTGGGACTTCATGAAAGACCTGCTCAGTGAAGGAAACAATCAACAAAGCTAAATGGCAGCATATGAAATGGGAGGAGATATTTGCAAACACCATACCTGATAAAGGATTAGTATCCAAAATCTATAAAGAACTTAACAAACTCAACAATCCAAGAAGCAAATAATCCAGTTAAGAAATGGGCAGAAGACATAAATAGACACTTTTCCAAAGAAGATATCCAGGTGGCTAACACACATGAAAAGATGGTCAACATCACTCATCATCAGGGAAACACAAGTCAAAACCATGATGAGATACCGCCTCACACCTGTCAGAATGGCTAAAATGAGCAAAACAAGAAACAACAGGTGTTGGTGAGGATGCAGAGAAAGGGGAACCCTCTTGCATTGTTGGTGGGAATGCAAACTGGTGCAGCCACTCTGAAGAATGCATGGAGTTTCCGCAAAAGGTTAAAAATAGAACTAGCCTACAATCCAGCAATTGCACCACTAGGTATTTACCCAAATGATAAAAAAAATACAGATTCAAAGGGTACATGCACCCTGACATTTATAGCAGTATTATCAACAATAACCAAGCTATGGAGAGAGTCCAAATGTCCATCAACTGATGGAATGGATAAAGATGTGGTGTATATATACATACAATGGAATATTACTCAGCCATCAGAAAGAATAAAATCTTGCCATTTGCAGTGATATGGATGGAACTAGGTGGTATTATGCTAAGTGAAATAAGTCAGAGAAAGACAAATACATATTATTTCACTCATATGTGGAATTTAAGAAACAAAACAGGTAAATATATGGGAAGGGGGAGGAAAGAAGAGAGGGAAACAAGCCATAAGAGACTCTTAAAGACAGAGAACAAAGTGAGGGCTGATGGAGGGAAGTGGGCAGGGATGGGCTAGATCCGTAACGGGTATTAAAGAGGGCACTTGTTGTGATGAGCACTGGGTGTTGTATGTAAGTGATGAATCACGGAATTCTACTCCAGAAACCAATACTGCAGTGTATGTTAACTAAAATTTAAATTTAAAAAATGTGTATGCTTCTTAGGATTTCCCCCTTCAATGAACTTTATAACTAAACTGGATGACCCATTGGAAAGAGGGCTTTTACTGTAGTTCTATATTTATTTTTGTTGTTACCTTCTACCGATGGCAAGTGATTTCTATTTTCCATTTACAGTGATGACTCAAAATTCCTTTTTAAAATAAACATTTAGATCACCTAAACTCATTTTTACAATTGTTATTATTAACATAATACAGGGGAATGCTGGTATGGCAAAAATTATCACAGTGGCTTGCTAGTAAATTAAGTTGGGGGAACATCAGGCTAGATGATTTCTGAGGTCCCTGCTTACTCAGAAATTCTACAATTGATTTGAATATCATGCTAGAACAGTCCTCTGAAGCTCTGCATGTGAACTATGAAAACAGAAAAGGAAAAAGGCCATCTCTATACATCTACATAACACGTCTGTGCATTATTCATAAATAAATGAGCAGAGCTATACGTTTATCTCAAGAGAAAATGAAAACCAGTGTTTTAGATAATCATTATTCATTTTGAACTCCCAGTTCTGTGACAAAGAATATGAGATTTACTGTAAATAGAGCATGAAATTAGATAAAATAAAATATGCTGACAGACTCATTTTTAACCTGAATATTCAATGTCAATCACTGAGATTTAGCTTCTGCTTTAGTGAGAAATATCCTGGAATGAGTTTTTCTAGTAATGTAAGGTCCTAATTTGGTAAAGAATTCATCCAGGAAATTTCTTTTTACCTAACCAAACAGATGGTTTTAGAAGCCTCTCCTTTGTGCTCAGTACTTGGCTTATCAACTCCTTTTTTGGGAGTATGTGTATTATTTCCATTTGTCTTCAATAACTTTTCTTTCATTTGAATTTAACTAAATTCACCCAATGTCTTTTTGGTTGCAGCCATTCTGTCACTTACTCCCTGCTCAATTTGGAAAAATCTCAACATTTGAGAAAGGAAAGTCAAGCTTATAAAGACCCTTTCTTTCATCAAGTGTTAGTGGCACAGCATGATAGAGAAAGCCCCACTTAATACTGTACCTATCCAGAATGCTTGGGAAGGGGTCCTAGAGGCAAGGATCCAAAGCTTTTGTGAAATTTTCTAGGTAGCCAATTCACATATCAAAAAGGAAATTTTTCATCAAACCCCAAAATTTATACATTTGAAACTCTACTCTCTGTATTAGAACTCATTTAAAAACTTTTCAAGTATGACCATTTTTGGAGAAAGGATAATGGTACTAATCCTAAGATTGAAGAGAATTACAAAGACTTCTCTGCAGCCAATATACTATTTTGAACGAAGGAGACTAAGTATGTTGGTTTGCATCCCCCGGGAACAGAACTTAAGAGGGAGAGTTTCAGGCCGATAATCTAGTAGGGCGTGCTCTCCAGAGATATGTGTACATTCATCTATAAGGAGGCAGGAAAAGCAAGATTGTATGGAGAGAAGGTGGCCCCAAATATGTTTGCACCTGAGGCTTGAGCACATCCTACAGGAACCCCTGAAGAGGGAATGGTCTGTCAGTTTTGATGCCAAGTGAGACAAGAACTGGCCTTTGGTGTCTTTGTATCAGCTGGTTGTTGGGACGCTCACTGAGACAGGGTACAACCTTGGCCAGGCAATTCTCTGCCTGCTGGTAATTCCCAGTGTGCCCTGGCCACAGACAATATTCTCTGCAGTCAGGATGCAATGGCCCAGAAAAGCATTCTAGTATCCACTACACCAGATTATTGCATTTTTTTGTTGTCACCTGAGAGATACACTCATGCTTTTTGTTTGCAGTTATGAATGTCCTTCTCTACTATACTATTAATTTTTGATATCTGTTGGCAGTGTCAGGAGAAAGGTTGCATGAATATGTTCATATTTCTGTACATTTGGCTTTCTAAACAAAGAGTATTGGCACCTGGATGGAAGGATGATTGAATACTAACCCTAAAGATAGAAACTTTTAGAAAGATAAAGAGATTTACATTTCTGGAGCTATTTGTTTACCATCCAGGGTGGTGAAGTAGAGACCGTTTCCTCTTTTCTGTAGAGAACTTTTGGATCTGTTTGTAAGTGATCTCTCTCTTTCTCCCCCTCCCTTTCTCTCTCTCTCTTTCCCTCTCTCTCCCTCTCTCTCTCTGTCTCTCCTTTCTCTCTCTCCCTGGTGAAGAGGAGGGGCAAATGTATCAGCAGCAGCTCCTATGTGAGCTCCAAGCTTCATAACTTTGGGATTTCCCTTCTGTGTTGCAAACCTCACTATATGATTTCCCAGCATTTGTTTTGTTTTTACATTCCACACAAAGGTAAAATCGTATGGTGTTTGTCTTAATTTCACTTAACATAATACCACCTCATTCCACCCATGTTGTCGCAAATGGCAAGACTGTGTTCTTTTTAATGACTAATATTCCATTGTATATATGTATTATATATTCTTTATCCATTTGTCTATTGATGGACATATAGGTTGTCTCCATATCTTGGCTGTTGTAAATAGTGCTGCAATAAACATAGGCATGCATATGCCCTTTCAAATTAGTGTTTTTGGTTTGGGAAGATAAATTCCTAGAAATGGAATTTCTGGAGCATATGGTTGAAAGAGGAGAAATAGTTGGGGCTCAGCTGTGAGAAGGCCAATACAATATCGTCCAGCCAAGAGCAATGGAGCAATGCCCACAAGTTTCAAAACTTAAGGTCTAATGTCTGGTACCAACTCTTGTTACAACCTTGGACAAATCATTTAACCTCACTGGGCTTCTGTATCCTAATCTACAGGAAATCTATGAGATTCCTTCCAAATCTAAATTCAAACAATTTAGAAGGACGTAAATTAAGATAATTTCATGAGCCAGAGACAGAAAGGTCAATGGAAATAAAAAACACAGGAAGAGGATGGGAAGGCAATTAGAATTCATTTAAGATATGTTGATTTCAAAATGTTAACAAGACAGATTGAATATGTTCAGAAGACCAGCTGAAAAGAGAGCCCCAGAAGCAGGAAGAGGGGCTCTGGCTGGAGTTCAGATTTAGAAGGAATTTTCATAGGCAGGAGAGTAGATGAAACTGTTAGGGACAGACTGGAAAGGAGGGCAGTGAAGCCATCAGAGCCGGCGAAGGTGGCCCTGAGAGGTAACACAGGGAACAGGCTCTTGGCAAAGCGTGATCAGAGAGGCAGAAAGTCCTGGGAGGCCAGGGAGCAAAACGAAGGCTGCAAGGAGAAAAGCCTGTCAGATCAAGGGTTAAATGCTTTGGAGAGCAACTTGACCTAAAAAAGCACTCATCCAGATGGGCAGTGCTGATACAAATCAGAGGTTTCAGAGGGAGAGGATGGTGGAAAAGACTGGCTACTAAGGCAAACTGTGCTCAGAGGCATTTGCAGGCAGTATGACTAGGGAAACCTCCGAAAGCGGGTGGGCGCTTTTCTCCCAGCCTGGTCCACATGACACTTGCATTAAAATTACCTGGAGTGTTGTTCAAAATGCAAATTTCTTGGTCTCCTTGCAGAACCAATGACTCATAATCTCTGGGGAGGATGCTCTGGGTCTCTTCATTAGAAACTCTACTGCCCCACATTTATTCTTATGTCTGCAGCCCAGGGGGCTTCGGCGCGTTCTTGAAATGTATGGAGGGAGTCAGTAGAAAGACATAAAATGAAGAGATGAGGAAGCTGACAGACAGCAATCTTGAAAAGGCAAAATGGGACCTAGGGCACCAGGAGAGGGAATAGCCTGAAAGAAAAATTCCACCCATCTCCACGGATATCCTGCTCACTGTGGCAGAAACCCACGCTCAACAGAGCAGCCAGCAAGTTCCCCATGAAAAGTTCTGTCTTGTGTCTCCTCCCTTGGTAATGCTATCTTGCCATCTACAGTGACAGTCTCGATGCCAGAAATGTAGCAGGGGCTGAAGTCTCGGCAGAAGGCAGAGCCCCCGATGAGTTCCCCAACCTTTCCGGCAGCAGTGGGGAGAGCACGGACAGCTGGTCCCAGCTTGCCAATGAGGAGGACAATCTGGATGACACGAGCAGCTTTCTGCAGCTCAGCGAGCGATCCATGAGGTACCTGCTTGTTACTTGACTTCCCAGGGAAGCAGGTCTCAACACAGATTCTAAAAATACTTTCTAAATGGTTCTTTACAAAGGGTCCCTGGTAGAGCAAAAAAGAAAGCTCCTGCTAGGTCAGGGTGCCTGCCTGTCATGATTTGTGCTGAGAGCTTTCTTAATATCCAGCGTGACTTTAATTACCTTGGCCGAGGTTAAGAGTCAGCTGTATTCCTTTCTCTGTAAGCCCCAGCTAGTGCATTCAATAACGACTGGGAATTTTTAAATAAGAGCTGCTGTTACACCTGGTGTGTTTGATACTTTCTCTCTGGTTCATTTGTATTTCAGATGCAACCCAGGCTGGGTTTACATGAGGCAAGTGTTTCCACATTGTGTTGTGTTGTTTGGCCTAATTGTTTCTCCCCTTTCTCTTCCCTGCCCTGTGTATTGTTGCTCTGAGAAAGCAAGAGAGGAGTTAATGAAAGACCAGATTTGGAAAGACCCAACCCCATCAGGAGACATAAACTAAACACCATCCCTCTGTGAGGTGGAAATGAAAAGAATCTCCACATTTCTGCCCCAAGTCTTATTTGATACTGGACAAAATCTGCAGACTTTCCAGAAAGGCCAGTGGGAAAACGGGATTCAGATGCATTTGGGTGTAATGGCTCCTTGACAGTCTTATTTCTGGCAGTTTAGTCTGTTTAGACTTAGGAAAATTTCACAGTGTTAAACACTTTGTCTAAAATCTCCCCAGACTGGTGGGAAATATTACAATATGGAGATAAAAAACAAAGAGAATTTAAATCTCTAGACTTAGCAGAACTTTATGCGGTTAATTGCCTTCAGTGCAATGTTTGAGTCATCAGATTTCAATCAGTGAACATATTCAATGCCCCACATAAAACCCAAAGCAGGAATTTGAAATTGAAGGAGTCCAGTTTGTTACTCATGGTACTCCCCAGGGAAGACTGTGTCATTACATGACACACGACACTCACCCTTTAGAAACCTGACTTGGAAGAGATGTATGAGGAAACTCGATGGGTTCACTGAAATTGGATGCATTCCATTCTGCAAGTACAGACAGAGCCTAAAAATTGGCTCAAGTCTACTATGTTTCAGCAACTAAGTTTCAAGCTAGTAACTAGACCATATGTTGGTTGTGTAACCTAGGAAAATGATTCAACAGCCCTCCTTCTCCATGATACACAAGGTATCAGATGCTGCTTCTCAAAGATTTTATGATAAAGGAGCTAAAGAAACTTTGGCATTGCCCAACTTCATATCTGTAAATTCTGCAGTCCCACAGGAAAACAGTCAGCCAGGTGCATATTCTGTGGAATGTCCCTCAGAAAAGCCCCTTGAATGGCAAAAGGGGAACGTGTGTCTACTGGTTTCTGTCAGAAGTCAAGAAGCAGGCAAATGAGCATTCTGATACCTCCCCCAGCCAGCGTTCTTAGAAGTATCTCAGTCTCCGTGGGTATACCAAAGAGTCTCTTGCTGACAGATAAACATCCTCACTATAGCTAGAATGAGGAAGACAAAAGTCATGCTGATTGTCACCCACTAGGTATGGCCCAGTAGGTAGGACACCAGTGCAGAAATTCAAAAACAGTGATGACTGGCTGAAGCCAAAAATGTCTTTTGTTGTGTCTTCCCGTAATTTGTCCAGAAATAAGCATTAATTTAGGAGTCCCCCAACAATATTCTTCTGGGGACTAAAAGAAGGACCTCTTAGAAAGAAAGATGGAACGTCAGTGTTGGCAGTGTGGCCAGGTGGTGGAGACAGGCATTAATATGTAAACTTTTGCTTTGTCAGCAATGGCAACAGTAGTGCCACTAGCAGTCTTGGCACTATGGACCTGGACATTTATCAGGAAAGCATGCCATCTTCTCCCATGATTAAGTAAGTAGCCACTGAGATGCAGTGATTGTGAGACCACTATTCTAATTCCATCTGGCAATCCATTTTGATCATTCAGACTGTCCCCAACCACTGAATCATCATGTCTGTACCGCCATGGTTCCACGTCACTGGAGCAAGAACTGGGGCTTAGAATAGTCCTTTCCTACCACCACTGTTTTCTGGATTTCAAATCTGCCCCCTCTGATAAAATCATTTTGGAAAAAGTTTATCCATATAATCAGAAATATAGTCATTTTACATCATTGGACACAGAGAAGTGAAATCCTTTTAAATCACACCATGCTAACCAACAAAGACTATTGTTCAATAGAATATAATATGAATGGTTTTTCTTTCACGTGTAGACAACTGGGATATTCAGTACCAAATGTGTCTATTACCAAACGGTGCCACAATGTAGATATGTCATTACTATGCAGTGACTCTGCTTCCCAAGACCTCGGAATCTTCCAAAAGACCAAGGGGAAATGCACTTCGAGGAGCACAACATGTGTTACACAAAATCCAGTGCAGAAAAGGAGAGCCTAAGGTCAGGGCTACATCCAGAATTTGTAATTATTCTGGAAAAGTAAATGAATTGAAATCTATTTTTGACCATTACAACTTAGCTTATGACTATCTGGACATCTCAGAAAAATTAAAGCAAAATATAAGATGAATGCTGCTCCCGAATCTACTTCCTCAGTTACTCTCTATAGCTAAGTCATTTTTGCTTCACTATGAAGTCAGGTATCCTGCCTGCAGGAGTAATGCTTAGTGATTGAAGGACTCAATCCTTTGTTGTTCCTTACCGCCATTATTCACAAGTAGAGGTGAATGTACACATGATCTTGGATTTGTTTTGTTTGGTTTTTTAAGAGTAGAGCCAAAATACAAAGAAAAAATTACTTTGGGGTAAATTTATTTTTCTCAGGAAACATTTGTTTAGCTACCTTTTTCCATCTTTCGCCAGGGTTAGAGCCTAGGACCCCCCCACACATAGATGCATTCAGGCAAAACCAAAATGCCCACCACCCATATCAGCATCCTGCAGCTCTGCGATAGCAGAAACTGTCCCTACCATGTGTCATTTCACTTATCCACTTGCAGAGATCTAGCACAGACTCTAGACCCTTGGGAAATTGGTCATTCTTCTAGAAATAATTCCGTGTGCACAACTAGACTCTGTCAACATCAGGAATACAGTGGAATTTACAGCCAGTAAATCTTAGCAGTAATAGAAAATAGAAGGGAGAATAATCTCATAAAAATACACATTTTAAGAACTCCTCTATTCTGAATTTTCAGCCCCTACAAAAACATAGGGCAACCAAAGTCTTCCCAAGATGGTCACCTCCTTTCAGCTGTTGGGACGTATGCTCTCATTTGGGAAGCATTTACTGAGTCCTGACATTACATCAAGGCTTCCTAACAAGTTCTCACTGTATGAAAACACTTCAAACACGGAAGGTGGCTTTATCTAATGAAATACTTCAGTTATGTCTCTAGTCTTTTATCACCTCCAGCCTACTTCATCCTCCTGATAGAAAAAGAAAAATCCCCATTTTAACTGAGATATTTTGTTGTACAATTTAAGTTTTGCTGTTCATTGGCTGTTTTTTCCCTTATTTCCGATCAAAGAACCACAAACATTAGAAAAATATTTTCCTAGACTACAATGTACATTTGTTGCTATCATAGTTTAGGGGGAAAAAACATCACTGTGCCAGGATGGAAACATATGGTCCTTTAAATGATAAGTCAAATACAGAAGAAGGATAAGTCTCCAAATCAGATCTAGTGGCCTAGAAGATATTTCCTTGATTGTTCACACCAGTGAAGGTTTATGGAAGAGGAGTTGAGAAGAGAAAGCTGCATTTCTTAACCTCCCACACCAATTACCCCAACAAAACTACATAGTTTTTCTGGCCTTTTTAAAGGGCCAGGGCTGTTTATTGCAGACCCAATAATCCTATGTAACAGCCACACCGATATTTCCCCGGTGTTACTTCCCTCTTTGAAAACAATAGATCTAGAACGAACTTCAGAAGCTTTTAGATCAATAAGATCCATCACCTCATTGTCCATTTACAACTTACTCTTCCTAAACATTACCAACCATATACTGTTGTTTTCTCCCAAAGTGAATTAGTAGAAGAAAAGGAGATTCTTAAAGGACAGTCAGAAAACGTAGAGGGTAAGCCACATTCCCATCATTTTGACACACAATTTGCCTGTGATCTCCCCATGGAAAGCGTAGTAAGCTTGGACTTGTGTCTGTGTTCAGAAGCTGCCTCTGGAGCACCGGTGGGAGCAGCCAGCCCCCAGGGGAGCCTGCTGGTGATCAACTTTGACCTGGAGCCAGAGTGTCCTGATGCTGAACTTCGAGCCACTCTGCAGTGGATAGCTGCCTCGGAACTTGGGATCCCCACCATCTACTTTAAGAAATCTCAGGAAAACCGAATTGAAAAGGTACCCTCTCCTGTGTTTGGATGTAAATAAATTGTGCTTTTATCACTGCTGGAAACCCGGTAAATTCCCAGTCAATTCATTTAAATTTGAACTATTTGTTCTTTTCACCTTAAAATTGTGACTAGAACTTTGAAACCTTCCACCTGAATGTAGATAATCATGATAACTGTTTCTTTGACCCTCAGTTGATCTCAGCTCCTTGGTGACAATGAGAAAGTGAAGCGAGGAGATGGGAACTTTCTCAGAGTCTAGTGTTTTGTTTCTTTGTTTGTTTTTGTTTTGATGCTTCCTTGCTCTGGAACCAACCTCCTCATACCACTCAATTAAATAAAAGGTAGAAGGGAAACTAAAGTGAGGCCATACTGATATTTAAAACAGACTGTGGCATGGTGTCAACGAGAGGCATGTGTAATCCCCTACTGAACAGGTTTGCATTAGGCATGGGGGAATAGATACCTTGCCAACATCTAAATTAATAGCAACTATCACTCTCCCTATCTCTTAAACTTCCCACTAACTATTATAGAATCTTATTTATTAAGATTGAAGCACAAATCCATCCGCCAATGTCTTCAAGCTCAATTTCCCCTTATTTAAAAGCATGCTCCTTCTAAAGATGTTCAAATTATTAATAATGTTGCCGTATGAGCTTCCGATTGCTGTGTAACAAACTGTCACAAATTTGCTAGGTTAAAACAACACTGCCCAGCTCTGTTGCCAGAAGCTGGGTGAACTCTACTTTGCTCTCTGCTTAGGGACTTGCAAAGCAGAAATCAAGATGGCAGCTTGGCTGGACACTTGTCTGAAAACTGTGGGGAAAAACAAGTTTCTAAGTTTGTTCAGGTTGTCCTAATTCAGGGTCTTGTGGTTGTAGGATTGAGGACCCTTTTTTTTTTTTTTTGCTGTGCCCCTTCTAGAAACTGCCAGCATTCCTTGTCATGTGGACCCCTCCATGTTCTCATGCAGTCAACCTCTCATACTTCTTCTGCCACCAACCAGAAAACTGTTTTTAAAGGGTTATACAATGAGATTAGGTTCACCAGATAGTCTCCTTTTTGATTCACACATTATTAACTAAAGAATCCCTCTTGCCATGTACATAATAAGGGCAAATTTTTTCATCCTATTCATGGTCATGAGGATTAGGGCAGAAATCTTGGGAGCTGTTTTAGGATCCTGCCTATCACTGCCATGGAGCATTTTTTAATGTCTTGTTGTCACAAAGTACCCCCACATAATGCATTATACTTGTTTCTCAATAACCCTGTGAGAAGCGCCAATGGCTATTATTATCCCTTTGTAATGAGCAAGTCAGGGCTCAGAGAGGCTGGCCCATGAGAGAGTCCTCTCGTAGGGATGGCTGAGCTTAGTCCTGGAAACTTCTCAGTAGTGTTTCTCTCAGGTTAAATTGCCTTGGAGTTATGAGCTGGATTTTTTAAAAATATATAATTGCGTTTTAATTCTCCTTGTCAAAATCTAGCAGCCTGAAATGAAAAATCCTTTACCACCTTGCTTGTGTACATGGTAATTAGAACAGCTTCCCCATTTCTGCGTCACCAGCCAATGGCATTGGCTACTGGAAAAACTGAGAAAGAGACCTAATTTATACTGCCCTCTCCCACATCAGCCTCTCTCTTCAACCAATAACTTATCTTTCTCTTCGTGTCTAGGACTTCCTACCATTCTATAGCGTCTGAATCTAGATACTACCCTACACTTGTCATACCTTTGTTGTCAAGGTAATGAGTGGCTCCCTATTTGATACGTTCTCCTCCACCTTACCATCCAGCCTGCCCAGCTCAAAGAGTATAGCGAAAGAGCATTCCACATTGGACCCCTCCGTCTTGTCATACACGATCCTAAGGACTCCCTGCCCTGGGGAGAAGAACAAAAACATTCTCAGGCAAAGTGCATCCTCAAATTCCTGGAAAAATGAAAGACAGGCTGGTTTCCAACTTTATCTCCAGAGCGTGACTTGGTGCATTTTCTGATGGTCTCTTAATGAAGTCGATTTTTATACAATCCACCATTTTAAAGAAACAACGTAGTGATGTGTCTCATAAATCCTTATCAGCTGAAAAGACAAGGGGTGTGTCACCAACTTGATTACTAACTTGATTATGTAAATCAGGTCCAGACTTGATATTTATTTATCCTCATTAATTTTCAATTCTCGGAGGGGATACCTGCCTTTGCTCATTGCTGTTTTTCTGAGAAAATAAACACCCCACTAGTGTTATCAAGAAAAACATGAAGCAATGTTTTACTCATTCAATGTAGCATCAGGTCAAGGAGCTTATTTCTAAGTAATGTAACTTTAGGGACAAATAAGCTAATTATTTTCAGAGTCAGTGAACGTTCTCTACACAGAGTGGCTTGTCCATAAATGGGCACTGTTTGTTTTCTGAGACAGAACTGGTCAAAGAAAGCAAACCCGTAAGCAAAATGTTGATATCCTTTCTCTTATCAGTGCTGCATCTGGAAACCTCTTTCTGATTGTTTTTCTTAATTAGTTAAGTAGTTATTTTCAAGTAGTGTGGAAGAGAGATTGTGGCCTCCCATGAGGCTGTGTCACACATAAAAGCATCAGTGTCTCGCGGGCTCCTTCTCAGTTTGGGGAAGATTAAAGAAGCATCTCTGTTAAGTTCAGAAATGTCATTTTCCCACCATCACTCGAGTATTAAACATCACTCACAGATCTATGCCCTGAGTCCCATTTGTATGAATTCTGAACTTTTAAAATAAATTAATTTAGTTAGCAATTTTCCCGCTAGGATGTGCCCCACTCTTCCACCCCCCTACCTTATGACAGTACAGGTGTGAGCTAAAGGGGAGAGGGTATCAGAGTAAATACTGAAGGAGCTCATCTTTCCCACCATCGACCTTGGAGTTGAAGGGCACTTAATTAAAGTCAGCTTATAATGAATTTCAGCCCCATTTCAATTCAAAAGGCAAATTCCAAACATTTTTAGTGCTCCACGTAGTGTCACTCTTTTCTGATAAAATGACACTTTTGTTTTTAAGCTTTCTCTTTCATGGTGTTTTTTTCTACTCACTAAAATGCTATGTCCACTTGAAAGTCGTACACTCAGAACATTCATCAAATGTTTATCGGGCACGTATAATACACCAGGCACTGTTCTAGGCTCTGGGAATATAGGGAACAAAAAGAGACAATATTTCCGACCCATGGAGTTTCCATCCTAGTTCAGGAGGGACCCAGAGTAGGGTGAATATAGACTAGGAGAAGCTCAGATTGTTAAAGAGAAATCTTGAAATGTGATGGAAGCTTATTTTAGAAACGGGAGATGACGGACACATTGGAAGTGGGATTTCTCACACCTCAACTATGAGCTAAATGCACAGAATTACCTGGGACACTTATTTACAATTCATATGCCTAGGCCTTTCCTTGGCCTTGATCACATACAGTGGGGCCCAGAAATATACATTTTTTAACAACTTCCTTCAAGTGAAGTCATTGTGATGAGTATAAAGTTTGAGACCCCCTTCCATAAGAAATATCTTGAAGGACTGGCAGAATTTGAGGTGCGCTTTAAGTATCCTAAATTCCAGGGCAAAGATCGCTGAGAATCCTAATGCCTGATGATTTAAAACAGTTTGTAAACATCATTCACAGTGGCTGACACTATATGCAACTGATGAATCACTAAATTCCACCCCTGACACGAGTGCAGCGTATGTTAACTAAATTGAATTTAAATAAAGAATTTTTTAAAAATGTAATCTACTTAACTCAAAGTGAAAAAAAAATCATGAAGGTAATTGTTTCTTTTAAAAATGACATAGATTGGCCAATTATTCTGCCTTTTAGATACCTTGTATCCTAGCTCCTTTTCTAAATCTAATGAGCTTCTGTGAGTTGGAATGGCCTGATGACTGACTTCACTGTAAATCAGTGCCTTTTTCATCTTTATGCATTTGAGAATTACTTCCTTTTCTTGGAGGCAATGCAGAGAACAGAGGAAAGAGAAGAAACAGGTGGATGCATACTTCCTCAAGAAAGTGAGGGTCAGAAGAGACATGACCTCACCTCTAATTTCTCATTCCATTCTACATGGAAAGTGGTGGAAGGACAATAAGAGAAGATAGGAAGGAAAAATAGGGAAGAATTATATACTGTCTTAACTGAGACTACCTTAATACCATAGACTGAGCTGCTTATACGAGACATTTACTGTTCACAGTTCTGGAGGCTTCAAAGTCCAAAATCAAGGTACCAGCAGATTCCATTCCTGGCGAGGGCCCTCTCCCTCCCTCTGTCCTCATATGGTAAAGAGAGCAAGCTGTGGTGTCTCTTCCTTTTCTTATAAGGGCATAAATCTTATCACAGGAGACCCATCCCCATGACCTCCTCTAAACCTAATTATCACTCAAAGGTCCCACCTCACAATACCATCACATTGGGTTTTGGAGGTTCAATATATGAATTTGGTGGAGAACACCAACATTAAGTGCATAATGGATACTAAATCCCTTTGTTTATAAATGTAAGAAATTATCTTGAGTTGACCCCTTTGTCAAGGTTCTCAAACTCAGTGTGCACTAGAATCACCTGGGGAGATTTATAGACCCAGACACTCTGGCCAATTAAATCAGAATCTCCTCTTGGTATGAAGCCCAGACATTGGAGTTTTCTAAAGGTCTCTAGTGGTTCCAGGGTACAGCCAAGGCTGATAATCATGGCTCTACAGGCCATAATTGCAGGAGCAATATAAAAACCAACTCACTTGTGCTTAATAAAATGGAATTCTGCCTTGGAGCAAAAGAAGGTAGTTACTTTCAGAAATCCAAGCTGAGTGTTTTTTAAAAATCTCACAGCTTGCCACAACTCCCATAGATTCTACCATAGGATTTTGTAAACAATTGATCTAATTTAGTAAATGTGCCTGTGAACATAAAGGTCCTCTACCATGTGACACTCTTCTTCAAATGAGTCTGCCAATGCTACACTATGACAGGATATAAATTCTTCTAGTTTCCTAAGACAAAATATTTGCTCAAGGAAATGCTCTATAGAAAAGGAACCTAATTATTATTGATTATGACATGGCAGGAAATGAAAATATTTGGTTTTTATTTTTCAGTGCATTGGAATGAAAAACTCAGATCCTTGACATACTGAAGCTGATTATAAAATTACCAGAGCAAACACATGGACAGGCAAAATGAAAGATCTGGGGCCAGCTGCTAAGTTGAATATGGTTTTAAAGGCTATAGTAACAAGCTGGGAATGTCCTTTCCTGGCTTCTTCACAATCTTAGACTCATTTTTATTTAGAAATTTCTTGCAGTCAAGGAAGAAAAGGAAGTGTAAGGCCTTCTTGCTCATCAGACCCACAGATGTTTCAAGGTCTTGATGTCTGAGATTAAGTCATCATATCCTCAGAGTAGGCTATATTTAGTGGGACCAGATCATTTTTAAAAGCTGCTTTATTGGGATATCAGACTGGATTTAGAAATCATGACACAGATTCTAGCCTGTGACCATTCCACAAACTAATGGCAGTGTGGCTACCTGGTGGGGCATTTGACAACTTTGGGTCAGCGAACATCATCCTGTGGTCATCACCACAGTGGGAGATCCTCCTTCAGCAAGTCGTAAACAGATGGAAAGAAGCTAGTAATTGAGCTTCTAAAGAGGTCTGAGCCTGAGAGCCTTCTGGGAAGGGCTTAGCAAATATTAACATCTGCCCCAGAGTTTTGATTGTCTCTTAGAGCAGAGACTCAGGGATAAAAGTTGGAAACAAAATGGTAGCCCAGTGAGCCAGAGTTGATAGAGAAAAAAAAAAAGGAGCTGAGGCTAATTTTATATTTCTGTGTATTTTATGTTGACTGCATCTTTATAAGACATGTTAAGGGAGAGGAGACAACCTCAAGGGCTGGGTTTGGCCTAAGGCCATTGGTGACACTTGAGGGAAGTCTTGAAGAGAAGTCACCAACTTATGAACCTCTCACAATGAAACCTCAGAAACTTGATGTTCAAGCCATCTCCACTGGTAACACCTACTTTCTAGACTTCCAATAAGAGCTGGAAAAGTCTGATTTGTCAAATCATGCAAAGACATCCTAGCCTTTCTCTCTTTTTCTCTGCTGCTTCACGTTTTCATCATTTGTCCAGCAGAAAACAAGCCTCAGATCATTCATACATGCCAAGATATAAATAACAGCTCACAAATTTATTTTTATGCATCTCCGTAAATTACTAATAGCTGCTAGGAATGTTCTCCTATCTGAAGGTATTTGCCTTTTAAGCAAAGTCTTCACCTAAAACATTAAGCTCCCTAAAATTTCAGGAATCTGACGGACAGGAAGCTAGGCAAAAGTTGCAAAGGGGTCCCAAACAACTGGTTGTCTCTGAAATGCTATCACTGAGACCAAGGGAGCTGAATGGAGCTAACCTTCCATTGCTGTTCTAGTGAACAGTGAAGAGAGGTCCTGGCTATCCTACCCCACAACATACACAACACTGTCAGTCACAAGGCGGTAAGACAAATGCTCCATGATCAGATTTCACTGGGCTGCTTGCCCGCTACCGTTTCTCCAGTCTAGGCTCCGTTCAGCCTCAGCCTACAGCCACCTCTGTGGAGCATCCTATCAATAGAAAATTATTGACTAAACAGCTTCAAGATCCCCATGTTTAAATTACATACGTGTAAATACATTACATAAAACTTAAGGATGAATACTTAGATGAGGTCCATCCTTGATGATTCTGGATGCCATCCCATATTTCACATAGTCTTCTTGGTCATTCTGAATGTATTTGACTCACATTTAGTCATTTGTTCCTTCTCTCATGCAGCAAATATTTACTGAACACCTATCAGGTACAGGCACAAGATAGTAAGATAAGGCTTAGGTGTTGTCCTTCCCTGGGGGATTATTATCTATAAGGTAGTTGCCATTGGCCTCCTATCTGTCTCTTTTTTTACATCATCCTAAAGATCATGCACAAGTGTTCATCTCACAAGACCTCAATTTTCATCTGTAAATGCCTGCTTCACAGAATTGTTGACAGAGCTGAATGAGATCACATGCCCAAATGTACTTCCTATAGGTTTTGGCCTTTAATAACTGTCACTTTTCTTTAAAAGTATCTGCCTAAGGAGTTTGAGAGGCCTTCACCCTGGGCTTCATCCCACAGTGTCATGAAGGGAACAATCTACAATGATTTTCCATCTTCCAACACTTCGACTCACAATTCACCTGCAGCCAAAAACGTGGTCTCTAAGTTGTGGTCAAATGAAGCTGGTACCAATAACTGGGTGACCAGTCTAGGCTGTTTCTTTAATCTTTCTTTTTCCTTTTGCAATGGAAAGCCAACGTCTCTCGAAATGTGATGATATGGGGGAAGCGATTTTTCAACATGGAGTGAGGAGCCAGTAAGTGACCATACCCAAAAGCTTAGCACCTGATTTATTTAGCCTGAATGTATACATCCAATGAGAGATTATTTGAGACAGGTAGAAGGTGCTGGGAGCTATGCTGTAGAGTCCTATCAGAGAGAGTCCAACCCAGAGAAAAGCAGACCTGAGGAAACTCTTGAAATATCTGAAAGACAGACTCTTGAAAGAAGAATTCCATCTAGTCTCTGGCAGTCAATGGATGACAACTGCTCTGAAGAAGAAAATTCCAGTTCACTTGAAAGAACTCTCTAACAGTCTGAATTGTCTAAAAAGAAAATAGACTGTCCTGGAAAATAGTCCCCTGTCACCAAAGACTAAAAATATAGCCTAGACAGCGGTTGGCTTTGGAAGAATGATTGAATGAGATGACTTTGAGGCTCATCTGTGATACGTGAGTCCTAACTCTATGCTTTATCTTAGTTTTTAGATGTCGTGCGGCTGGTTCAGCAGAAGTCCTGGAAAGTGGGAGATATCTTTCATGCAGTTGTTCAGTACTGCAAAATGCATGAGGAGCAGAAGGAGCGGACCCCAAGTCTCTTTGACTGGCTCTTGGAATTGGGATAAGACAGCTAAGCCCTTAGAGTATTCCTTTCCTTTATTCCAGCTTAGATTACAGTGGTTTGCTCTAAATGCTCTAAACTTTCTCAAAACATCCCATCACATCAGCAGAGCTATAAAAAATCTGCTCTTCAAGTCTACTGCACATGGAATAAATCTGAGGAAAAGCAATAGGTCTGTACAAGTCAAGACAACCTATGAGTGAGTTCGAAAGAGCTTGTATTAGAATGGCTGGAGAAACAAATATTTTAATGGGCCCTAAACTGAAAGCTTACAATGAGGCCCCAAATCCAGGCAGGTTGTTCTTAAATATTTTTAATAATATAAAATGATGTGTAGTGTCTCTAATTATGTGAATCAACTAGAAGCAAAGTCACTAGTCAAAATTTGTAAACTATGATGTAACCTTTATTTTACCTTTTCAAGCTGATTAAGGGGCTCTCAGCACTGGTCAACACTTCAGATACGGGTGAGAAATTTCCAGAATTTTGTTACAAAGGACTTTCACTATCAGACCAGTATCAGTGGTTATCAACAGAAGTGCAGGAGTATTATTGACGATTGATGTCCTCTACCGAGGTGATTTCATTTATTCACTTCAACTCACTGATAGTACTCTGCACCTCCCCAACATTATCTGTGTTCCCAGCTAACCAGAAAACTATTGGTTTTCAGTTGAGAGTGAGAAAGACTGAAGATTGTCTTGTTTCTGTCTCTGTATTACTTGGGTATCATGCTCACAGAATTCCTACCATAAGAAAGAGCTTTCTTACAAAAAAAAAAAAGTCTTTTGAGATAAAATCTGCTTGTGTATTGAATTATATAAGATATAAACTTTCATTTTATTTTTATTGTAAATTATGAAGAGATTATTATCTTAAATAATATATTGAGTTATTAGAGCTTCATAAAACACGAGGGGGTTGTTGTCTTAAGTGTCGTATCTTGACACTCGAGCTCAGTGCTTTTATTATCAATGTGTTGGTTCTGGTATGGCAGACCTACTGCCTGGGTGACATTTAAAATGACAGACGCAGGATTTGACGTAACCCGCTAGGATCATACACTCTTCCCGATTCAAAGATATTGGCGCTTCATGTGGGAAGAAGAAAATCTTAGGACATTTAATTTATTTTAATAACAGAGATTTACTCTTCTGAAAAATAGAAGTATCTCACGTCTCTCCCTTCAACTAAATGAGGTACACTGGCTTTATTTTCTTGACCAAAGAAGGTGTTTATTAAAGATTTCCTGAAATACCATGCTTTTACTCTATTTTTAAAAATTGTGAAGTAATTTTAAGTGTGAACAAGGCCCCATGCCATCAATGCCGGCCTTATGCGTCAATCACATGTTAAAATGTCAAGAAAGCTTGTAAGCTTTACTTCCTTCTTCACCACACACCAAGGACTCCTCCCCAGTACTCACCAGCCATTTATTCTATTAATGGTTCAAATTGAGGATATGTGTTTAATTTGTCACATTAACAAAATGTCAAATTTTAAAATGTATCCATTATCTCAAGCTGAAAGTTCTTTGTGCTACTAAATGGAAAAGGATATATTTATTTTTTAAAAATCCCAGAATATTGTGTGTAGACGTTTGTTGTGCTCAAATGAATGTTTACGTATCCTATAAAGCACAAATACTGGATTGTAACCGTGTGATCAAGTTATATACGTGTCGTACCTAACGTTGCAAACTAATCAATAAATTTTTGTCGCCAAATTGTGGATCCTTTTTTCTCCAAAAGTGGCTAAGTGCCTCATAGAACACAAGAGCCATGATATGATTGGATGAAGGTAGATTATCCTCTAGATAAGCTTCATTGTTACACGTTCAACTTTCGAATAAGCCAATGGTCTTTGAGTAAATTAGTTAGCATCAGTGATATTCATGAAAATTAGCATTTCTCAACCTTGGCACTATTGACATTTGGGGCTAAATAATTCTTTGATTCAGGGGGTTGTACTGTGCCTTCTAGAATGTTTAGCAGCACCCCTGGCCCTTATCCACTAGATGCCAGTAACCACTTCCTTCTGTTGTGACAACAAAAAATGTCTCCCAACATTGCCAAATGTCCCCTTGGTGACAATAATCACCACCAGTTAGGGGCTGCTGGTATAAATAATGCACTGAAGAGGTAGACCCTGGGGCTCTGGAAGGTGTTAGGGTAAAGGAAGAGGAGCCTGTAGTGTAGCCCGTAGTCTCTAGTCTAGGGAATCCCTGTAGGAACTGGATAACCAGGCCTTTCCCTCTCATCTTCCCAAGGCCCGTGGGCTGTGGCCTTTACAGCAAGTCTGGGGGATGGGAGAAAGAAGCACAAGACAGACAAGGCTTGGGGATAAACTGACCTAGACTCCAGTACACTAGAGGGAAACTTATCAGGCTTAGAGGTAAATGGATCAGTGCTCTTTGAATTCAGGAAATAAATTGTTAGAATTTGTGCGAATAAAGCACTGAGACTTCTGAGCACTTTATGCTACTCACTAATAAGAAGGCATAAATATGCTTGTGTAAAGGATTGTCCAGTCGGTACAGTGTAACGTCAAATAAAAATAAACTCTGGACACTGGCAAGGAGAGACTTTATTTGAAAGGATTATAGTAAGAAGGAGAAAGGGATTGTTGCAAAGGGGCACAGAGGTTATGGTAACAGTGAGAATGCTCCCACTGGGAGACCCGCCAGCATCTCAGGGCCAAGCAAAAAGAGGTTTTCTTTCACAGTGAGAGTCACCAAGAGCCAGGTGCGGACAGTGGGGTGGCCCAGCCGAGATGGCAGGGGTGGCGTGATGGGACAGTAGGGGACAGCCCCTTGTATCCTGAGCTCAATCTGTTCTCAGGAGGGGCTTCTTTTTTTTTTTTTTTTTTAAGATTTATTTACTTGGGGGCGGGGCGAAAGATTGAGAGGGAGGAACGGAGGAAGGGGCAGAGTGAGAATCTTCAGCAGACTCTGTGCTGAGCGCAGAGTCTGACGCAGACTTGATCTCACAACCCCAAGACTGTGACCCTGAGATCCTGACCCTGAGATCACGACCCGAGCTGAAACCAACAGGTGGCCGCTTAACTGACGAAGCCACCCATGCACCCCCTCCGGAGGGGCTTCTTAAAAAAGGCTGTAGGCTGGACCAGGCTGAGGCTGGGTCAACCTTCCGGCACTGGAGACAGGACAGAAGCTCCTGCATTTGGTGAACAAACGCCTTGTTCAGTTGATCAGTGGGCACGGGCCATTGAGCTGATCACTTGTGAGGTGAAGAATGGGAATTTGGGGAAATTCGTCTAAGACAAATAAGGGGGTGTCCAGGAGTCCAAGGCTCAGAGCTTAGCTCTTAGGAACCAGCCAAAGGCATGACCCAAAAACACGCCTCTTTTCGGGATCTGCAGGGTTTAGCAAGCCAGGCTTCCTGACATCCTTTCCACAATCTGCTTCTAGCGTGGTACATGGGATACCTGCGTCTCTGGGCATCAGTGACTGTGATGATTGTAAGCTCCGTGAGGGTGGAGCCACCTTGGACTCACCTGTGGCTTCCACCCTAATCCCTACACAAAGCCTTGCCCACTGGGAAAGCTAGTAGGCCATGGGTAACTTTGGTTTCCAACTAACGACGTTCAACCACTAATTCCAAAAACAGAATTCTACCAAAATGTTCTTCTTAGCTCACCAGAGAATGCTACCTGGTCTATTAAGCTTCTCGAGATTTTTTTATGAAATTACTTTTGGACGTAAGCAAGTGACACTTTCTATAAAAAACTGCCTTTTAGGGGCGCCTGGGTAGCTCAGTCGTTAAGCTTCTGCCTTCGGCTCAGGGTGTGATCTCAGGGTCCTGGGATCAAGCCCCGCATCTGGCTCCCTGCTCTGCTGGGAGCCTGCTTCTTCCTCTCCCACTCCCCCTGCTTGTGTTCCCTCTCTCGCTGGCTGTCTCTCTCTCTGTCAAATAAATAAATAAAATCTTAAAAAAAAAAAAAACTGCCTTTTATGTTAGCTGCATAAGAACATTTGATCACAGAACTGAGAATGCTTTCATGGTTTGGGGATGCATTTAAATGATATTCAGGACATTATTAGCAGGACTTGGAGGCCAATTGAGTACAGACACATTTGAATGCAGTGGACAGGGAAGAAAACATCTGAGCTGTCCTTCCATCCCCAAAACTTATGCTCAAGAGAAGCTGACAAAATGCAATCCATTGGTATTGCTGCAAGAATCCTTTGACCATCTAAACTTTCCATTTCCTGTAATAGCTCCCTTAAAATGCTCCCCCCGGCCCATTAAAACCCCATACTCAGTTTCATATGCTTCCTTTCAGTTTTCACATCTCCTTCTTATTTCTTGCGCATATGTCCTACAGAGATGGTCTTTTGTTAAATTGTTATCACCAGTTATTTATTTGCCTTTGGAAGATTCTCACTGCTTCATTGAACTCTGTCCTGTTTACTGCTTTGATCTCTGCTGTGCCTGTTTACGGCCTAGAATGCAGCAGGGACTCCAGATTCTACCACGATGCTCGAAGCACCACAGAACCCAGGTGCAAAGATCGTTTCCTGGCAGATTATGTAGTCCCTGGGCTGAACACCTGGCCCAAGTCTTATTTTTTTTTTAATTTGTATTATCGAAGTGTAGTTGGCATACAAGGTTATATTGGTTTCAGGTGCACCACAGAGCGATTACTCAGTGTCCCCCCCCCCCCGCATGAATACAGCTACCACTGGTCACTATACAGTGTTATTACAATATTTCTGACCATTCCCTATGCTGTAGTTCTCATCCCCGTGACTTACTTAGTTTAGAACTAGAAGCTTATAACTCTTAATTCACTTCACCTATTCCGCCCATTCCTCTCTCTGGCGACCGCCAGTCTGTTTTCTGTATTTATGAGCCTGTTTCTGTTTGTTTGCTCTGTTTTGTTTTTTTAGGTTCCACACATAAGCAAAATCATACAGTATTTGTCTTTCTCAGGCTGTCTTATTTCACTCAGCATGGTTCCCTCTTGGTCCATCCATGCTGCCACAAATGGCAAGATTGCAATCTTTTTAATGGCTGAGTAATATTCCATCATCTATACACCACAATCTCTTTACCCATTCATCTATCCACGGACATTTAGATTGCTTCCATTTCTTGGCAATTATAAATAATCCTCGGTAACAAACAGAGAGGTGCATACATCTTTTACAATTAGCGATTTCATTTTCTTTGTGTAAATACCCAAGAGAGGAATTACTGGATCATATGGTATTTTTATTGTTAATTTTTTGAGGACTGTCCAGACTGTTTTCTGTAGTGACTCCACCGATATACATTTCTACCAACAGTGCATGAGGGTTCTCTCCACATCCTTGTCAACACTGGTTCTTTCTTGAGTTTTTTGGGGGATTCTTTTGGGGTTTTTTTGTTTTAAAGATTTTATTTATTTATTTGACACAGAGAAAGAGAGAGAAAGCACAAGCAGGAGGAGCTGCAGGCAGAGGCAGAGGGAGAAGCAGGTTCCCCACCGAGCAGGGAGCCCGATACGGGGCTCGATCCTAGGACTCCAGGACCATGACCTGAGCTGAAGGCAAACACTTAACTCTGAGCCACCCCGGCGCCCCCTTGGGTTTTTTTTTTTTTATACTAGTTTGACCCAAATCTTTAAAACTCAAAACACATCCCTCTTTTGCCACATCACAAACAACAACATGCGACACAGATAAGGTAGGAGAATTTTGCTTCTTACAGAGGAAAACAGAATGAATCACCATTTGTTGAAATTGAGTGAAGGTGGATAAAACCAGGACAGCCTCTAGTTTTAAGTGTACCGGATTCTTCATGGACACGTGTGCCGTGTGTGAAGGGTCCTCTCGCCTACTGTTTCAAGCACCAAGCCAATTATTTTAAGTCAAGCAACATAATTTTTAGTGAAAAAGGCAGTAGGCCACATGTTGACCTTTTACCAAAGTCTTAGAAATGTCTAGTAAAGACTTCCTCAATTAGATCAGTGTCTCCTTCTTCCTTCATTCAACATCGGGATCATCTTTTAAAATTAAGTGCAAGGATCTATAGAAAAAGCAGCCATTTCCAGAGTCAACTGTGTGTGCTCTCCAGCACCTTAGTTTTTTTTTTTTTCTGAAACATTTTGTTTTGTTTTGCTTTTTAATGTAACAGATAAAAGGATGCAGATAATATGATAAATGAAATCACTTCCAGCTGCAACTTTCTACAACTTGCTCTTTGTAAGAGAGAACGGAGAAGGTGATATTCCCAGGAGGAGCAAAGCAGCTGTTATGGAATTCCGCGTCTCAATGAAATAAAGATTTGAACAGGCTTCTTATTAAACATCAAGCTGCAGCTTGTCTCTTGGTTTCCTCAATGCATCAGGCAAGATGTAGAGAAATCAGATTTTGAGTAATTTTGGATAAAGAGGTGAGGGAACATTTGAGAGTACTCAGAGAGACAAAGAAAAATGTAGTTACAATTCTGAAAACTTTTGTGGTATGAGATCTTTGGAAAATCTAAGGAAAACTGAATGTATGTATAATTCAGTGATTACCTGTACGGTTTCAGGAGGACTCTTCATGCGCTTTTCAGAATCCTGCTCTAGACCACGTCTCTAGAACTCTACAACTCAGTCACTATCACCTTCCAGATTGTCCCTCCAGTACCTGACCTATCTTAGTACCAAATGGATATTCAATACGTATTTGTTTAAAGAAACCCCCCCAGGTGCTCGTGGATTTGTGAGGAAACCATGTCAAAAGGGTCAGATTCTAACTATAAAGAATAATACATATTTTTTATGGTATGTTAGTCACCATACAGTACTTCATTAGTTTTTGATGTAGTGTTCCATGGATTCATTGTTTGCATATAACACCCAAGTGCTCATTGCAATACATGCCCTCCTTACTACCCATCACCAGGCCAACCCATCCCCCCATCCCCCTTCCCTCTGAAACCTTCAGTCTGGTTCCCAGAGTCCGTAGTCTCTCATGGTTTGTCTCCCCCTCCGATTTTCTCCCCTTCATTTTCCCCTTCCTTCTCCTAATGTCCTTCATGCTATTCCTTATGTTCCACATATGAGTGAAATTATGTGATAATTGTCTTTCTCTGCTTGACTTATTTCACTTAGCATAATCCCCTCCAGTTCCATCCATGTCGATGCAAATGATGGGTATTCATCCTTTCTGATGGCTGAGTAATATTCCACTGTATATAGAAACCACATCTTCTTTCTCCATTTGTCTGTTGAAGGGAGACACCCTATGACCCAACAACTGCACTACTGGGTATTTATCTCAAAGATACAGATGTAGTGAAAAGAAGGGGCACATGCACCCCAATGTTCATAAGAATAATATTTTAAAGGCATTTTTTTGTGTAGAATATGTCCTAGCCAAGGAAGGAAAGAAGGAAGGAAGGAAGGAAGGAAGGAAGGAAGGAAGGAAGGAAGGAAGGAAGGAAGGAAGGAAGGAAGGGCAATTGAACATAGGAGGGAGGGAGAAGGAAAGGAGGGAAGGGAAGGGGAAAGAAACCTATGTAACTCTTCAAGGAATATATAATACTTTTAAAGCAAGAAAATTCTAACTCCAGCAGAAGTATGGAGTTGAGTTTATAACATATGTCATGGCTAATACATGACAAGATAAATGTCCACATTGGCTGCTTTATGCTTCAGTCAAAGCCTTGGGCCCCATTCATGACTCCTTAATTTTTGAGGACTCTCCAGACTGTTTTCAATAGCGACTGCACCAATTTACATTCCCACCAACAGTGCATGAGGGTTCCCTTTTCTCTACATCCTTGTCAACACTGGTTTCTTGTTTTGTTTTGTTTTGTTTTGTTTTGTTTTTGTACTTGTCTGACCCAAATCCTTATAAACACAAAATAGGTTTCCATGCAACAGCAAGAGCTTCTTCTAGCTCTTTCTCAACTGCCAGAGGATGAGGTTCTGATGTCCATTCCCCAATCAAACCACATGCATTTCTTTTCCTTTTTCAAAATTTGCTGAAAACAGAGATAACCATTCCTTTTTTTTCCAGTAAAAAATACAATTTTTATTTTGCAGTTATTTCCTAAGTTATAGAGAAATGGATCAAATGTCTCAATTAGTTACACTAACCACCTGCCAGTCCAAGCAGATTAAATGTATTACTTTTAATTTAAAATGTATCTAGAAAAGGAACATTATTCAGCCACAAAAAGAAGGAAATCCTGCCATTTGCAATAACATGGTAGAAACTTGAGGGCATTGTGCTAAGTGAAATAGGTCAGACAGAGAAAAACCAATACTGTATGATACTTGTATGTGGAATCTTAAAAAAAAAAAATGCTAATAGGTGCCAGGATGGCTCAGTCAGTTAAGTATCCATCTTGATTTTAGCTCAGGTCATGATCTCAGGGTCTTGGGGTTGAGCCCCGTGTTGGGCTCTGTGCTCAGCATGAAGTCTGCCTGAGATTCTCTCTCTCCCTCTCCTGCTGTCCCTCACCCCATTGTCTCCCTTTCTCCCAAATAAATAAATAAATCTTAAAAAAAAAAAAAAAAAGCTAATAGACAAAGAAAGATCAGATTTGTGCTTACCAGAGGTGGGGGCTGAAAGGAGGGGGTTATGTTGGAGGAAGGGGGCCAAAAGGTGCAAACTTCAAGTTATAAGATAAGTAAGTACTAGACATGGAATGTCCAGCATGATGACTATAGCTAACGCTGCTGTAAGACATCCAGGCAGGTTGCCGAGAAAGTAGAATCCAAGAGCTCACGTCATTAGGAAAAACACCCTTTCCCCCCTTTATTTGTATCTAAGATGACGGATGATAACTAAGCTCCTGTGATAATCATTTTACAATATACGTCAGTTGAATCATTATGCTCTACACCTTAAACTTATACTGTTGTTTGTCAACTATCACTTAATAAAACTGGGGGGCGGAGTCAATTGAAACCAATCCACCAGTAACAATGGTTAAGATAGTAAATTTCATGTTATTTCTTTTTACCTTAAAAAAGCCATTCAAAAATGCACCAATTACAACAGAGCTGCCATAGATATCTCTGAAGAAATAGAAAGCTGTAAGTTCCTATGCCCTTAACAACGTGTTACTGTCTGGTTAAGCCTTTCTTGACAGTCCAGTAACCAATTTGCAGAAAAGAGAGCCAAGAAAAGGAATTCAGTAGAATGCCTGGCATTCTGATAGGCGTTCATATTTAGCCTTTTGTTTCTCTGTACGTTTATGCGGCACCTGGCATGGCAAGCCCTGTTTAAGATGACCCAAGAAAACGCGACACAGAACAGACAGTGTGCTTGGCATTTAGAATTTCCATTGTAGTGAGGAATACAGATGATGAGCCATAATAAAAGCACAATATAAGAAATAAGTTTAATTGAGCACAGAGCAGTAGTGAACAGTGCTGGAAAAAACATAATTAAAAAACAGGGTGAGGTGAAAGAGGGCTGGGCAGTGTTCATTTAGATCATTTTTAACCCCAGTAGTTTCCAAGTTTTTGAAGAAGTCAAAAATTGTCACTTGAAAGGGCCCTGACCACTTGTTAGTCAATATAAACATGTGATTTGGGGTCCTACGTAAGAAGGCATCTGAGATGTCAACTACTGTCTACACATCCACAGCCAAAAGAGCTTCAACTGGCTTGTTACCATGGCAACACTGACACATGCCTCCAGTGGGCAATGGTGGGAAAAGAGAGTTGAAGAGTTAACTATTCCAAAGAGCAGACTGTGCAGGGAGCCAACGTATCCCTGTTCTTTGGCAGTTTTTCCTCTCACTTCCATGTCTCTTGGGCTATATGTTTTTCCACCATCAACTAAAACCCTAAAATGTTCCCACAGGATGTTTTCTGGTCTATTGTCAACTCTTGATGTCCCTGCATGTGGCATTTTCTTGCCCTGCATGAGCTCATGGGTTGGAGACACATGAGCAAATTCTTGCCTGGGGCATGGAGTCCTGTCTTTTTGAATGTCAAGGGCAGTACTGTCGTCACCAGAACGCCTCTGATTGATGAATAAATAACATACAAAAATAAATGAATTGATTCCTGGAAGAAAATGAATTCTCTCAGCTCTGCATGGAGGTTTTGGCAAGCCCTTGAGCTGAAAGATAGTGACATCTGCTAATGACCGTCTGACACAAGTCCAAGCACGGCCAACTCCTAATGATCCTGAAAATAGAGGACAGCTTTGTCAAGAGCTCCCCGGTGTTAATTAGCCAACATTCTACTAATGATTCCTCCTTCTGTGTGCCTTGTTCGGGTCCCTGGAACTCATTTGAGTGGAAAAGAATTATGGACCCAAATTTGTAGGTAAGGAAATTGAGATTCAAAATGGCGAGTGGACCTCATTAAGGTATCAAGAATAGGAAGAAAAATAACAGCCACCACGACTGACATTTATTGACCACTTGTTCTACATATGCCAGATACTATTTTAAGTGTTCTACATGTATTAACTTATTTAATCTCCACAACAGCCCTAGGAGATGGGTATTACTGTTACGATTTCATTATTGAAGAATCTGGAACACGGCAAGAGTAAATAGCTTGCTTAAGGTCACAGAACTAGAAAAGGGCAGAGCAGGATTCATTTTAAATTGGCATAAATTGGAGGCATGAGAAGTGAGACAGGTCAAAGGACAGACAGCAGAGAGGGAAAAAAGAAGTAGAATCACAAACCACAAATCATTCTGTATCAGTTCAATTGTATATTTTCTCAGCTACCAACCGTCACACCCAAATAGAGAACAATAAACAAAACTTGGTGTTACTTTGACAGCAAATAGGGCTGGGAAAGTGGAGTTGATGACTATTTATAAGGCGGAGAGAACTGTTCGAGAATACCCCCATGCAGGGATACTTCTAAATCATTCACAATAGCTGACTCCGGGTAAATAATTCATATAAATGCAAAATATAAAGTTACGCTCAATCTGGATGAACACCAGGTTATAAGATGTTTTCCAAAACTTTAAAATCACAATAAAATTTTCTTCACCAAGAAAAAAAATGTATTTGGCTTCTCTCATGATGCTTTTGGAAGCATTTTTCAAATGTTGTATCATATTTAACCTTTTAAAATGTTATAGTACATTAAAATTCTTAACCAATAATGAATGCTGCGCCATTTCTCTGTTCGAGATGAAAGTTAAACAGCCACAGCTATAGGGCAGAATCGTTCAACGGAAGACAGAGGAAGTACACGCCAGCCAAGTGTTCAGAATAGGAAGAACAAACATCTCAGACACACTGGGTGGTGAATTTTAAATTCTGTTTTTAGAGCTTGACTCCAGGAGGCAGCAAGGAAAAGAAGAAAAAATTAAAAGGAGGGTATTTTCTTTTTTTTTTTTTTCAAGATTTTAGTTATTTATTTGAGAAAGGAAGTGAGTGAAAGAGCATGAACAGGGGGAGGGGCAGAGGGAGAAGCAGGTTCCCCAAGGATCAGGAAGCCGACTCAGGGCTCAATCCCAGGGCTCTGGGATCATGACCAAACTGAAGGCAGACGCTTAACCAACTGAGCCACCCAGGCGCCCCGAAAGGAATGTATTTCAAAGTAACAAATTGCCAACATTGACTCATGCTGGGTCTAGAAGGTAGGACCGTGGGGAGAGGGTAGGGATGATGAAGTGACCACAGCACATAGGCCTGTTGGTCACCAGTTACACGCTGTCATCTGTCCTTTCCCTGTCTGGGCATGAGTGACTCCCACTGACTAGGGAATGGAGGAAATCCTTGGCATGGAGCAGCCTGTAGGAAATTGGCCAACAGTCCCCAGGGCCACATGGGTCATTACTAAGGTGGAAGCAGGTGATTATTACATAGGGTGGCCCCAAGTGGTAGAGTTTGGATGGCCTCAACAACAGCATCCTGTGTCCCTCTTCTCCTTACCTGGTTTTATTTAGAAATCCACCTTCCTCCGCTGAACCCATGGGATGCAGAAGCTGATTCGTCTCAGGGACAAATGCAGGCTGGACGAAGCCCATCGGACCGAGCCCAGCCTTCTGTTATTAGAATAATTACCAGTTCAGGGGTGGACATGGACCTGAATTTGCCCAAACGGAAGAGAAGGAATTATACAGAGGGCTCTCTCTCTTTCTCTCTCTCTCCAGCCCCCAACAAAAATTAAACAGGAAAGCACTTCCCTGGCTGCATTTGGCAGTCGACATGAAAATGTAAATGGTTTAATAAACAATTTGAATTGCATGAGGCAAACAAAAACATGATGCATAGTTAAATTTAACTATTAGGCCAACTGGGTTTTGTCAAATTTCTTTTTGTCACCAATTATGCATCTAGGGCAGACCCCATAGATTCCGGTTGTTTTCATAACTAAAATGTCCAGCCAGTCTAACCCAATTTACAGCCTAGTTCTTACGTACGATGTAAAGCTCTTATTCCCTTCCTCTGAGCACCAGCCAGGCTGTGGCCTGAGGAGCTTGAAATGGGAAGAAGGACAGTGTCCTCTATTTGTGTCCTTTTTTCTCTTCTGGTTCTCTCTCTCTCTCTCAGCGTTGGGCACTGGGAAGAAGTAAGGGAAGCTGAGCAAATATTTCTTCCTTTATCTGGAAGCACAACAATTTTCTATTGAACGTTATTGCTTCTCTTGTTAATACCACCCCATTGGCCATGACCTCTTGAGGCAGGAACCCAAACATCTGCTCTCCCCGTGGGATACATGTGTGAGTGTTTGGAAGGGCCCTGTAGAATCATTCACTTCTCTGAAGAGGGAGACACAACTCCAACTCCATCTCTGTCTCTTCTTCCTGCAACCCGATGACCTACCCCCATTCCCTACCCTCCCTCTCTCTCTCTTCCCCCTCCCCATCCAAGCTCCTTATTCCTGGTTCCTGGTACCCAGTAGACAACCCTCTTGAACAGACTACCAGCAAAAGAGCTCAAGCAGTGTTACCTACACCAACATCCCCAGTAAATTAAGGTAAACTCACCATGCCAGTGACAATCTTATTGGCACCAAACTGGTCCCTCTTCCCCTCCTCACCTCAGCTGTGCCTTCTCTCTGGAATTTTCTTTTCTGCTCAGATGTGCTTAAAGTAAAATAATCAAGTCTGCTGTCTAAACAGGCACCCAATCAAAAAAGTAAACAAGTCAGAACCCCTTCCTTAAGGGATGATCTTGGTGTTCCCCCCTTTGATTTCAAGAAGAAAAGGAAAAAATACCCTCCATCCAAGGAGGAGAGGGAAAAAGGTAGAGGTTGATGACACATTAGCCATGCTGCTGCGACAATGGCTGAAATGGCTTACAAAGTACAGATCTGAAGCTATGTTTTCCCATTTCTAGAGGTCAGTTTTGGCCAGAGAACAATGACAACCAAGAGAGAGGGTTTCAAAACTGGCCAGATAAGTGGGAGATGTGTGTTTCTTTCCTTTTCCCTCCCTTCTATACCAACCTGTTGGAGTTTGAAACCAAGAAAGCAGCACCAGCTACATAATTTGCTGGCTTCTGTCCAAATGCAGCACCCCTTGTTCAAAAAAGTATTAAGAATTTCAAGAGGGTGACAGCAGAGCACTAAATCAATCACAAGGCCTTTCTCAGTGCATGGCCATGTGTCCTGGCCAGGTTGCATGACCCAATGGATCCAGAAGGCAGAGCATCAAGCCAAGGAGGTCTACTCTTGAGCCTTAATCTCTCATGAGGTTTACCTTGTTCAGTTTTGGACTTGCTGGGAACCCATCACTTCTTCCTTTTTTTTTTTTATCTCTCCTTTTTGGAACGGGAATGTCTATTCTCTGCCGTCCCACCAGTATATTTTGGAAACACATAATTCCTCTGCTTTTGCAGGTTCACAGCCGGAGAGGACTTCACGTCAAGATGTATCTTTCCTCAAGTCTCACCCACATCTGATTTAGATCATATTTCATAGAGACTTTGGACTTCAGACTTTAGAATTGATGCTGAAATGAGTTAAGAATTCAGTGGCTGTTGGGATGGAATGAATGTATTTTTGATATGAGAAGGACATAGATTTAGGGGGGCCTAGTGCAGAATTATGTACTGAATATTTGGGTCCTCCTCAAAATTCACATGTTGGAGCCTGAATTCCCCAGTATGATGGTATTTGGAGGCAGGGTCTTTGGGAGCTAATTAGGTCATGAGGGTGGATCCCTCAGGGATGAAATCAGTACCCTTATAAGAAGAGACATGAGAAAGATTCTCTCTCTCCTTCTCTCTCTCTCTCTCTGTTCTCCGCCATCCGAGTATATAACGAGAAGATGGCCATCTGTAAACCAGGAAGCATGCTCTCAGCAGACACCAGGTCTGCTGGGTGCCTTGATATCAGGCTTCCCAACCTCCAGAACGGTAGGAAACAAATGTTTGTTGTTTAAGTCCCTAGTCCTGGTATTCTGAACTAAGGCAACTCTGAAGAACCCCAGTGCCCCCCTTCTGCCTTTCTATGATCACACACATTCTGAGACAGAAAGACTGGACAGGAATAGTTACAGTGAGAAAGCTTGAGGGGTCTACTGGAGAATAATGACTTTGAAGTTCCACATGACCTGTGCCTTAAAGCCCAGATCAAATTTGGAAAATCAGAAATGGAATAGGTGTTGGAAAAATAATTCTAAGCGAAAGGAAGAGTGTAGGCAATAAGATGGGTCTCATAGCCCAGGCCATATAGGACACAGAGCATGGAAAATGGGAGGACTTACGATTCAAAAGTGGTTGGAGCCGAGATGTAGAAGTCCTTGAAAGAAGATGTAGAGTCTATTCAAGCAATGTCTTTTATGCACATTTGTTCTGAAAGTAGATTGCTTGTGTTTTATGTTTTTCTAGTATTTTGAGTCTAGACAAGCTATTGCTATCATTCCAGATACATGGAGCAGCATAAAATATAATGTAGATTCTGTGATTTAAGTCATAGTTTAATAAGTGAGAGACTTCTGGTAACGTCTGCTTTATTTATGATAAGGAGCCAAAGGAATGCAGAATTTGAGATGAGGGAATCTAGCCTTGTGGCTCATTTGCGACTGAGCATCTGTGTATCTTCCGGGATAATCATTAACCTTTCTGAGCCTCAGTTTATTCATCTGTAAAATGGGCATCTATATGTCTTCTGTTCAGGGTTCTTGTAAGTATTCGGTTTGACAACATTTGCAAACGGGCTTTGTAAACAACAAGCTGTTATCCAAGGTATAGTATCAACGTGATTCCTCAATCCTTGACTGTATTTTGGGAAGGTCGCCCCGATTGAGGCCTGCTTGGAAAATGGCATGTAAGTCTGCAGAGGTAGAGTTAAAACAAGCTGGAGCATTTATAAATCTATAAATTCATCTGGTCAAAGCATATTTGATCATGATTCTCAAGAGAAGTTCTCAAGTGTCACGAGCATGGACCCATGAATAGAGCCTATAATTAAGGGTAGTCAACACAGCTTTAAGTAGTGTTGCTAGGATCTTGAAGAATATAAGATTCTTTAAAGGAAACCTTATGTGATACTTCTGCATTTATACTCCCTGATTCTGTATGTTTTCCTAGTCCTATATCTCAGCTCCATAAGAACATAGGTCTCTATATTTTGAAATGAGTGTTGATAGTGAAACAATGGTGTCATCTCCTCTCAGTGTGACATAATTATAGTCTAGCCCTTGAGGTTTCGTGGGCAGAGACTTCAGATGCTATTTACTCCAGCCATAACAGTTTCTTGCCATTTCCCCACAAATAATCTATGACCTTGAAGAACTTTGCATAAATCTTTTCTCTGCCTGGAATACATGTTCACATATCGTGGACACTTGATAATTCCTCTTCCAGTATGTGTTTGTCCCATCCCAGTGATTCCCAGTTTCCATCCTTGTATCTGCTTGCTCAAAGGGAAACTAGCAACTTCCCAGCCTCTAGAGGTTTGCACACAAGCTAGGTTAAACCGGTCACCACTCTCTATTTCCTTGGCCACAGTGGTTGATTTAGGGCTGGATATATGACTGAGCTTAGAGAGTGAAGCAAGGGTTTAGAGACTACTGTGGTCTAGTGAAATAGATCTGTCAAGATAAACGGGCTTATTTTTACATTTATTTTTATTTTTTTAATTTTTCTAACTTGTTCACTAACTATTTGTGGTATTAAGTATGGTTTCCTCAATAACATCATTGAGGTTTCTTGAAACTGAAATTCATTCCTTTCTAAATATTGGAAAGATAATTCTGACCATCTTTTTAAAACACTTTGATTCATAATGGAGTTCAGCATACAAGAAATTAATTAAATATCTCTTCAAAGAGTTCTCTTGGTATCTTTCTTTGGAATGAAATGAGCTTAAGCCTGGCATCTCTCCTCTAGAAACTGGGAGCCCTATACATCTGTTATAATAGATGCCCAAAAATGCACCATGAAAATACTATCAAACAAGCTTGATTAAGTCATTGCAATAATTCATGCCTCTAAGAAGAGTCACCCTTAGTTTATATCTCGCTTTTAAAGTTTTGGAAGGTGATTTTTTTTTATGTATGAACTTCTATTTTTTTAAATTTTTAAAAAAAAATTTTATTGTGTTATGTTAGTCACCATAAAGTACATCTTAGTTTTTGACGTAGTGTTCCATGATTCATTGTTTGCGTATAACACCCACTGCTCCATGCAATACGTGCCCTCCTTACTACCCATCACCGGCCTAGCCCAATCTCCCATGCCCCTCCCTTCTGAAGCCCTCAGTTTGTTTCCCAGAGGTGATTTTTTTTTAAGTGGCCACAAATTATTTGACACTCCTCCAACTGAGCAGTGTCTGTTCCCTGCATTTGAATCTGAGTGGGGTTCTGGCATTTTTGTACAACAGTGTTTTGTGGAAGTGATGCTATGTGACTTCTAAAGCTAGATAATTAAATGCCATTCACTTTCTGCTATCGACCACTCGCTATGAAAGAATCCAGCTGCCATATAAAAAAGTCAGACTAGCCTGAAATCACCTTGCTGGAGAGAATAAGTGTAGACATTCTTGCTGGCAATCTCCATGAGTCTGGGCTTCAAGTCATGCAGCCCAGGCACCACACATCATGAGGCCGAGGCAAACCATCCCTGTTATGTATTATCTAAATTCTTAAACCAGAGAATTCTTTTAACATAATAAAATTACTATGTGCCACTGAGTGGTTTGTTAGACAGCATAATCATTGGAAAATTTGCCTTTATTCCTTCAAGGATAAACTTCCTTCTTTGACGTGTTTTAGCTTCTGTATGTCTAAATATACCATTCTTTTTATTATATTTAGGATTTAGTAAACTTCTTGAATCCGTGATTGCTGTCTTAAAGAGTTTCTGAAAATTCTCAGGCATTACCATTTCTGTACCATTCAATCTTTCCTTTCTCTCCCCATCTCCCTATCTCATCAAACATGTTAGACCTTTACACTGTGTCTTCTGTTTCTCACCCACTCTTCTGGTGTCTCTGCATGCTAGGTAATTTCTTCTGACTTATCTTCCAGTTTAAAGATTCTCTCTTCCGTTAAGTCTTCTGTTAACCCTGGTCATTGTGTTTAAATTTCAGTTCCTGTTTTTTAGTTGTAGAAGTTCTGGCGTTTTCTAGATCTGTCATGTCACTTTTTATAGCTTCCTGTTCCTTACAGATATTTCCACGTTCTTTTTAAAAAACAAATATTTCCTTACACGTAATAAGTATAGTTGTCTTATGGTTTGTGTCTGATAATTCCAAGAGCTGAAGTCACATTGGACCTATCGTAATTGACTATTGTCCTGCTGGATCTCACTCAGGTCTTTTTGGTTCTCTGTGCACCTGGTGTCTTCGATACATGCTCAATATTCTATTTGAAAAACTATTTGTATAAATAATTATAGGCCTATGATAATGAAACCTTCTTCTAGGGAGGATTTTTCCTTGCTTCTGCAAGCAGATGCCTTAGACATCTTTTAGCCTTGATTGCCTTAAGCTCATTTTGCATTTTACCCAGTGTTTTTAGTTGTTTCATTGGAGGTTTGATTCAAACTGCATAGCTCACTATTACCTAATGCGTAAATTCAGGAAATGGTAGACTAATAGAGATCAGAGCTTCTCAAATTTTACAATGCATACACATCAGCTGGTATCTTGTTAAATGGTAGTATTGTCAACAGGAATACAGATTCTCATTCAATAGGTCTATGGTAAGGACCGGAATTCTCCATTATTTTTTTAAAGATTTTATTTTTATTTATTTAAAAGAGAGAGACACAGCCAGCGAGAGAGGGAACACAAGCAGGGGGAGTGGGAGAGGAAGAAGCAGGCTCCCAGCAGAGCAGAGAGCCCAATGCAGGGCTCAATCCCAGGACCCTGAGATCACGCCCTGAGCCAAAGGCAGGCGCTTAACCACTGAGCCACCCAGGTGCCCCTCGGAATTCTGCATTTTAACAAGCTCCCAAGTGATATGCTAAACTTTGAGTAACATGTGTAAAGCTGGATGGGAATATTGAGTGGGAGTTGGGAAGATGAAAACTCATGATAGAATACATTCCAAGTGTAATTTCTAAACAATATGTGACTCCAAATCAAACATGCTTGAACCTGTCCTTGATACTATATTAGACATTGAGCCCCTGGAGAGATTGAGGTGTGTCTGAAAGTACCTGATGCAGTGGTACCCCCAGGGGTATGCTGATTTCAGCAGAGATGATTTGCAAGAGAGGTTTATGAGTTAGACTGGGAATGATGACAGAGAATAGTATACTATCTGCCTCCCACACTACATCCCATGATCAGGTATCTCAGCCCTGTGCAGGATGGATCTGCAGATGAAAGCCTAAGGAAACTTTTTCTTAGGAAACTATGTAAGACATAGGGGTATAACTAGGAGGCCATTTCTCCGCAGCAGCACTTACAGCTTTGGAAGCTCTAGAAGCCAACCTGTGACCTCTCCTCAGTAACTGGTACCATGGAGGCAGATTTGCAGAGTGAGTAGTCCCCCCTCAAGTTTAAGGACACGTTCGAGGCAGTCCAGAAAAAAACACCTCAAGTAAACTCAGCTGGCAAGAAACGCTTCTAGGATACATATGTATCTGTGTATATAAACACACATTTTAGCATCTAGAGACCCATATATATTAAATATCCAAATAAGGGGTAATTCTTAGTTCATGGAGGTAGTATGGTATATTGGAAAGTGTGCAAGATTTTTAAGTAGACCTCTTAGGGTTCAAATCCATGATGTCAGGGGGTCACTTGGGGTTAGTTACTTAGCTTCTTAAATTGCAGGAAGTTTGTGAAGCTTAAAAGTGACAACCATTACAAATTGCTTGGTACGTATTAGGTCTTTAATGATAAATGTGAATATCCTTACTTTTCCCTTCCCTCAGTAGCAACAATTTTAAAAATACATCTAAATCCCCAGCCACAGTTTTAGCTACTTAGGATTTTGATGAAAGAAGATCTGGAATATTTGGACAAGATATGTTTTAAAAAATCGACATCACTACTGCATAAGAATTTAAAGCCATGGAAATGTAAGTCCTCTTCTCCTCACTTCTTTTTCTGAAAACTGATGCACCAGGCTGGAAGCAATGATTTATTTTGGAACATCATTCCAAAGTTAAAGGAAACAGACTAAGGATAATTAACTAATAAATTCTATTCTTATTTAATAACCAAGGGAAAAGATCATTCTTCCATATCCTCACAGTAGATCATTCTTGGAGTCTTTTAATACAAATGTGGTAAGCACAATTGATCAAAAAGTTTTATTATTGAGAGAAGACATAAATGCCAAAATATGAATATAATTTTCCCCTATATTCTCCCTCTGACCAGTTCATACATATTTATTAATAATCACTTGTGGCAACATAATTCATAAAGCAGATCTTCCAAGAACAATGGTACATTTACTTATCTCAACAGTACCACATGCTGATGCTCGTCCAGCATTCCTGGAATAATTATTCAACGTCAACATGGTAAGTTTAAAGTCAGAAAGAACCTAATACTGAAAAGTACACTTGCAAATTGACCTCTCCCAAAATGTTCTCAGTTAACAAAACTCTGAACTGAAAGAATACTTTTTTATATTGGAAATTGTTCATGTGGGTTTAGAAAAAAATGTATTTTATAACAGATACTCGGCTGGGCTTAGGAAAAAACATATTTTATAACAGATATTCAGTTGAGCATGCAAACATTGACTGCTCCAGAATTTCCATATAGGAAGGACAGTTTAGTAGGAAAAAAAAAAATCTTATGGTGAAAATGCACTGACTTTACAGATCATTTGTGTTTAGTTAAAAGGGCTTTTGGCAATGGTAGGGGTGTTCCAGCCCTCAAGGCCCTTGTCATTCCTGGTTGGAAAATATATTTTCTTTTTTTTTTTAACTTCTTTTTTTAAAGATTTATTTATTTGAGAAAGAAAGAGCAAGAGACCCAGCATGAGCAGGGGGAGGGGCAGAGAGAAAGAATCTCAAGCAGACTCCCTGATGAGCTCAGAGCCCGACATGGGACTCGATCCCACGAACCTGAGATCATGACCTGAGCCGAAATCAAGAGTCAGTTGCTTAACTGACCAAGCCACCCAGGTGCCCCTGCAAATATATTTTCTTTCATGGAAAACAGCAGGTGGCCCTTACAAGAAGACCTGCCCTGTAGATGTTTCCACTCTCATCAATTACTCTTGCAGAAAAGAAGAATATGTTAGAGTTGAAGCCTGCCATGTGAGGGTCCTTTTCTGGTAATAAATAGAACTGTGATTGGTTTTCATGTGCCTCTCAGTTCAGATCTCAATATGAACACCAAGAGAGAAAATCTAAAGATTGTCAGGCTCAAGCAAAAGGAGTATAGAAGTGTTAACTTTCACAGTCCCACATAAAATATCCTCTAAGGGCCCTGTAAGCATAGTTTAACCTTTGATGATGGACTTGGCTGCCTGACAGATTTAATTTGGACGCCACTTTCATTGTTAAATACACACCTGAGCACCATTGCACTCGGGCATCCTGGGAACACCAAAGCTAAGCACAATGTCCCCAGAAAAGCACTTTTGTATACCAAAAACTACAATACACAAAGGCTAGAAGTTCTTTGTACCTTCTTTTCGTCTCGTTTATTGTGGTCAATGATATCTTTCTCTCCCTTTTATCATGTGCAATTTTATAATTACCCAAAGTGTGTGTGTGTGTGTGTGTGTGTGTGTGTCTGTGTGTCTGTGTGTGTCTGTGTGTGTCTGTGTGTGTATACGAGCTGGATATTTCCTATGAAGAAATGCTAGTTCTTAATACAAGATGGCCCACGCAGAATTATGGCAGAAGCATAAACAATAGTCCGTGAATCCATTGCTTCAAACTGGAGACTTTCATCAAAAGACCCGAGCACAAGAGAACAATCTTCTAGAACTCTGTGATGGCTCCTCGGTCAGACCAGGCTATATCTAAAACTCCTCTATTATTCATCTGTCTTCTTATTTTAAAGCTAGAGACTTTAACCCAGCTAAAATTATATCTTTCCTTCTTCTTGATCTTTTAATAATATACACAAGTGGCTAAGGATTTATCAAAAGAAATTGCTAAAGTAATTTAGGGCAGCTTCCTTTAAGAAATGATTTCCACACCGTAACATATCTGTCACTGTGTTTTTTTATAAGAGTTAAGTATTAAAATTATATTTAAAAATCAAAACTTTACATTTGTCAAACCAGATATCTGAAAAAATAAGATGCCTCAAGCTGAAAATTTCTTTGAATTCACACTAAGCTCCTCTTTGACATAACTTCCAAATCAATTAAATCAAAAAGACACGAACTAGGCCAAAAAAAAAAAAAAAAGTTAGGAGGCCCAGGTTCAAATATTGCTTAGAATGCTTCACTGGTCTTGCCTTAATTTGCTTTTAGGTGGTACCATTTTAGAAATGGCGAAGCGAAATTTATGCAAAAAGAGTATCAAGGTCATGCAGCAAATTGGAAGAGTTAATGAGTATTTCAATCTTCCTTTTTTTTGAGTAGATGTTAAAAAAATTCTCTCAAGGTGAAGCAAGGTTCAAATAAGCAGTAGATGAACTTGGCAATCATTGAACAAAGATTTGAGCATCCCTCGCACAAAAGACATCCGGTGATAGGAGCAAACCCCAGACCACCAGGGGGCGGGCAGCTCCATGGCTCAGGACAAACTAAAGTCAGTTCCCCATAAAATGCAAGACTTCCCAGCCAGACAAAGGAAAGGTAAATGCTGTTAACCACCTTGACCTTGGCCACTGCCTTGATTTGGCTACAGAATAACCATTGTATATCCATCTGATTGCATTATTCAGAGATGATGTCTTCAATACATACACTCTCCAATACAGTAGCCAGTAGTCACTTATGGCTACTGAGTATTTGAAATGTGGGTAGTGTGACTTGAGGAAGTGAAGTTTTGATTTTACTTATTAATTTGATGTTAATAATACAGAGTTGTTAGCAGGATTAATGAATTTACTTAACTGGGGCAAATGTAATTTTGAAACAGATGCTTTTGTTTCAAAGCCGCATCAATTCTCTCAATAAAGATGAACAGAAGGGGGAATGAAGCATGAGAGACTGTGGGCTCTGGGAAACAAACTGAGGGCTTCAGAGGGGAGGGGGGTGGGGGATTGGGATAGGCCGGTGATGGGTAGTAAGGAGGGCACATATTGCATGGAGCACTGGGTGTTATACGCAAGTAATGAATCATGGAACACTACATCAAGAACTGGGGATGTACTGTATGGTGACTAATATAACAAAATAAATATTATTTTTAAAAAAAGGAATAATGGAGAAATATTTTTTAAAAAGATGAACCAAGTCTGTCAATGTGGGCACAGCTATAAAGGAAAATGATTATTTAATATCTAATTTAGTCATTGGGCAACTTTCAAATATGGCTGGAACAACTTAGATATGTGAGCCTAACTTTTTGAACAGGAAATTTTATAAAATCTAAATATAAAACAAGTATTCCCGGGGGCGCCTGGGTGGCACAGCGGTTAAGCGTCTGCCTTCGGCTCAGGGCGTGATCCTGGCGTTATGGGATCGAGCCCCACATCAGGCTCCTCCGCTATGAGCCTGCTTCTTCCTCTCCCACTCCCCCTGCTTGTGTTCCCTCTCTCACTGGCTGTCTCTATCTCTGTCGAATAAATAAATGAAATCTTTAAAAAAAAAAAAAAAAAGTATTCCCAATGAAAATTTAACATCTGGATAAAGATGTGTCTGCCCCAATGCCACTCTGCCTTAGAAATGTTCTCATTCTCAGGGCGCCTGGGTGGCTCAGTCCTTAAGCGTCTGCCTTCAGCACGGGTCATGATCCCGGGGTCCTGGGATCGAGCCCCGCATCGGGCTCCCTGCTCACTGAAGAACCTACTTCTCCCTCTCCCTCTGCTGCTCCCCCTGCTTGTGCTCTTTTTCTTGCTGTCTCTCTGTGTCAAACAAATGGATAAATAAAATCTTAAAACAACAACAACAAAAAGAAATGTTCTTATTCTCATTTGTCCTGGAGAAAGGCTCATGGGAAGTTCACCCCTCTGGAAGTCTGTTCATGAATCTCTCTGAGGAGGTAGCTACACCCCACATAGGAAGTGCTGGGAAATGCAGGAGTTTGCAGGTCCCTGGTAAGATTCTTGAGAGGCCCTGACCCCAGGACAGCCTGTCCTCCATTTTAGGCAAGCCTCCAATCTTCAGATCTGGGACATGTGGTAACAGCACTGGCCAGTGGTATTTATCTGACCAAGGGAGGAATCCTGGAACTGCATTACGGATTCTCTGCAGAACCTAGCCAGGCTCATTGCAAATAGACTTTTTTTTTTTTTTTTCAGCATAAGTAGTAAAAATTTATTGAGAATTCCTGGGATGTTGGTTATCATCTCCCAACCTAGAAGGAGGAACCAACACTAGAGGGGATCAGTCATAAATCACACTGTCCCAACACCTCTGGCCAATACAGGGAGGAGCAAAATCATTCCCCTGGGAAATTGGCCAGGCCTTGTTCATCCAAGAAGGGTTAGGAGGACAGATGCAGAAGAGACCATCGCATGATACTGGGGGTGAGATGAGGGTGTGCCGCACCCCAAGCTGGCTTCTCAAATACCAGGGGGAGAAACAAATCCATTTCTTCTCTGGGAGTGGAGTTCCTGGTCACCAGGCTCATCTCTTACACTTGATGAGGCTGTCACTGTCCCGGGTCACTCTTTCATCCTGTGGGTTCAGGACAAGGTTGTCAGCAGGGAGATGGATAAGGTTCTGTGATGTCGCAACCCTCTTGGAGATGTTCTGGGCTGCCCGGATCTTGTTCGAGATAGCCAAGGTTCTTGCTCAGGGTTCCTCCAAGGTGGGCAGGTTGGGGTTAAGAGTTCACACAAGGCCCGTTTTCAAACTACTCTAGCCCTTCTGGGCTGTCAGATCCAAGGCTGCACTCAGATGGCTCCTGCCGGGACCCACTTTGGTCCCCCCCTGTGGGTCCCCTGCAGCCAGCCGCTAGGAACCGGAGGCAAGCCTGGCAGTGCCGTTGACCTGCCTTACAGTGAGGGGCAGGTGTCAGGCATCCCACTAAGAAAATAGACTTGTTATTGGGGGACTTTATGGAAGGGCTCTTTGCTTTTTTATTGGGTCTAAAAGAGAAAGTCTGAAAAGATGAGGGTCAGTGGGTAGTTGGGTGCCTGAGGTATCACAGGGAGCTTCTCTCTACCAATGCTGTCACTGCAGTTGGGATCACAAAGGTCTCACGGTTATAGGTCTCTGTTCTTCTACTCCCAAGAGTCACAAACCTGTGGAGCTGCAGACCCGCAGAGCTAATGAGCTGAGAGGCACCTGCCTGAGGAGGGAGAGGAGATCCACAACACACATACACAAAATCACACACGATCTCTAAAAGAGAAGACAATGAGATGTGTGAATCCCCTGAATATCTGGTAAGATCTTACTATGTGCCAGTTATTGAGCTAAATGCAGAGATATTAAACCAAATCAACTGGATCTTACTAATGAGCCATCCAGAGAGAACGGCCGCCCTGGACAGTTGCCTAGACCCATAGCAGACTTTGCATAAGTGAGAAATAAATTTCTGTTTATTAACTTCCTGAGAATTGGGTGTCTTCTTTATTTAACTGTGGCTTGACCTTATCTATCCTGATCGATGACTAATTAATACAGCACACTTGCCTGTGACAGGCGTACAATCCAGGAAAGTAGCTTCAGTAAGCACCCATTTTTTAACTAAAACAATTAGTTCTAATTTATGTAGGTATTTGCTTCCAAGGATTATGAAAAATTTATCAATATCAAAACATGTATAAAACAAGACAACTAGAAAATTCAAGAATTCAAGCTTATTAGAGTGGTGGTTCTCAACTTTGGCTACCTGTTCGAATCTCTCCAAAATGCCAGTGCCCAGAGCCCTCATCCCCAGAGATTCCAATTTAATTGGTCCAGATTAGGGTTCAGGCATTAGTATCTTTTATCAAGATTTCTAGTTTGAGACTCAATGAATTTGATAGTTACATTAAGCTCTTTGGATAAAGTCTCATAAATTAAGTTTTAAAATGAACATCAAATTTAACTCTAAACTTACAGCTAAACAAAAGAAAATAGAAGTCCTTTTCTCCTTCCTGAAACGTATCATGATATTTTTGTGTGATTTCTTTAATATTTTTCCCTGTGATGGTCAGTTTGTGTCAACTTAGGACACAGGCCCCAGTTATTCAATCAAATACTTGCTATGAAAGGTGTTGTAAAGGTATTTGGTGAAGGTGGCTCAGTCAGTTGAGTGTCAGATTCTTGATTTCAGCTCAGGTCATGATCTTAAAGTCCTGAGATCAAGCCCCGAGTTGTCGGGCTCTGTGCTCAGCGGGGAGTCTGCTTCTCTCCTTCTCCCTCTCCCTCTCTCCTTTCCCTGCTCTCTCTCTCTCTCTCAACTAAGTAAATAAATCTTTAAAAAAAAGTAAAGTCCATAAGTCGCTAACCTTAAGTAAGTAAGGGATGTTAAATAATCTGAATGGGCCTGATCCACTGAGTTAAAAGTCCCAAGAGCAGACCTGAGGCTTCTCAGGAGAAATTCGACCCATGACCAGCCCCTTCGGCTTGGGCCTGAGAGTTTCACCCAGCTCATCCTGATGGCCTGCCCTGAGGCTTTCAGACTTTTCTTGTGAGCCCCCAAATCATCTGAGCCTTGCAATACATCTCTTAATATATTTCTCCTTACCAATTCTGTTTCTCTGACTGAATATTGATTAATATACCCCAACCTTCACTAAACTATATGCTCTGAAGACAGAGGTATCTGTGTTATTCGTTATGAATCCCGGTACCTAGTCACATGCATGGTCCCCAACAGGCACCAATGAACACTTGTCAAGTAAGTGAATGAAAGAACCATCTGGTGGGGGAAGTAAAGTATGCAACTTTATATAAGGGTGGGCCATAAGGCATGATGAATGCTATGGAATTCAGCATAAGGAGGAAGCACATCCAGCCACGGAGATCAGGGGAGATTTGCAACATGAGCTGAGATCACGGGATGGAGATTCAGGGAGCAAGAGTATGGAGACTGGAAATGGCAGGTGCAGACACATTGTATAAGCTAGACGAGACAACGAATTTATGCGAGCAAATGAATCGGGAAGAATCAATCGTGGTCAGATTTTGCATGATTAAATGCAGATCTTTAATCCCTTAGCCAGTGATGGCTCTCTGTCTCTCTCTCTTAAAGAGTCAAAAACCATTTTCTGAATGCATCTTATTTGCAGGCTTAAATCAGGAAGAACAAAAAAGCTAAGCTTCTCTGGCAAAGAAAGACGTGGAGGACAGGGCTCTCTCTCACTGCTGTGGATGCCTTTAAGAAATCCCTAAAGTACAGCTAACGTCCCATAAAGCATCTGATGAAAATCAGTGCTAAAGTAACAGGCTCTTATCAGTATTTGTTCACTCATTTAACCAGTCCGTCAGTCATTCACTATTTAGAACGCTCTACCATGCCGCATTCTGGAGAAGTTCAGGGCGAAAAGCAGACTGTGTCTGCTGGTGGTGGGCCCAGCATGAGAAGCATGAGCTCCTGAGGTCCTGAGAGGCGGCCTCCTAAGGGTTTTGAGGTTTGTTCCAAAAGCAATTCGTCCCTGATAGAGGAGACAGAGTTCTGTAAAAACTGTGGACCTGGCTTGTGAGATCTTTCTCTGACCTCTTCTCTCCTCCGTGAACATGTGCCAGAGCCCTGCGGAGAGGACGCAAAAATGAAATACTCCATCATAAAAATATCTGAGACTCTGGGGGAGGGGCCATATGGCAAACCAGTGCCAGAGGGTATCCTCTTCCCTCAAAGTGGAACATACTCTAAAAATGGAATATGAGAGAATGTCACCCATCAGAGGGGGTAAAGAGGAGGGTCGTTGCGGACGGAGGCAGGAATACTGTAACATCACCTGATCCTGTCTTTGAAGAGACAGACAGACGGGCAAATCCAAAGTGGCCCAAGGAGACTTCGGTCTACCTGCTTGATTCACCTTGCAAGGCAGACCTTCCATTTTCACCCCCGACCTTCTCACGCCCAATGCCCTGGACTCTTTCTAGCTGAAGAGCTTCTCATTACCCAGAAGGGCTTCTACTGCACAGTTTTCTAAAAGACTCTTGTCCTGGTGGTTAGTCCTCTCATCTCCTGTCTCTGTTCACTGCCTTGCACACCCATCACAGCAGATCAACAGACCGGTGCTCACTGGCACTCTCAACTTTGACTCCTAGCCTTGGGTCTTGGTCTTTCTGCCAACCCCAGGCCAGAACCACTTGTAGGATGTGCCTTCTGCACGTCCTTGGGAGAGAATCACACACTCACAGCACACGTGGCTACAAACATCTGAGGTCCCAACTTTGGCGCCACCCACCGGCCTTTCTGATTTCTTTCAGTAACTATCAACAACAACAACCAAGGTCAACATCCCTCAGTCTCTAAGCACCTCATTCTTAGCAGGCAACCTACAGAAACCAAGGTCAGCAGGCATTTATCAGCCAGGTCCTGGTGGTGTTACTGCCTTGACCTCAAGACGAAAACAAAACCACTCCATTCTAAGTCTGCACACACCTAAAATAGGAGCGCTGTTCAAGCCCAAAAATGACCAAACAGCCCCCTCTCCTGGCTAGTATGAGTGGTGCCTTTTCCCTTACCAATTACATAAAATTTACCAATTACATAAAATTGATGAATATACCCAAACACAGTACTCCCCCCACTTCCTTACAGCGTCCAATCCAGAGCAAAGAGCAGAGTCTAAACATTCCTCCAAAGAACCTAACACAATCCCAAACCCTGTGATAAATCCTTTCTAACGTTCCCTTTCTAAGAGACTCCGCGACTCCCCAGGGGAGAGCACTCTCCCTCCAAGGAGCAATCAACCCAATCTGTTCTTTGGCAGGAGGGCACTGACATAGTAATAGGAATTACTGTTATCGCTGTCGTTGGGTTGCGTAGTAAGTACTTCACACGTGTTATTCATTTAATCCTTTGATGACAGCGACGATTTTGCCCACTGCGGACCTGGAAACACTGAGACTGAACAGAATTTAAAAGCCATCTGGGTCACAGATCCAGCAGCATGGGTGAAGGGACTTCGGAATCTGGCTCTGGAGCTCATCCTCTTCATCATTTTAGAAATAATAAACCACAGAATTGGCAGAACTAGTTTCCTCCCCCGCATTGTCCCCTCCAGTCTCAGAACATGAGCTGTTTTTCTCTCAATGTCAACCCCTCCTTCTGTCTGTCCTTTGCCCACCTCTCCTGTCTCCTTTAACACGTGGTTCCAGCAAGTTTCGATTTCCTTCTAATTCTTCAGCCTTCCTTTTGCCACCAGAACAATTTCTCAGTCTAAACTCAGGCATAAACCTCATTCATTCTAAAAACAAACCACGATGACTTTCTGATGGTCCCATGGCCCCTTCATCTTTTCCATCTTCAGCCCAAGTTCTGGACACCTAGTCTCTATTTTCAAGAATACATAATTTAATATTATAAAAGAGACATGCACAAATTTGGAGAGAGAACTTTTCTACCTTGGAGGGGTAAGGATGAGTGGGAAGGATCAAAGAAGAGTTCAAGGAAGAAATGATATCTGGGGTAAAGTATAAACCATGGGGGGTGGGGAAAGATTGCCCAGCCAGAGATATAAGAAAAGGAGTTTTAGAGTAGATAGGTGTCCCTCCGCTAAAATTCATATGTTGAAAGCTAACCCCTAATGTGATGGTATTTGGAGGTGGGGACTTTGGGTGGTAACTAGGTGAAAGGGATCATATGCCCTTATAAAAGAGACCCCAGAGAGCTCCCTTGCCCCATCACCACGTGAGGAGACAGCAAGAAAATGCCCATGTATGAACCAAGAAGTAGGCTCTCACCAGACCCTGTACCTGCTGGTGCCTTGACCTTGGATTTTTCAGCCTCTGAAACTATGAGAAATAAATTTCTGGTGTTCATAGTCTCACTCCCACCCCCCCCACCCCCGTGTCTATGATATTCTTCTGTAGTTGCCGAGTGGACTAAAACAGTAAGTAAAAGTAAAATCACAGCGACAGGAAAGTCTGGCATGTATTCGAGACCTGTGAGCAGACTCGTTATCTGCTGTGTTAGTCAGCTTGGGTTACCATAACAAAACACAGCAAACTCGGGGGCTTACGACACAGAAATGTATTTCTCAAGTTCTGGAGGCTGGAAGTCCAAGATCAAGCTGTTGACGGGTCTGGTTTCTCCCTAGGCTTCTCTTCCTTGGCTTGGCCACCTGCTTGCTACGTCTTCACATGGTCTTGTCTCTGCACCTGTGAATCCCTGGTGTCCGTGTGTACAAGTTTGTCCTCTGGACACCCGTCAGATTGCATTTGGAGCCATCTTAAAGACCTTACCATAATCATTTCTTTAAAGACCTTATCTCTAGATATAATTACATTCTGATTGCCTTCTGAAGTGGATTAGGACTTCAACATATGAATTTTGGAGGGATGCAATTCATCCCATAACATCTGTGATAACAGGGAGCAGGAAAAATTAGGCCAGAAATGTAGATTAAGACCAGCTCACAGATACCTTGGAACATAAGAATGGGAAATTTGAGCTTCTTTTTTAAACTGTGAACTATATGAGTGCCTGACATGACATCACCTCCTTAGGCTGTTCAAAATTGGAGGTGACACCTACTTACATGATTCATTATTAATAAATTATCTATAAAGGTTATAATGTATATTTTGCAGGAACTGACTTCCCTCAAGAGAGACTTATTTTCAGATATACATATATTCGTATTCTTCTATTTCTATCTTCCTTCTCAAACCAAATCTGAAAGACCTATAGATATTTATAAGATGGTCTGAAACAAAACGTTTACATTTAGCCAATGCTAGAAACGTTTTTGTGATTAATACTTGTAAGCATTAGCTCAACTGCATAAGCAAGCAGCTGATGCTATTCTAAATATAGGCCACCTGCTTTTCCCCTGGGAGTCAGTAAAATCTCAGTGGCTGAGAAGCACATTTGGGAAGGGAGGGCTCTGGCCTTCAAAAGGCACAGAGGTTGCCCTTGCTGTCATCCACAAGTTCACGCGAGATTGTCTCTCCCATCACCCAAGTCAGCACGGATTCCAACCTTGACCTGGCTCGTTCTCAGTGGAGCAATGCAAGCTCAAGGATGCTTACTGACCGCTGGCTATACCACAGCCTTTGACCTGGTTTTTCTTCATGTGTATGTAGTATCTCACTTCAATCTCTGGTTCTATTTCCATTTGAGAGATAAGGAAACAAATCCAGGAAGGTGAAATAACTTACCCAGAACAATAGAATGATGAGGTGAACAGTCTCACACTCTCTGCCACACGCCATATTAGTTAGGTAAGTCAAGATATCATCTGCCATTTTTGGAATCCTGCCCTCTGCCCTCTGCCCTCTGCCCTCCGCCCTCTGCAGGAGAAGGACACCAAGCTGCAGGAATGGGTTGCGGGTCACCATCAAGGATCTTTTTGAGAACAAACATGGACATAAAATCTCTCACCTTGGGGCGCCTGGGTGGCACAGCGGTTGGGCGTCTGCCTTCGGCTCAGGGCGTGATCCTGGCGTTATGGGATCGAGCCCCACATCGGGCTCCTCCACTATGAGCCTGCTTCTTCCTCTCCCACTCCCCCTGCTTGTGTTCCCTCTCTTGCTGGCTGTCTCTACTCTGTCAAATAAATAAATAAAATCTTTAAAAAAAAAAAAAAATCTCTCACCTTGCACACATGCAGCAATATGTCAGGGTGAACCAAATGAAATTACTTTTTGGAGATCAACATTTGTCAAAATGGGCCATTTTGTATGACTCAACTGAACTGATTATTCATGGTGCTAGTCCAAGAGTTAATAACTTGTAACAGCTACCCTACTTCCCGTTGGAGATTTTCTAGCCTAGAAAATAACTGTACGTGTCCTTTTGCCTGAGGCACACCTAGAAAACAAGTCTTCTCCTGCCTGGGGAAAAACACCCAGTGTCATCTTCCACTGCAGGAGTATACACTCCTCCGGGAAAGCAGGGAAAAACCACATCTAAATTGAGCAGAAATTTGGGCATTGCTCCCTGAATTGCTATTTCCGTAATTAAAGAAGAGTAGGTGTCCGAGAAATACTTGCAAATAGGAAATTGTTTCAGATAATGAAAAATACTAACCTAGAAACCACATCACAAAAGATTCCAAGGGGATTATTGCACATTTGGCGTAAGTCCAAACCCAAAACATTACTGGTAACACGTGGGAAGTGACAACAGGAAGTATGTCTGAGGTCACTCACATTGAAAGGGCACTGGCTTCTTTGACTGACAGTGAAAGTGATTAAAATCCAAATTTGGGGGCATTTGTCAACTCCCCTAATATGTATAATTCACCAAACTTGTAATAGGCCCATCAGAACACCCTGGGGACTGTTTTCACCTGTAAGCTATTTTTGAGAAGTATTTGATAAATTCCCTCTAATTTTCCTAGTAAGAACATCTTCTCAAGTACTGAGAGGAGGGTTTCAAGAAGAATTTTGCAATTCTACTTAATTAATGGCATTTGCATCTTCTTCAACAGTGATTTCCATGGCTGTGCCTGCCGGACAAGGCTTTACTAAGAAGAGCACAGTTTTGCAAAAGGGGAAAAATACAGGAAAACGGGGCTGATTCAGAGCCATGGGTACAACATGTTTATTAAGCTGAATCAAAATTTTATTCACATGCCTGAATCCGTGAAAATTCATGACAGATGAGCTCTCAAAATATTCCCTGCATTTATTTGATACCCTATTAGTTTCCTAGGAGAAGGTGAGTTGGAAGGAATTTGTCTATTGCAGGGATGCCCCAAACCATAATAAACGACTAAGAAAATTTACCTTGAATGTGCAAATCCTTTCTCAATTCTTAAATCCTGTAAGTCTAAATCACTGAAGCAGCGTCCACAAATATTAGCTGCCCATTAACTGAATGTTTCTGATATGTCAGCCTCATTAGGTATCAGTTAACTTACTTAATCCTCACAAACTCCCCCCATACTATTATTGGTCCTATTTTACAGATGAGAAAAAAGCAGCCAAGGGGTGTTTGAATTCTCAAAGTCCCACATCCAAGAAGTGGTTGAACAGGATATTAAAACAGGCATTCTGATTCCTGAATCCATGTGTTTAATTTCCAAAATACTCTCCTTCCCGAGAAGCTGGCTGTCGTGGCAGCCACCTCCTCCCCAAATAAGGAATATTATGACAGTTTGGTGACCACAAAACACAATTGCCCCCCATTTATTCCAGGAAATAGCCACCACAAAAACAAAAAAATGAAAAAAACCCTCTGCCCACAACATTGAGCAATCCTTCTTTTGAAACGTCCTCAAGCTGTTTGCACGCTCCCTTGCAGCCAGCGGAGGGCTGCCAAAGGTAGCTGAAGACCAATTAGAGAGACACTTCATTTCCAAAGTACCCATCTTGATAGAACACTTGTCAGAGACTCAGTATTTCATCTTTTTACTCCATGAAACTGACTCTCCTTTGCAACTGTAAACTCCTGCTAGAATGGAAGTGATAGCAGATGGCTTTTCTTGCCACAAATTTATGAATAAGCAGCCTTTGTTAATTTAGTCTTAGACTTACTTTTGTCTTTGATAACCCAACACAAACCAGTTTGACTCTTTTCATTTATGGTTATGTTAAAATAACTAATATTCAAAGTATCTATAATTTTTAGACTCTCAAGCAATGAAATTACAATGGAGTTTATTAAAATATAAAAAGAATCCATGTTATACTCTGATCAGGTATTACCATTAAAAGACATAATTGAATGTTGGCTTCCTTGATAGATTGTGTTGTTTTAAAATAATTAAAAATGGTTTCCAATTGAGGGATCCGTAGAGAAAAAAAGAACTATCTCTCATCTGCCTTACTGGTCTGAGTCCTCATAGACGAAAAAATGTCTCTACACTGCATGAAAATTAATGAGATGTGTCATTTGCCCCAGATATGCCAAGACAGTCCTAAGTTTAAACCATACCAAAATCTGAGCATTGTTATATATCCCCACATAACCCTGATCTTTAAAGGACATAGAATAAAAAGTTTACTCTTTATACTCCTCATTTATAGCTTTTGAAGCAACAATTTATCTGCCAAAAGATAAACACTGCCATCTGCTGAGTTAAGAGAATAAAGGCATGCAAACCTATGCACTTTTAGAAGACAGCAACATTTTCTCCTTTTCATTAGTGAGAGCATTAATTACTTCATTAAGATCTCACGGTCCTGGGGCGCCTGGGTGGCTCAGTGGGTTGGGCAACCGACTCTTGGTTTCAGCTCCGGTCATGATCTCAGGGTCGTGGGTTGGAGCCCTGTGTTGGGGTCCCAGCTAGGCACAGCGTCTGCTCAAGATTCTTTCCCTCTCCCTCTCCTTCCCCCACTGCTCCTCCCCCCACTCTCTCTCTCTCTCTAAAATAAATAAAATCTTTAACAAAAAAATCTTACAGTCCCAAGAAAATAGTAGCAAAGGCGACTTTGTCCAAAGAGATGCATCCAACATTTCCTAAAGGGTAGAACAAATAGCAGCCCTGGTCTTCATTTATTTATAGCTTCCAGACAACTTTTCTGGGATTTCTGTCTCTTGCATTCCCATAAACTCATTTTTAAGTTCTAGGTAATGCAAACTGAAATTCCAAGCTCAAAAGGAAATTTAGGAGTAGAGAGAAACTGATGGCTTTGCCTTAATGTGCAGAATTCAAGGAGCCCTGTGAAACACACACACACACACAGCACACACACACACACCCCTTTATCAGTTCCTCTCCATGTGTTAAGCCAATATCTATTCTGGGGATTTCTTACAAAAACTAGCGTATTTCAGGGAAGGAGAAGAAAGTGGAGGAAGGCAGTAAAAAGAGGTAGAAGACTCAAAGTTATTGGCCTCAGAGGCCTGTAAAATTCCACTGGGTTCACCCTAAAAGAGCAGGGTACTCCTAAACGTAGCATTCCCAAATGTAGACTACTCGCATATCACCAACCCAAAGTCAGAAAGCACCAAACCAGAAATCGTTATGAGAAAACATTTTGAGGTCTTCTGAGTCTTGTAATTTCAAAAGCATCAAATACCAACCAGGTCCTCCCTTTCTGGGCCAGATTTTATTCTATGATAGTGTTTTTCCCATCACGTTTCAATCATGTCATCCTTCGGGTTTTATTTCAAAGTATACTCCTCCAAAATATACTTAATTCTAAAAAAAGAAAAGAAATTTCCAAACTCTCATGGTCTCCTTTCCCACCAAAAACCTAATCAAGTTGTTTGTAACAGCATGGTGTCTCAGAGGCAATAAGTACTTGTTGAAAGATATAATCCAGCTATGAATTTTTCTAAAGAGCTAATACAAATATCTTTATGGCTTATGTCTTTTTTCCTCATGAGGTCAATGTTTGACTCCCCTTTACATAATATGCCTCTAAAAGACAAAAAAAAACAGGTATATTATGCTGTGAAAACCAAGAAAACCGACCCCTTACTACTTGCAAAAGATTGTGAAAACAGATGGCACATTCGATAAGTTTTTATTGAGATGAAATTCACATAACATAAAATCAGCCGTTTTAATGTGAACAATCCATTAGCATTTAGTAGATTTACAGTGCTGTACAATCACCACCTCTAATTCCAAAACCTTTTTATCACCCCAAAATCAAACTGCACCCATTGAGTGCTCCCCATCTCCCTCTCCTGCTCATCTCTGGCAACCTCCAACCTACGTTCTATCTCTGTGGATTTACCTATTCTGGATATTTCATATACATGTTGGATTACCCAATATCTGACCTTTTGTGTGTGATTCTTTTACTTAGCACAATGTTTTAAACATAGATTTACCTACATGGTAGCATATATTGTCCTTTATTCATTTTTATGACTGAGTAAGATTCCATTGTAAAGACGCATCACGGGTTGTTCACCCATGCACCCATTGGTGGATGTGTGAGTAGTTATGAATAGTGCTGCCATGAACATGAGGGTACCTAGGCTTCGTGCCCTTTTTCATTTTGGTGGGTGGGGGGACATTTACTTAGGAGTGTAATTGCTGGGTCATAGGGTAATTTTATGTTTAAATTTTGAGGAATCTCAATATTGGTTTTTAAATCAAGAAAAATAACAACGTAAAAGATGGAGCTTGCCGATAGCAGAGATGCATGCAGTCATGACCAACCATAATGTAGTCTAGTTGGGATCAGGGATTTCGCCAGAATGAGTACAGCTGTGGAGAGGACACATTGCTATAGCAGCATCTCTATCCCCTTTAACAATATAGGTGGACCTGGCCCATATTTAAGCGTGATAAACTCACTCTAATATGAGGGAAAGGAAAGAAATATATGTGAATTATAACCTGCCACTGGCTTATTGTAAGTCAAAAATTACTACCTTGGACTCAAACTGCGTTTCAAAATGAAGTCCTTTGTAATTAATTACCATTATTGAAATATCCAGTGTCAGAAATGCAGTTACATGAATCAGAGAAGAAAAATCCATATAGTATTACCCATTAATCATATTCATTTAATAAAACATTGATTTCATTAAATAAAATTAACTCAATCTACTTCACATAAGGAGTATTTTTTACATTGGCTTTTGTGGTTTCTTTTGCTCTGAGTTTTCCAAACCCTTCAGTATTTTTCAAATACTTTGTTTTATATATATCATTATGTTGAGATTAGATAATTTTACTAAGCAATTAAACCAATACACGTTTTAAGAAGAGGAGCCCTACTTTACACACTCGTGACCTCACCTTTGTTTTCATTGTCTTAGCATGATTTCAACACCCTGCCTTTGTAAAATGGGTTCAACAGTAAGAATGAGTGGGGACCCAGCCTTACTCTGGCTGTTGTTGCTGGTGCGGAAACTTCCAAGTGAGAGTGAACAACTTGCTCTTACAAGTTCCCACAGGCCACCCTACTACTAAGAGGTGCACCTACCTTTCCACTCTCCAAGTGTCAATAATAAGAATCTGAGCACCTGCTCTTTTCTACTTCCAAGAGCTTTTATTTTTAATTTTCATTTACTATCTGTAATGTTTGGAACAGACGATTCTACTCTGTTGTGATGTAATTGCCAGGAGAAGTGTGAATTCCGGATTATCAGGACACAAGGAATTGGGACCCCGTTACTAAATAATTGCATGCATAATAAAGGTTCAAACCCAAACTTTTATTAATTGGGGGAAAAAAGCACCATTCTTCATAATGTTTATGTTTTAGAAGTTATTCAAGGGATTCAAAGGAAATCTAGACCAAAAACATACATAAAACACACACAAATCATGTTGAAAAACTCAGGCAGCACTCCATTATCTAAGACCTCTTTGGGCTCCATGTAGGATATAGCCTTTCTCGGTTTGAAATCATGCGCTACCCACTGGCCAACTGATTTGGGGAAGCCACCCTCCATCTCCTAAATGATGAGTTACCGACTCTAAATTCAGGCTCTAATAATTCCTACATCATTCCTCTTTATTAAATGAACTGAGTTAGGCAAAAGTCTTGTAAACCATAAAACTTGCAAATATTTGGAAAGGTTTTTTGTTTTGTTTTGTTTTTCCTGTTTACTTTAAAAAGCAATCATCTAATAGAGCAAAAGGAAGCCAGGATAATTAGCTAGAAGATTGTCTTGGTTTCTAGTAGAGAGGAAGTGAGATTAGAGAGTCCAGATTAAAATGGCTAAAAAGACTAGATAGCTAGGAGCTGTTTTTTAATTGAGGAAAATGTTTGTGATTTGGTGGGCACATCATTGCTATCAGTGACAGGAATAGAACTGCTAAGATGTTAAGGTAAATGGAAATCATAGAAAGGGAAATGAGAAGTTCTCTGGATTTGATGAGATTAAAGAGATGACAAGATCATTAAACCAAGAAAACGTGTCAGCCATCTTGCAACTTGGAAGAACACTCAGGACAACCAATAAGGATGGCGAAAGGGAATGCCCCCAAGCCCTGGGTCCTTGGGTCATCTTGTCACTAAATAACCAACTTCAGGACTGACTTTGTTTTAATTGTGTATTTTGCCACTTGCAGCCAAAACCATCCTACCCGAGATAACAGTGAAGTTGAATTGAACAAAAATAATCTTGGTAAGATAACTGAAAGGATGATAGATATTTTGAGTCCGTTTACAATTCTTTGTGTTTGAGCAGAGATATGTCTTTAAATATAGTAATTGCTTTTTCCTTTTGCTACAGATTCCCCCCCTTTGGAGACCCAACTAGGTAAATTGTTTGAAGAATAACAGCAGCATTGGAAAGACAGAAGATAATCCGCTTGTGATTTAAAAGATTACTGATGTGTTTTTAAATGGCAACGCAGAAGTTGCATGTCTGGAAAGCACTGCTTCTTACAAAAAGCATTTATTTTGTCTCTAATTCAGGCATTATGCTAAATCATGAGCTCCTGCAGTTTTAGATATGCGTTGTTAGAAAAGATATTTCATTTTTATGAGAATGATTCACTTTCCTAAAATGCTATCCTAAATCTGAATATATGAAGATGGATTGGACCATAACCATTTATATTGATGATAGTCTCACATCTCAGCTCCTCTGTTCAAGAGAGAAACCTTAAAAGGACAATGCTCCCAGGGTTCTTAAATTTTAATTGATAAAAATTTGAGTTATATTTCTCCCCAGGATACCTATAATACATTAAAGTGAGTTACATTTCCGCTATCATTTCTGAGTAATTAATGCTATGTTCCTTCCTGAGAAATGTGTTCATATACCAAATACAGTTTTTTAAGATGACCGCTAAGTTATTGATTACAAGAACAATCGGAAATCTTTATCATACTTGCGATGTGCCAGATATTCCCAATCCTCAAAACAAGAATGATTATTATCACCACTTTCTAGCTGAAGAAACAAAGGCAGTGTGGTGGGGTAACTTGCCCAACAATTAAGAGTTGGAATCAGAAGAAATATCCAGGGGGGCGCCTGGGTGGCGCAGTCGTTAAGTGTCTGCCTTCCCTTCGGCTCAGGGCATGATCCTGGCGTTCGGGGATCGAGTCCCACATCGGGCTCCTCCGCTGGGAGCCTGCTTCTTCCTCTCCCACTCCCCCTGCTTGTGTTCCCTCTCTCGCTGGCTGTCTCTCTGTCAAATAAATAAATAAAATCTTTAAAAAAAAAAAAAAAAAGAAGATATATCCAGGCACTCAGCCTCCAGAGCCCACATACAGCTCACTTACACCCTACTAAACTCCAGATGAAAATAAAGTGAGGGTATCATCACTTCTTTTACAATCTTAAGTATCTAAACACTTATTTTTTAAGTAGCTTAAAAAATAATACTGGAGGGGCGCCTGGGTGGCTCAGCCGTTAAGCATCTGCCTTCGGCTCAAGTCATGATCCTGGGAAACAAACTGAGGGTTTCAGAGGGGAGGGGGGTGGGGGATTGGGATAGGCTGGTGATGGGTATTAAGGAGGGCACGTATTGCATGGAGCACTGGGTGTTATATGCAAACAATGAACCATGGAACACTGCATCAAAAACTTATGATGTACTGTATGGTGACTAACATAACATAATAAAAAATTTAAAAAAAGAAAAAAGGGTCCTGGAATCGAGCCCTGCATCAGGCTCCCTGCTTGGCGGGAAACCTGCTTCTCCCTCTCACACTCCCCTTGCTTGTGTTCCCTGTTTCACTGTCTCTCTCGGCCAAATAAATAAATAAAATCTTTTAAAAAAAAAGAAAAAGAAGAAAATAATACTGGAAGAAGTACAAACTTCCAGTTATAAAATAAGTCACACAGATGAAAAGTACAACATAAGGAATATAGTAAATAACATTGTAATAATGTTGTATGTGACAGATGGTGACAACACTTCTCACAGTGAGCCCTGAGTAATGTATAGGATTGTTGAATCACTATGTTGTTCATCTGAAACTAATATTACATTATATGTCAACTACACTTCAATAATAAAAGAAATACTACTGGACTGTTAAGCATCCAACTCTTGATTTTGGCCCAAGTCATGATCTCAGAGTCATGAGATCGAGCCCCACCGGGGGCTGAGAATGGTGGCTGCTTAAGATTCTCTCTCTCCCTCTCCCCTGCCCCTCACCCCAGCTCATGCATGTGCACTCTCGTGCTCTCTCTTAAAAAAAAAAAATACTATTGGAAACCTTAGTAAGTATCCTATGAAGAAAGATTTCTTCAACACATAAAAATTGGAGGAAACTTAAGAAAAATTCGAGGAACCTTTTCTGACTGAGGGGTTCCTACAGCTAAAGAGATCCGTGAGGTGCACATTGGCTCTCTCTGTTGAATGATGCGACCAAATAGGACTGCCACCTTCCCTAAAACCATCAAACAATCAGAGAGGAAGAGTCAATGTCAACTTCTTGGTTTCATAAGAAGTAACTAAATTTTGGCCCAGGTCTTCTTGGCTTCGCCATCTCTGAACATCCTCCTTCCACCAGCGGCACTGAAGTTTTTGTTTGGTTTACTCTTGATTTATTTTTCTTCTTGGGTGCTAGACATCCATAAGATCTGAGGGGAATTCTCAGCCCCAACCTTCCTACCCATACACCTGATACTCTTCTCCTATGATTGTTCATTTAAGCACAAAGTGTAATGGAGCCAGAGTCCCTAACACGTGGTGTCTTTGCTAGACTAGTTCACTTCAGTGTGACTCACCTTCCTCATTTTCAGATCAGGACTGTTACCTGCTCGGAAAGAGTTGCCGGGAGGGTTGCATGGATGATCCGCGTGGCATAGGTAGACAGTGTCTGGCAGGAGACACGCACTCAGCCACCCAGACCACTGTTGTTGTTATTAAGGAAATGACTCCATGAGATTCTCAGACATTCTCTTGCTCTGGGTTCAATCATCGCTGGTTTTATCTTGCGCTTTATCTTGTAACAATAATTTTTAATATGCATTATAGCACTTTTACATAGAAAAGCCTTTTTAAAAAATAGTTTTTAGTATTTCAGCAGCAATTGGGTTGGTGTTTGATGATTTTCCCTGGTACCTCAATTGTTTTCTATCCATATTTTTTAATTCAATAGTTCAAAGGTCTATTCTGTTTAACTTTTCTTTTGGAGAAAAACCTGCCCATATATTTTATACCCACTATGAATTCAGGATGTATTTACTAGTGAGTAAGGTCCAAATTTCGCTTTCCCTGTATTGCTGCCCTCATTTTACTCAGTGTAGGTTGTCAAGTTTTTTTCTGCAGGAAGGAGGTATAGATATACTTTTGAGTACAAGGGAAGGAAGATTAGGCCAATCTTCCCTTTCTCATTCTTAACCGCACAAAGTAAAATCACTAAAGAAGTAATACAACTTCTAGTCAAATTCTAAACCAGCACAGCCACTATGCAGCATGGAGTTTCCTCAAAAAATTGAAAACAGAACTACCATATGATTCAGCAATTCCACTTCTGGGTATTTCCCAAAGAAAATGAAAACACTGACTGGGAAAGATATAAGTGCCCTTATGTTCATTGCAACATTATTTACAATAGCCAAGATATGGAAACAACCTAAGTGTCCATTGATGGATGAATGGGTAAGAACAATGTGGTATATAAATACAATGGAATATTACTCAGCTATAGAAAAGAAGGAAATCTTGCCATTTGCAACAACATGGATGGACCTTGAGGGCATTCTGCTAAGCAAAATAAGTCAGACAGAGAAACGCAAATACCATATGTTCTCACTCATATGCGGAACCTGAAAAGAAAAACAAAAAAGAAAAAAAAAACCACTAAACTCATAGATAGAGAGAGCAGATTGGTGGCTTGTGGTTGCCAGTGGTAGGGCGTTGGGGGGATGGGCAAAACAGGTGAAGGCTGTCAACACGTACAAACTTCCAGTTAAAAAATAAATAAGCCTTGATCATGTCATGGACAATGTGGTGACTTTAGTTAATAATACTGTATTGTATATTTGAAAGTCGCTAAGAGAGTCGATCTTAAAAATTCTCATCACAAGAGAAACATACATCATAAATATAAATGTACAATTCACTAAAAACTACTTCCAAAAACTTGAGTCAACAGAAATTATAATAACCTTCAAAATAGAATCTAGGAGACACACTGTTAAATCATTGCGGTTTCCTTAATCACTATCGTGAGACTACCAAAAATAAAAACAAAATTGAAATGACCAATGACATTTGCCAAACATTATGCTCTTTCCTGTCATTCCCACCAAATAATATCAAGAATGATAGAACTTTATGAGTTTTAATGGTCATATCTGTGAAGCTAAGGACAGTGTATAAATTGCTGGCTTGTGGAAAGAGAGAAAACGTGAAATATCAAAACAGCTTGCTTGCTCTCTGTGAAGCTCCAGGGCTCTGGTCTCCATTGCTAGCAAATTTTTCACCAACTGCCTTTTTCTTCAGTCAGCACCATATCCGACACGTATTATCCTTGCTACCTAATAAAACAAATTTCACCAAGTTATTTTTTCTTCATTTCATTTACCAATGCTCCCTTTTTACAAGTTGACCTTCTCTGCTTCACGGACAATGGTCCGTACACTCAATGTGACCAGCTGTGGAGTCTTTGAGCTGCTCCGGCATTTTGGGGGCAAGAATTTTTCTTTTTTTTAATGATTCCTGTCAGTCATCTATTGGGCAAGTTCATGTCCTACTCACATGTGTGAGATACACGGCATCTCAAAATTGGAGCCCTGAGAATGCAGCCTCCCCCACTTGTCATTCCCTCTGCCCTCCCCTCAAACAACGCGGTCAAGTGAAAAGACTGAGTTTGAACATCTTCAGACCTGGGAGGCAGCAGATTCCACTTCAGAACATTGCAAAATGTCAACAGAGTTTTCTCATCGTTGGTCAAATGTGAAATATGCATCCCTCCCCACTGCTCTGATAGACACTCTTCCAAAGCAGCTCTGATCGACTGCTGTCCAAGGGCGCCATTCACATTCGTCCTGCCTTTGGAAATGACCACCCCTATGGAGCAGTGCTGGGCACTGCTGGTTCTCTGACCCTCGGGAGCCAGGCACATAACATCAATATAAGAAGTATGCTGGTCCCATGGATTGGGAGAGCCTGTGAAAACTGTCCATTCCACCAAAAGACACCGCATCTTCTAAAAACACTGAATGACCACGCTGGCCACTTCCTTCCATGTGTGATTCCAGGCCCGACCTCAGGCAGTCCATGAAAACTCATGCAGCTAATCATACCCGGGTCCGTCCAGAAAAGGGGGTAGATCCATATGAACAAAGTGATTGCTCTAGTGATGACAAGACAGAAGTGTCACCCCCTTGTGTTAAGCTCCACCATCCAGCCAGCCAGTACTTAGCACTTTGGTGCTTTGGGAGACGCTAAATAAATCAGTAACGTCTTAAAGAGCTCAGGAGTGTAAATGCCAGCGCCAAAACAAGGCATAGACAACGTTCCTTCCCTAGAGTCTCCAGGATCTCCTGCGGCTCCGGGAAGAAGTACCACCCAGCTGGTCTAGCATGAACCATGTAGACTAGCAAAGGCTGGTCCTCTGACAAAGCAGCCCCGGCTTCCTTCTCCTTACCTGGCAGAAGCTTCCTACCTGAACTTCCGATGCCCCCATCACCATCTCCAACCTCTTTCCTCATCATGGGAAAGGATTTGACATTATGCTCACAATAAATTATGTGGGTTATTACAGTATTGTCTTAAGAGCACCTACATTTTAGTAATGCTCGCAAATCATAAACTCCAGATGGTAACCCCTAATTTTAGAAATTATCCACATTTAAATAGTAAGATGGAGTTTTTAGGGCAAAAAGGGAGATTATTCTCAGCACCCCTGAAGTTATAGGACTGGGAAGTTACTTAATCAGCCCAATATAGAAAGCCAGCCTTGCGCACGCGACATTTAACTTGTTAGACCAGTTAAGCAACTTTGAAATCGCTCAACACAGTACGAATCACTGGGAGTCAGGCAGATTCTGTCCTCTGTGCCCCCTTAGGGCGCCCCTAGCCCACAAGGTTTTACCACCCCATTGCCTGCCAGGGTCTCCTTCCAGAAGCACTGCACTATTATTATACCATACTCTTGTCACTTCCCACAATCGAAGTTAACCTAGTCTCAATCCAGTTCTTATAAAACATTTCTAATATAATTAATTCACAATAAATTGTTAACGGTTGAAAAATGCTCAATATGGGTTCTCTTCCCCCAAATACTAATGTGTTAGCAGGGGGCATCCAAGGAGAAAACAACTTAGCTCACAGAATAAATCTCTCATGGGCTGGAAGTCCAACTGTGCAGAACTTGGGTCCTAGCCTGTTTTAGTTACTAACACTTACCGACAACTGAATATTAACCATTCGGTGGGCACTGCCTGGGGAGATGTGGTAACCAGTAAGGCAGGCTACTGAATTCTTTGTCAAGAGCAACTAAAATGCAAAATCCACAAAGCCTTACAGTCAGAGCTCACCCCTGCGGTCCCACATGCAACTAAAATTAAATCGTGCGTGTGGGAAGCAGGGCATGCACCAGGGACCCTGGTAGAGGGGGAGGGGAGAGCAGTAACATCCTTTTGGTATTCAGCTTAGAAACTCTAATAGCCAATTGAAAAAAGGAACCACGTCTATGTGTCTCTCTCTCCCATACCTGTAATGATTATGTTGCCTTTATAGTTGAAAGCACATGAAAAGATCTCATCCGTGTGCCCTTCAAGAACCTGGAGGCACTGACCGGTCTGAACATCCCAGATTCTAGCTGTTTTGTCAGCGCTGCCAGTCAGAAGGCGATTCCCTTGGGGATTGAAAGAAATCTACAAGAGAGAAAGGAAAACGACAGGTTTGTGTAATTTGATTCCTGACGTATTTTTAATTGGCTAAAAGGGGACATGACTAAGCACCTGTCATCTTCCCAGCTTGGCATTTATTCTTACATAGAACAGTTCCTCCCTGAGGGGGGAAATTGTAGGGACTAATACATGAAGATTCAAGTCTAGACAGAAAAGTATAACTGGCCACCCCATCCCCACCCCACATTCTAAGAATCAAGACCAAACCTCCCCTCTAATTCAGGTATTCCCCACCTAGCTTCTTTCCAAAGACTCAAGATGCATACAAACAAATAGGCAGAGCCCTGGTGAGGATGAGTCCAGCTCCTTCAAACCCAAATCCCCATGTCGGGGCACCTGGGTGGCTCGATCGATTAAGAATCTGCCTTTGGCTCAGGTCATGATCCCAGCCAGGATCCTGGGATAGAGCCGGGAGTCAAGCTCCCTACTCAGTGGGGAGCCTGCTTCTCCCTCTCCTCCCTGCTCGTGCTCGCTTTCACTCTCTCTCTCAAATAAATGAATAAAATCTTAAAATATATATATATAATCCCTATAATCCAACTTTCTGTAATCAAAAGCATATAGATCCTCCTTCAATCTGTGAATGTCAGGGAGGACTTTTGTTCTACTGCCACGCAAAGTAAATTACGTTGTATAAATACGTCCTGAGTGCCTCCTACGTGCCAAGCATCGTCAAATGGTATCTGAGCGACTGTCAAAGGAAACAGTTCACTATTCCTTTGGGCCCCATGCTTACAACCCTCTCTAAATCATCATACGTAAGACAACAATTTGGGTCACGTCCTCTTTGACTGAAGGTTGGATGAAGGCAAGGCTCAAGGGTGTGGCTTTTTTTGTCCCTGTGTCCCTAGTACAATACCTAGCACAGGGAAAGCTCTCAAAAAGCATTTGCTGAATGAACGAATGAGTGAATGAATACCTTCACTTTGTATCCCATAGAAACGCCATTGCTGAATGGCAATTCAATAAGTAATGTATCACATAAGCCTAAAATGCAATAATGGAGTGTGCGAACTCTTTATATTCACACATACACAAAAATACGTGCGTTTGTTGCATGGACCACATCATGCATGTCAATGGTGATCAGATCCGTCACTCAGCAACATGGCCTGGGCTCTCTTCCCAGACTGTCTCCCACAGCCACACTTCCCTGTCTCCCTTCCTGCCAGGCCCTAGAGGCTCCTAGCCTACGGAAGAGAAGTGTTCTGTGTGGTCTCAGAGACCAACCTTGAAGGGCAGGGGCTCCTGACCACCAGCAGCAGGTGCAGAGGAGGGAGGGGGAGGGGGAGCACAGCAGGGGGTGGTTCCAGGGTCCAGGGCAGCCTTCCCGGACCTGAAGCCATCAAACTGTTCCTTTAAAAGCAAGGAGCAAATCTGATCTCAGGTACGAGACCAAGGAACTGGACTGCGCTGGGTGGGAGCTGAGAGTCACCAAGTCCCAGCCTTTGCGGAGCTTTTGGAGGACACAGCTAAACGTCAGATTACTGATCAGAAGGCCTGGCTCGGTGAATCAGCTTGTGGGAGGAGCTTAGCCAAAATCCTAAACTACAGCTTTGAAGTTTCAAAGTAGGTCATTTTAAGCTCTGTTAAGTGTTAAATATTTCCAGGAAATACTTTCTCAATTGCATCTAATTTACAAAACACTTGATACTTGCTGCACAGCGTGTTTTTTGCATAATATATACTTGTGTGTCTGCTAGGACCAGGAAAAGCACTTCATAAGTTTCTTAAAGAGCTTTAATAGGTATTTTCAGCTAACTCAGTCTTTTGCTGATGGCTGAGGAAAATGCTGTTTTATACTTTTTAAGAGGTTTTAGGAAGCATTTATTATGCTAAGTTTGAGGTCACACTTAAAAATATTGTTTTTAGGTAGCTGATTTCTAGAAAGAGCGAGATAATTGGACAAACCCTAGTGCCAACAGACCTATTTACACTAAGCATGCTATGTTTTTAAAACTAGATAAATTGCTCCGAATGAGAAAGCAACTCACCTTTGAAATTTCGCCTTCATGGCCTTCCAATGTGGTAATGCATTTTCTTGTGGCTGCACTGAAAACTCTTGCTGTCCCTTTTTGAAAGAGTGGAAATACATATAAATTCATCTGAAATACAGAACTTCGAGCCATGTGCCCTGAATTATGTAGTACCTATCCCTGTGACATAGGGACTCTGTGCTGCTTGTCTTCTTGCCTGCATCACCTAAAACTGCAAATGAAATCTGGCGCCACTGCGGGAGGAGAGGGGGAACAGGTGCCTCCCTAGCCCCGAGCTGATCAGAAGAAATGATGGGTTCCGAGGTAGAAAAGGTGGGGGAAAGAATCCAGAAAGAAAAAGTATTTTAGTGGGAAAAGGGAAAATCAAAACAAGTTTTGAGAGGCTGGTGATGAAATAAGCAGCCAGACCGGCATCACACACCAAATAGGAGTCTAAGGTTACAGAAGGTTCGAGAGGCCTTCCTGAAAAGGAGCAACAGCCACTACTCACTGGGCAAAGAACAGGCACCAGGGAAGCCTTTCTACAGAAAGAGCTGGTAGAACGGTTTGTTCCCCGTTGTATCTCCAGGGTCCAGAAATGCAAAGCTCCCAGGAGACACTCAATAGTGGATGATGGATGGATGGAGAGAGGGTGGGTGGAAGGAAGGAAGAAGTGGTATATGTATTTCCTTAGAATTAAGGAATGGAGGAGTTAAATAAATGTAAAAGGAGAAGAACAGCAGTAGTAAAATTGTCAGAAAAAAAGTTAAAATTTTTCTGGCCTGGTAGGGTAAAGGCTGCTCTGTTATTGCAATTACAAAATTACATAGAGGCAAAATAGCAACAATAGGGAATTTTGGTTACTTAATTTTCATTGACAAGAGCAAAACATCTTAGTAAATTTTTTACTCGCCCTTCTGACAATGTCAACTTCAGGAAGAAGTAGATGAAAATTGCTATTTTACGATTAATATGACTAAAAATATAAAACTTGTTAGTAGGACATTTCAAAAGCCTTAAAGTGACCAATGTGCTTTAAGAATGTGTTAATAGGGCGCCTGGTGCCTCAGTAGGTTAAGCGTCTTCCTTCAGCTCAGGTCATGATCCTGGGGTCCTAGGATCGAGCCCCACGTCGGGCTCCCTGCTCAGCGGGGACCTTGTTTCTCCCCCTCCCTCTGCCGCTCCCCCTGCTCATGCTCTCTCTCTCAAATAAATAAAATCTTTTTTAAAATATGTGTTAATATCAGGGTCCCTGGGTGGTTCAGTCAGTTGAGCGTCCAACTCTTGATTTTGGCTCGGGTCATGATCTCAGGTCATGAGATCGAACCCCATGTTGGGCTCCATGCTCAGCAGGGAGTCTGCTTGGGATTCTCTCCCTCCGCCCCTCCCCCCACATGCTTGCTCTCTTTCTCTCTGTCTTTCAAATAAATAAATGAATCTTTAAAAAAAAATAGAATGCGTCAATACAACAAAAACAAATATCTTGCATCCTGTAATTCTCCAAATTTCTCAAAAGCATTTTTAAACTTCAGAAAACACAGAAATAATATAGCCTGAAACAATATTTTTTAAAAGATAGAAATATGAATAAGACACCAAAAAATACTTCAGCCTTGAGCGTAATTCCACTGAGGAAGTAAAAGGTGATAAATATGAAGAAACAGGTGCAGCTTCACAGCTTCAACTAACCCTGCTGAATGGATCCAACTTTAAGGGAATAAGGGCAAGAACCAGAGTTAAGTATACACGATTTCTCTAAGCAGCAAGACTTCGTAGAGGGCGCAGAATGAGACGAGGTTTATAAAACACACCAAAAGGAAAAAAAAATTTTTTTTTGAAGTAGTGTCTTATTATACAAGGAAAGAATGGAATCACTGCTAGGGGACATAAGAGAGGATAAAGAAAACAGAGGAATCATTGACCTTGCAGTTAATTCTCATCCATCCCTCAGGATCCTGATCCCCAACCCTGCTTGTTTCTCCCTCCATAGTGCTGACAATCTCCTAATATCTGACATTCTCTATATTCTAACATTCTATGGAAAACACATAACATGGTATTCTTCATTGTCTCCCTCTCCAAAATATAGCTCCCGGAGGAAAGGGATTCCTCTCTCTTTTGTTCATTGATATATCCCATGTTCCTAAAACAATTCCTGGCACAAAGTAGGTTCCCTATTCTCGTTGAATGGATTTCTTTTGGATAAGTGAGAATGATATTTAAAATGAAAAGGGTAGATTAATTACAGTTGAGGGATGATTTTAAAAAGCCAAGCTCTGTGAGAAGATGAAAAAGTAAGTAGTTACTTTGAAACATAGAGTTCTCCAAATTCAGGGCGTTTATATTCCAGGATATAGAAAGAACTTTATGTATGATCAAAGGATCACCTTTGAAAAGTCCTAGGCAGTAAAAGAACAGCATGCAAATGTAATTTTGAAAAGGGAGACGAAGGTGGAATAAAGACTCTGTAATTAAAATGAATCACTGGCAAAATTCTACAACTGATTATAACACAAAGGATAGGTGACTACTTAACAGTATGTTAGTCACAAGGAGCAAATTCAGGCAAACAAAGAACAAGTCATGTCTGAAAAAAGCATCCCATTTTGGCTAGAATTTCTTAAATGGCTGTTAAGAAGTTTACATGGACATTGAAGGAATTAGACATAATGAAACATCACGTGAGATTATCAAAGGTGTGACTTAGACACAGGGTAGGCTGATGTGTGCTGCCGCGGTGATGATATAATCATAGTACAGCATGATATGCACTCGTGGGGAGGTTCCGCGGATAGAATAGAGTGTCACAGGTGGTCATCACAGAGATGATGCAGACAGAGCAGAGCATGATGTGTGGTTGTCAAGGAGATGAAAACACACAGCGTAGCATCATACATGACATCAAACCGATAATGGAGATGTTGTGTAGAGTCATCTGTGGACTACGGGAAGATGGCACATACCCAGTGTAGCAACATATGGGGTCACCAACAGATGGCACAGATAGATTGTAGCATCATATAAGGCATGATGGATATGACATATACTGTATCATCACACACAGTGGTCTGGGAGATGAGGCCACATGGTGCAGCACTCCACAGGGTCATCACGGAGATGACGTAAACACAGTAGAACATATACAGCATATATCCCTAGGACGTGGTCAAAGACATGAATAATGGCACGCCAGTATGTATCAATAGAAACATTCAGCAGTAATGATATACCATGACACATACTTAAAAGTTGATACAGAATGTGGCTTCATATGTTTTTGTCAAGGATATGACGCAGACATCTTGAAGCATCCTTCACTGTCATCAGGGAGCTTACCCATAGGACAGCATCATCCCTGGCTATCAGGACAGGGGGAAGTCACAGCGTAGCATCAAATAGAGCAGGTTAAAAGATGACACATAGTGTAGCGTGATATGCGGTTGTCAGAAAGATGATCTTAGCATAGATTCACATATGATTATCAGAGGCATGGCTCAGACATGTCACATCCTGGGATTTGCAAAGACAGAAGTCTTCAGGCAGAAGATGCAAACATGCTGTGGGTCATACATGGTGTTATGCACCAGGTTGTATCCCCCACCAAACTCCTGTGTTGAATTCCTAACCCCGAGTACCTTACATGTTGACTTACTTGGAGAGTGAGGCTTTAAAGAAGAAATAGGTTAACATGAAGTCATTAGAGTGGGCCCTCACCCAACATAGCCGGTGCCCTTATAAGAAGAAGAGATGAGGATACAGACACATGTGGAGGGAAGACCACGTGAAGACACAGGGAGAAAACTGCCACCTGCAGGCCTCAGAAGAAACCAAGGCTGCCAACACCTTGATCTCAAACTCGTAGCTTCCAGAATTGTGAGAAAAGAAAGTCCTGTTGTTTAAGTCGCTTAGTCTGTTGTACTGTTATGGCAAATGAATACAGTTATCCAGGAGATGATGCAGCCACGGTATAGCATTACATGTGTTGGCCACAGACACACTGTAGCATCGTACATGGTGGACCAGATGGCACAGACACTCACATCATCACACGTGACTGCCAGGAGACCACCCATAATAGAGCATCATACAGGATTATCAGAAAAACATGCACACATAGCATCTAGTTTCCTCCGTTGTCAGAGACACGATGAGACGTAGTATAATTTCATACGTGGTTGCCAAGGAGATGACCCAGAAAGAGTGTAGCATCACTTTGGTTGTCAGGGAAATGATGCAAATATAGCACAGTGACATACATCATCAGGGAGATGACACCTAGTGTAGTGTCACACGTGGTCATCAGAGTGATGACATAGACATAATTTGTGTCAGATGTGGATATAATGGACTTGACACAGACATATGTCATAGGTGCTTATCAGGAATATGAGACAGATTGATTTCAGCATAAAAAAATAGGAAAATAACACAGAAATAATGTGTCATCATACTGTTTCCAAATGGCGCAGACATGGTGTGGAGTCCTACGTGATTATCATGGACATGACACAGAAGTCGTCTAGTCACATCGACGGCATCTCTGAAACGTCTGGAACATTTCACATAACGTAGCACGGTTTTCTAGGATATGACGCATAAATTATGTGGCCTCGTGTGTGGGAATCGAGGAAACGCTCACAGTAGAGAGCATCATACGTGGTTTCAAGAAGAGGATGTAGGTGTTGTGAAGAACACGACACAGACATGGTGTAACACCGTACGTGTTTTTAAGGAGATAACACAGAAATAGCATAGCATCCTAATGATTGTCGGGGCGAGGATGTGGTTATCAGGATATGATACATGGTGTGGCATCATGAACGGCGGCCAGAGAGGTGAGGCAATCAGAGCATAGCATCATAAACGGAGGTCCGTGAAGTGACACACTTTAACATCACATGACCTCATTAATTGTGAGCACAGACAGCACAACATCTGAGCCCACCCTGGAGATGACACCCACTACAATATCACACATAGCACTCAAGGAGGTGACTCTAAAGGACTGTGGTAAGCAGACTTCAAAGATAGAATTCAGATATAATATGGAATCTTGTAGTTTCATAGATGAAGGGATCCAGACATAGCAGACCTTGAAGACGTGTTCGTCAAGGTGATGGGTTAGAAATATTACAGCGTCACACATACATTTCTAGGAAATGCTGAAGGTATGGTAGAGTATCATACATGCTTATAAAGGATTAGACGAAGGTACAGTGTAGCATCGTCCGTGATTTCAAGGAGAATGACGAGGACTGTAAATTAGAACACAGCAGTCAGGTCTATGACACAGACACAATACAGCATCATACATGGGCATTAGAGGGATAACGCAGACTCAGCGCAGCTCCGTACGTGACCATCAGGTGGATGACACGGGGCAGCCTTCAGGAAGAGGACACGCAGCATCATACTCTGCCATCAAGGACAGGACAGCATCGCACACGGTAGCTGTGCGTGCCAAGGAGATGGGGAGATAGAGCAGACATAGTATCACATGCGGTTGTCATGGATGTGACATAATGACATAATGACAGGGTGGCCAGCAAACGATGCAGAAGTTGCATAGCACCTTACATACTTGTCAGGAATACGAGGTTCCCGTGAAGATGACCTGTTGTTTACTATCATAAATTATCATCCAGGACACAGTGTATGCGTAGTGTACCAACACAGATGGGTGTCAGTGAGATGCTACAGACATCACACAGCATCGTATGATGACCCAGAATATACCACGATATACAGTTACCAAGGGGATGTGAAGACCCAGTGTAACCTCAGGTGTGGTTGTCAAGGAGATGACGCAGACATTGTAACCTGCGGTTGCCAAGAATATGATGCCGACATAGCGTATTGACTGACATCACAGGGACGAGAAAGATGCAGCTTCTCTCACAGCAGGTCATCAGGTGGACGATCAACCGCATAGAATTATACATGTTTATCCAACCAGTTAAATGGATGAACAGGTGACCTACCATCAGCTGAAGCAGTTGCAATAAGTTTTCCAGTGTAATCAAAACAGCTGTCTAGTATTTCGTCATCGTGGCCTGTTAGCGTTGCCACACATTTTCCATTTGTGGCATCCCACAGCTACAATAAAAAAAGAAGGTGACTATGACTTCCCGTCTGAAGTGCGAAAATGGGAAGAAGTAGTCTTTATGGCATGCTATGGCTAGCTGAGTAACCGTGCAAGGCTGTGTGTATCGTTTTCACAGGTTCCGTTAAGTTTACCTGGATTCATGACAAGAGACCACAGCCAGCCCTAACACAAGGCACACTTTGGACAAAGAGAAGACCGGAGACAGACATTTAGAACAGGTACTGCAAATCTGCCACTATGTTAGGAAAAATCTCAAAGTGCATGCTTCACTGATTGGAGTGGAAATGTCCTCTTTTCATAAGAAGGTCATCGAATGATAAGGAGCTTGATGTGAAACTAGAATGCTAGAGAGTGAAAAGTACATTAAGGTTATAATACAGCGGGTATGTAATCAAAGATTAATCCCAGAGCATAAGCTCGTAGCAACAGAAATTTAGAGGCAGGGAGACATTGTGTTGAGCCTCCTTGAGATTCACTCTAATCAAAGTTTAACAAACGAACAGAGAGACATTAAAGAAAAATAAAATGCCTTTTAAAAAAGATCTTATAATAGGTTTGATTCAACTAACATGGTTTTACTCTTATCATCCTTCCTTTGAACTTGGGGGATCAGAAACTTAACATTTAAAAATACCAATTATTTATAAATTAACATCCTAATTTTACAGCACCTTTGAAATGTGGTAATGTTGCAATGAATATCTGACACAGTAAGAAGTGCACACAGGAGAACTGTAAGCAAAGATATTTCTTGAGCTCACCATGCAGGTTTTGTCCATAGAGCCAGTTAATATCAGAGAGCAATCCCAGTTGAATAAAGCACTGCTAATCTCAGCACAATGCCCAATTAGGGTATGCACCTTCCTACAAAATGGAAAGGATTCACACTGGTGAAAGGATATGTGCACAAACAATGACGTCAAGTCTATTGGTGTGAGAGTCAAAATTGCGGTTTTTACAAAATAGTATCTTTGATGACAAAACAATGATGGTTCTAGTATAGCTCAAAAACAGTCAACGAGGCTACTAATTTCATTTCTGCAAAAATATATTTACATTTGAAGCACTCAAAAATAACAGTACTTAAGACTTCAGTAAGCCATGGGTAAAAATAATACAGTTGGTCTGAAATTCTGGAAGTATTCTGACACCAGATCAGTGGACCCCTTGGTGGTTCAGAAGCTGCCCACCAAATGTCTGAAGGGCCCTTCCTTCTCCCTCCTTTGTTGGCGTATCCACCTTGACCTGCTACCCCTGGTCATTAGCCCCTCTACCAAGATGCAGACAAGTCCAAGGCGGAGCTTTCCAATGCAAATAGTCTAATTTAGTTAACTTCTTAGCAACTAGAACCCAAAATAATTAGGAAGGAAATTGAAGTTGTTGGACTAAATTAAATTTGGAAAATTAGCCATGATTTATTTACTCATGATATCCATGCCTGCCACAATGACAAGCCATTGAAATTTGATTACACAGTACAGGGAACAAATAACAGCCATACACCCAGGCTATTGTGAACATTTTCCTTCTATGTTCCAGTGTGGCATTATGTGCTCAGAATTCCAAGAAAGCATACATTTTTTTTCTGGATCAGAAATATCATTAAATAATGAATTAATTCATTAGTAATTCATTAGGTTCATCCTATTCCTAGAGTCCAAAGCATAGTTTAAATAGATATGAGAGTAAACTAACGAACAGCAAAGACGATCTTACGCTGATCCAGATTTAAAAATCCTTAAAGACAGAGAATACCTTCCAGTATCAGCTTCCCACACTGCAACAGTATGGTCAAAAGACCCCGTGATGATTCTGTTTCCCGAGGTGTTAAATGACAAAGAGATGATTTCAGCTGAATGTCCCTAGAAAGAGAGTGGATATCGTCATGCATTACCTGCAGGAAAACAATCTCAACAAATGCACAATGTCGTAGTTTAAAAGAAAATGCTAGAAAACACAAAACTCGATAGCGCGAAAACGTGGTTGGCTGGAGGGTGGGAATAGGGAGAGACTGCAAATGGGCACAGGTATCTTTGGGGGAAATTCTGAAAACTAGAGTTTGGTGAAGGTTGCACAATTCTGTAAATTTACTAAACGTTGACTTCTACACTTAAATCAAGTCCATTTAACTTAGTAAAACTAAGGAAAACTGGGTTTTGTTTGTTTGTTTAATGGGCAGGAAGAAGATATGATTTGGGAAAACGGAGGGCTTCTTTCACATTGTCTTGAAAACACTTTTTAAAAGTCTAAAGAAAAAAGAAAGAAGAAAAGAAAAGAAAGAAAAGAAAGAAAGAGGGAGGAAAAAGAAAAGTTAAAAAAAAAAAAAGGCTGGGGCGCCTGGGTGGTTCGATCAGTTAAGGTTAAATGTCCGACTCTTGGTTTTGGCTCAGGTCATGGTCTCAGGGTCCAGGGATCCAGCCCTGCTTAGGGCTCCCGGCTCAGCAGGGAGTCTTCTTGTCACTCTGTCTCTCCTTCTCTCTGACCCTCCCTCTTCTTGCTTTCTCTCTGTCTCCCTCTCGCTCTAAGACAAATAAATAAATCTTTAAAAAAAGAAAGGCTCTATGCTTTTTGGGTTAACAATAGGTGATAGGTAAGCTTGTGAAATAAAGTTAATAACTTAAAAAAGGATATTCTTATGATGATTTTTTTAAAGATTTTATTTATTTGAGAGAGAGAGAGAGAGAAAGCAAGAGCGGGGTGGGGAGGGACAAAGAGAAAGGGAGAAGCAGGCTCCGTGCTGTGCAGGGAGTCCAACACACCGGGCTGGATCCCAAGACCCTGAAATCATGACCTGAGCCAAAGGCAGTCACTTAAATGACCGAGCCACCCAGGCGCCCCTCTTATGATGATTTAACATAAAAGAGGTTAATAAATATCTGGCCTTGGCCTGTCACTTAGTCACTGTCTAGGGCCCATGTATCAAACATTGAGACAACAGGAAGTTGCCCCTTTCTACGGCAGACCCTGCATGCTGTATACCCCTTGTTTCCCTAATTATTTTGGCAAATGAACATAGTTTTTTCAAGAGTGAAAAAGTTCATTTACAAATCAAATTACTGGTTGATTCCAAATGGCAAACATTAAATGTAGCTGAACATGAAAATTCTAGACACACAAGACGAATGTGTTGTCCGGTGCAGACAGTTGCAGGTGTGCCGAAGGAGAGGCATCCTCTCGAAGACTGTTAGGCATCGGTCTGAAAGAGGAGGTAGGGCAGAGGCAGAGACCCGTAGAGATGATGAGAATAAAGATCAAAAGAATATACTTACATTAATGTTGGCACTCTGAATTCAGAAAATCCCTTGGTGTTGGTTAAAAAGAGTGTTTTTACTCTCTCTTTCTATCCCATTTTTTAACTTTCTTGGAAAAAGCTCTCCTAGGAAAGGGGGTCCTAATTTGAAATCCATTTATAATTTGAAAGGATAAATATTGGATTTCCCACCCCACTGTTCCCACTGATTGGCACAGAGAATCACCCTGTGTACGGTAGTTTGGGCTCGGGTGGAGGAAGCAAAGGAAACAGGTGGGAGGAAGGTGCTGGGCGCGTGGTGGTGACGGACAGAGGCCCCCGTGGAGACACACCACCAGCTCTTGCTCTCTGGGCAGTGCCCTTTGGCCTTTCTCCTCCTGCCACTTATCCCTTGTCATTTCAGTCTTTGTAATACAGGAGGCTTCTGAGACCAGGCGGTAGTGGAGGACGGTGTGAACCGTTGTCGTTTTAAGGACTCTTCTGGCAAGTGTCTCCAGTTCTGCCTCTTCCAGAAAGTGCCATCCTCCACCTATTCAGCTTTAAGCCAGATAGATGGCGCTAGCTTTCAAGCTATTGTTGGTATGGCTTACAGACGGAAGCGAGTCAAAATTAAAAAAGCCCATGTGGCCTCCCCAGCATCACAAAGTCTTTGGGAATAGCCAGCAAACCAAATGGGACAACACTTTTCGCTACAGTCTGAAAACCAATAGCTCAAAAATATCCTCTGACGTAGAGCTCATTTTGTAATAAGAATATGAATAAGAACAAAGTCAAGTAATAGGCTCATGCTCGGCAATGGCCGAGGAAAATGCACAACCCTGGAAGCTGGTGACATGGTGCACGTACCCTTAAAGTGAACACTTCCTCTCCATTCTGAATGTCCCACAGTTTGGCTGTTGTGTCCATGCTCCCAGTAGCCACCAGCGTGCTTTGAGGATTGAATGATAAACACACCTGAATTACAGGAAATGGAAGAGATTTTAGAAAGATAGAGTTTTGAATTGTGAATTTTGTATAGAAAAGCTTCAAGATGAACCGCCTTAGTTTCAGCCTAATTCTCTGTAAAACACGCCGTGAGATGCCGGGTGGCGTATGGGTGGCCTGCTTTCTGCAGGTTGAATCTTGAAGAAGAGGCTGCTTTGCTCTCAGGTGGGCAGGGGCACTGGCACGCCTTGCCACCTCCAGACCACAGGAGAACAAAAATACAAGCAAACCCATCTCCTTAGAGCTTCACGCTCTCTGGCTCCCACCTTCCTTGTTAATTTCACAGTCCTTTCCAATCTGCCCCCTCACCTGCCAACGACTTTGGCTATTGGCTCACGGTCTCAATTCCAAGTCCTCGGTGGCCTTCATGTGAGCCATCAATCCAGGAGCCCAGACCCATGACCCCGCACTCCCTTTCATAATCACTCCTGTGGCCACACCCTGGACCTCAAGGTCACTTTTTCTAGAAAATTCACTATGGATACATCCATCTCTCAGGACAATTTCCCAAAGCTTCCACTTTCTTCCTTACCAAGCCACCCCCAGGATATCTTCCATCTCATTGAGTCCCCTGCCTCTTGCTGCCCCCCCATTCAACTGACACCCCGGAAGCATCACTCCTGCCAGCATCCCAGTACCTTCACTCCTTGTCTTTCCCCAGCACCGTCCATAAGACTCCTAACAACTGTATCAAGCTGGCATTTCACCCACTCAGTGGCCCTCCGCCATCACTCAGCTTGAGAAAACCGCCTGGCAGATTACAGGTGCCTCTCATTCGTGCCTTCTGTCCTCAGCTGCGCCCTCAGCACCGTTGCGTCCCTACTGGAAGGTGCCTCTGGCTCCGTACTTTCTCCCTTCCCCCACTCTTGTCCCCAGTGTGTCCTCATCCCTCCCCCACAGATAACCTGGCCTCCTCCTACTTCCCTGAGAAAACTCACCTATGGGGGGACCTCCCTCACCTGGCCCTCACTTCCTTTCCCTTTGTTGTCAGGTGCAGAGGGATCCCTACACCCCTCTGAGACACCCTCTTCCCTGCAATCCTAGGGGAGACGTGCCCACTAATTTTTCCCTCCGTCTAGACTGGATGTCCCCCAGTAGCCTATAAACAGGCTTGAGCTCTTCCCACGTAAAGATAAACCCTCCTTTGACTCTAGGTACCCCTTTTTTTAGCTGCCTTTTTTTTCCTTTCACAACCAAATTCCTTGGAAAAATCGTGTACCATCACCACTGCCTGTCCATCCCCCGCTACTTCAACTCCCCTGGAACCACTCTGGTTAAATCATCTGAAGGCTCTGTGGGTCACCCCATTAAGCTCCCTGACGCCTGCAGTGTTGACTCCTTTGTTCTCTGTATTTCCTTCCTTCTTAATGTTTTGACAGTGCTCTGCTTTTCTTCTTTTACCTCCTACATCTTTTTTTTTTTTTAATCTTTTGGAGGATTCTTCTCTTCTCCAGCTCCTCAAGATGCCATCACACTTCTCCCCATGCTGACCCTCTTCCTTTCAGAAATTGCGATTCTCAGTGGTTCCCACGGCAAACCCCATTGCCAGTGACTCACACACCCACATCTCCTTCCCCGACCTTGTACTCAGTTCAGCCCCAAAGGGCCTCTGTGTGGACATCACACAGGGAGCTTGGATCAATCTAAGACACCCAAGTCATATGATCACAAACCTGCTTGTCCTTTTAGATAAAGAATTGGCGAATGGTCCTGCCATTGTTTGAAGTCAGGGAATGACCCTGGCGCCCTTCTTCTCCTTCACGCCTCACATCTGCCTGGTAACCCAGTCCTCCTCCTCCCCTCCAGCCTCTCTCGCATTCTCTTCACCTGCCTCATGACAGGCCTCCGTTGTCTTTGCTTGGACTGCAACGAGACAACCAGCTGGCCCCTACTTCTGATCGTACGTCACGCTGCCACAAGAAGGATCTTCCCAAAGAGTAAAAATGACCATGCTATCTCCCACCTAAAAAGTCTCAACAGTTATCCACAGGAAAAAGTCCAAATTCCTTAGCACAGCATATGAATCACTCCTATGGCTTTGCCAGCCTCCCGCACTCCAATCACACTCACCGTGTGATACGGCTTTGAACGGGTGCAGGTGCACAAGACATGGTGCCTTTACCCCAGGCAGCGGGGCAGCACCAGGCACCCTCGGCCGGCACCTCTGACCACGGGCAGCAGGCAGCTCCCCCCCACCAGTGTGTTGACCTATTGTGCGCATGTCATCACGGGGGAAGGTTGGCAAGTGCCGCTCCGGCCACATGGAGCCCTCTGAGTCTGCAAGCACCCACCACTGTTGCACGCCTCCCCGGGCCTTGGCCAGTGCAGCTCCCGCTGCCCGGACAACGTGCTACCTCTCTGCACAGCCTTTCCTTAACACCCAACGCACCCCGCAGGGTGCGCCCCTCTATGACCGCACTAACCCTCCCAAACTGCTAGCACAGCTACAACAGCTACAACACGTGTCTGGACTTAGTTATTGATGCTTCTATTCCGTCCACTGAGCTACAGAATCCCTGCAGGACAAGAACCACGTGCGATTCTATTTGGTACGCCAAGCACACAGGCCAGGGCTTCACACACAGTCGATGTTTAGTAAATATTTATTGGATTGATGTTGTTGACTATGAAAAATGTCAAAGTCTTCCTCGGAACTATATATAAAGAGAACTTTCAAAATTCCAAGGGAGTACGAGAGTGAGGATAACGTCTTTCATACGACTTTGGACAAGTTACTTACTCTCTGCCTTGGCGTCTTCAACTGTAAAATGGGGAAAGATCTAGCTCTTAGGGTTGTGACGAGGTGCCACTAAGCTAATACATGTGAAGGGCTTATATATTAGCACAAAGTTGTCTTTTGTGCACATTGAGTGCCATTTAATGGGTCGGTTATAATTTTGCACTGCAGTATCCTCCAGTGTCTGGAAAATATTAAACATAGCATGAGCCCTTATTGGATGAATACACATGAATCCAAAGGATAAATATAAATAAATTTTACTCCTAAAATAAGCAGGCTGTTTATTTTTAAAAGCTATCATTTGTCCCATGGGGTGCCAATTATCTCACTAATTGTTATAAAATGTAACACAGAATTGGCCAAGGGCAAGGTCTTCCCAATAGCAAAAGCTATTTAGAGTATCAAACTATTTATGCAAATTTTGGTTCTAATGATATCCAGAAAACGACCAGCCTAAATATTTCACATGATATAAAAAAGTTACTTTAAAAGCTATTTTAAGAATTTTATCAACCCTCTTCAAGTCAGTCCTTTAAAAGTAAGTCATTGAAAAAGAAAAAGTGAAGGTGGATATTATACTCAAATGTTTATCATATTACACATCTTCTTAATCAATGTAGGATATGGGTCTTTGACAACTGCAAGATATAAAAACTCAGTTTATAAATTACACGAATGCTTCCATATAAAATACATACAAACTAAAAATACTGGTTATAATTACAAAATTAATCATAAAGTTAGAACCACTACTTGTATAATGGACTACCAAAAAGAAATAACAATAATGTGTTGACGTAGGTCCATCGATTGCAACAAATGTACAGGTTTGGTGGGGGATGTTGATAATGGGACATGCTTGGGGCAGAGCAGGGAGTAAATGGGGAATCACTATACCTTGCACTCAGTTTTGCTATGAATCTAAAATTGCTCTAAAAAATAAAGTCTATTTAAAAAAGAGAGAAAGAGAAAAGGAGAAAGAAAGAAAGAAAGAAAGAAAGAAAGAAAGAAAGAAAGAAAGAAAGAAAGAAAGAAAAGGAAGAAAGGAAGGAAGAAGAAAAACATAAAAATATAATGAAATAAATATACTCACTATTTCTGCTGTATGACCCCTAAAGGTATGGTAACATTTTCCCGTTTCCACACTCCATAGCTTACAAGTCTTATCGAAGGACCCAGTGGCAATTTTGTCACTAAGATTAAAAAAAAAAAAAAAATGTGGACTTTGGAAACAAATTCAAGCACAGTATATGATACACTGAATTAAGACAACAGATATTAATGCCTGGGTCTACCACTCAGGACTTTACTTTGTTTTTAAAACAATAGCAAACTGACATTTGTTTCAGTGGACAACAAAATTAAGGTCTAATTTTTCAATTGTATCAGTTTTAGTGTTTAATTTAAATATTTTACATTAAAAGCATACATTTATGCCTGGGATTACAATAAGTTTTTAAATTAGCACATTGAATATGGCACAAAATTTAGTTTAGAAAATTCTTACCAAATGGAAATGAATAATGTATGAGTTGCAGGGACATAGAAAAATTCTATTAGCAGGTCTACTGACAAGGATAATGTTGAATTTAAAAGAAGAGGAATGAAAAGATATAAATCCAATTTACCATATGGCTACATAAGGTTTTGAGAACTTAGTGTCTTCTTGGAAAAATAATGCCAATATTACTCTAACTGTAAGGTCTGTGAACAAGAGGAAAGGTCTAGAGTGGAAATATGGTAAAGACCAGTCCCTTTCAAACAAGAGGCTTCCCATATATACTGTGGGTCAGGGTCACTGTCAACACTCGATAGGTAAGAGTAGGTTGGCCTGTTTAACCTTTGATCATGGAACTAAATCTTTTCCTTTACCACTGACCCCCTTTTATAGCAAGTCATCAATTACAGTTCAAGTTCATTGTTCAAAAGCGTGAGGGGTCTTAAGACCCAAAATACATTTCCTAAAGCAAATTCTATGTGCTTGGCACAGCTGCAGAATTTATATTTTCTCCAAAGTAACACTGACGCTCTGCATCTCTCCTTTGTTCTCAGGCCACCCACGGTGTTTCTGTGGTCTCTGATACTAAAGGGAGTGGGGTCCTTTCTGTCCATGTTCCAGGGGCAGTTTGTTCTGGAGAATACCCACCCACCCTCCTAGAGCTTCCCAACACTCAAGGCTGGTTGTCAACTCAGAGTCTACACTGGCTCTCTCTCCATCCAGTCTAGGCATTCCTCATCAGCTGCTGATGTCCGCCAACCTCTGCTCAGACATGCCGAGAGCCCTGTGTGCTATCTATGCCTTCTCTCCCATCCCTCCTGCCCCTCAAACATACTGTCTCAAGTTGCTGCTGTTTCTCGATTAATTCCTGTTCTATCATACACTGTTCTTTATATCCATATGCCACCACATGATAAAAGATAATACTGATTACATATTTTTTTAGAATTACTTTATTGAATCAAAGCTTACTCCTGACCTAATGTATAGAACACATAAACACTAAACTGGCTGAAGTTCATCTCTCTCCCCCGCCCCCCACCCCGCCTTTTCTCTATTTCTCCCTCTTCTCTCTCTCTTTCTCTCTCTCACTCACACATATTCCCTCTCATTCTTTTGTGGCTACCTTGAACTCATTCTGCTGAAAACCCAATGCCCCAAAAATGCCATAGAAAATGCTGCTTTAATCCATACATAAATCATCAGACTATGTAATTGGACGAGTTCTTCATCGGGGGTCTTGGTAGAATCCAATAGAAGGGCCACAAGATGAAGCGTTCGTTCTTTACCTCTCTATCCTCAAAAAACTTTGCTCTCAGATAGGCATGCAAAAGTATCATATCTTTTAAGTAGACTTTATAGGATGTACTATTATAAAGAATATACTTTTAAAGTCCTTTAAATAACATTGCAATTAAAGTAGAAATTATGCTAGAAGTAAAACATTATCATTTATAATTTCAATAAAATCTTTCTCTCCCACAGGTTGGTGCAACAAGGTATTATAAAATTATCATTGTCTACCATGTAAAACTGCACACATCACAGTTAAGTTTTCGGTAACGCAATTGGAGTATTTAATCATTTTAATGTACCAATTAAGTCTGACTGTACCATCACAATTACTGCGTTTTAAAAGTGTGTTACGTTTTAAAGAGATGTAATGACATTAGCAACCTACATATTGAATTTTTAATATTTATGGTATAAAATTTTGACTCTAACTGCATCAAATTTCTATAAAAATTCCCTTTATAGCACCTGCCACTATCCCACACTGCTTTCATCCTCTCCTGAATCTATCACTTTCTCTGCCTCCAACTAATCTCCTTGCCTCCTGTTTCATCCCACTCGAAACCCCCTGGCTCCTTGTCTCTGCCGGAGCAGCCCTCCGAAAATAGCACTTTCATTGAGTCCCTCTTTGTTCACAAAGCGTTCATCACAACTCGGCCCTCCAGAACGGAGTTCGAACTCACAGAAGGCTCTGATCTCGCTCACGTTGTTTCTCACCAGGAAAGGTCCACTAGAGAGCCGGGGGCGCTGAGCAATCCAGACGAAGTCCCACCTAACCTCCGGAACGACAGGGTGCCCTCACCCAGGACGTCCCCCCTTCCCTCTGTCTTCTACCTTCCGCGCTTCTTCGTGAGCCTCCACCAGGAGAAATCACGTGGATCTTTCTCCTCTTAACTTTGAAACCATTTGCTGTTTTGTTCTAGTCATCAAAACACCTATATTTATTGAAACAGCTTGGCGAATGGAAAAAGTCAAAGTGAACCATCAAGAAAAAAGACACACATTAAAATTTTTTACTCAAATATGCAAGGTCAAGGCCTTTTCTTTGGCTAACCAGAGCTCATTCTTTGTCTTCCAGAAATCATATCCAACCTCTACAACTTCCAATTTTTTTCTTAAAAATGGAATGAGAACATGAACATACTTGCAGAACCATCTGAATACAAAGGTTTTCTAAATGTTTCAATGTTTTCTCTAATTTTTACATTGATCACATCTACAACTTCATTTACTAGTAATTTTTTTGAAGATTTGCCTTATCTATGTTTTCACAAAAAAACAACACCTTTTTTTCATACTCATATTTCATTAGTTTAAGCAATACTCAATTAAATTCCATAATTACAGTTGAAAGCACAGCCAATATAATCAGCCTGATGGACAACCACAACTAACTCTTGGTAGGTTTATGCCTAACCAGTGGGACTAGAAGTGGGGCATACCAGTGGTATGCTGGGCATAACCAGCCACTGGGACTAGAAGTGGCCCAGTTGCTACAAGCATTCAGGGAGCAGAAGGATAGCTAGAGAACTAACGTAATCTGTTGAATCATTTAACTACAGGTTGGTTGAAAAATGAGATTATACTTCGTACCATTATGTAGCATGTTACTATACACATTTTTTTCCTGCTCGAGACTGTAAATGAACTTCTAAATGAGGTAAACCACATTATGTGGGTATACCACAGTCCCTCCCAAGTGAAGGGACTCAGCTCTGCTTGAACTTGGACTCTCGCTCTCCTCTTTAGTACTGTGTGATCCTGGGAAGGGGACTTGAACTTTATGTACTTCATATGAGAACAGTAATATCTGTCCCAAAACTCCTTTAAGCATTGGAGAATGTTTTTAGAAGGCTTCCAAAGCACACATCAGGCACTTGACAAATGTTAGTTCTCTTTTTCCTTTCCTCCCCCAATAAATGGAGGGAGACAAGAATAAACAAATTAATGGATTAATAAAGAATAAGCGAATGAGTGCATGTCTCTGTACCCATACGGATTGTTGAATGCTATGGCATAGACCACATTCCTGTGACCTTCCAGGGTGTGAAGCTCCTCTCCAGATGCGGTGTCCCAGACTTTACACGTCCGATCATAGCTCCCTGTGATAAAGCTAACACAAGGAATAGACGTGAATCACAAAGTGACAATAGCAATGCATTAATAAAGACCTCATTTTTTTTTTTTACCTGCAAGACTGTAAGCCCATTTATCTTGCTTTTTACAATGGAATTTGTGGATATAAAACAGTTAAATTGGAAACAATATCTAAATCCTTTGATTAGAAATTTTCCAATTTATCCTTAACCCAAAAAGTAGTCACTAAATAAAGTAATACTGCCAATAATAATTCTTATGATATAAATAATTAATAATTAAAGCATTGATCAGTAATATTTGCTGAAACTCTATCATATCTCGAAAAACAGCATCATTCTTCCCATTGGTCAGACCATAAAATCTTAACACCATCTTTGATTCCTCTCTTTCCCTCACATCCCACACACAATCTATTAGTAAATTCTGCTAGCCCAATCTCAAAACACACCCCTGGGGTGCCACTTCTCACCACGCTCCATTGCCTCCATCTCTTGCCTCAACAAATGAAACCATCTTCTAATGGGTCTTGGCTCACACAAGGTCCTTACAGATCTATTTTCCACACTGAAACTGGAGTAAATTTTTTTTTTAACATTCTTTAGATGGCTTCCTAGCAATCTAGAGAAAGATCCAAACTTCTGCTCATGGCCCACAAGGCCAGCAGCACTGGCCGTCTCTGGGACTTCAGCTTTGCCCCAAAGCACACCCTGAGCCACCACACTGACCTCTTTGCTAGTCTCTGAAGAACTCGTTTTTGTTTTTCCTTTTAATACATGCTAGTTCTTCCGCCCATCTGGTTTATCCCCATCGTCCCCAGGACCTGGAACATGACTGGCACACTAGTAAGTGGAACATTTGCTTAAGATTCACAATCCTCTTACGTGACTATCCTACTACAGGAATAATTAGTATGTTGGCCTCTTAAATTTTAAAGAAAAATAATAGTATCTTAGTTATTCCTTAAATATTCCATTCGGAAAGATACTTCCTCAACACAGAAAAAAAATGCACAAAATTAGATAGCCAGTCTCTATGTCAAGTGGTAATGATAAAAGTTGAACACAAATCCTGAAATCAAAACTCAAATAAATGAAAGCGTTGACAAGGCAGTGTATCTTTGATTCTTCTCTTCTCTTGGCATTTCCTCTGAGCTTCCTCAGGGATGTAAACTGGCACAGTCGTGATGGAAAACAGGATGGTGGTTCCAAAAAAAATTTAAAAATAGAACTACCATATGATCCAGCAATCTCACTTCTGGGTACATATCCAAAAAACGAAATCAGAATCTCACAGAGCTCTCTGCACTCCCGTGTTCTTTGGAGCACTGATCACAGCAGCCAAGATATGGAAACAACATACATGTCCATCAAGGAATGAATGGAATATTAGTCACCCGTGAGAAAGAAGAAAATGCTGCCATTTGCAACAACGTGGATGAACTTGGAGGAGACTACGCTAAGTGAAATAAGCCAGACACAGAAAGACAAATATTGTCTGATCTCACTTGTATGTGGAATCTAAAAAAAAAAAAGTCAAATTCATAGAAGCAGAGAGTAGAACGGTAGTCACCAGGGGCAGGGGGAGAAATGGAGAGACGTTGGTCAAAGAGTATAACGTTGCAGTTATGTGGGATGAGTAAGTCTAGAGATGCGATGTGCAGGCATGATGACTGTAGTTAATAATACCGAACTAAATACTGGAAATATGCTGAAAGAATACATTTCAAGTGCTTTCTTCACACAAAAAAGTGGTAACTGTGAGGAGATAATATGTTAATTAGTCAATGGTAACAATTACTTCACGGTGTATACGTATGTCAAATCATGTCACCTTAAATATATACAAGTTTAATTTAAAAAAAGGAATTTTTACTCCATTGTTAAAAATTAGAAATAAAGAATAGAAATGGAAATAGAGAGATAAAGAGGCGGAGCGCAGAGGATTCTCAGGTCAGAGAAACTGCTCTGTGTGATACCTTAATGGCGGATCCCGGTCATTACACATTCATCAACCCCTAGATTGTATGGAAGCAAGAGTAACCCCTAATGTAAGCTATGAACTTTGAGTGACAATGATGTGTTTGTCAATGTAGGGCCATCAACTTTAAGAAATGCACAACTCTTTGGGGGAAGAAGACAAAGAGGGAATCTGACAGTGTTGGGGGGGAGGCCAGGTGTACATGGCAAATCTCTGTACCTTCTGCTCAATTTTGCTATAAACCTAAAACCACTATAAAAAATAAAGTCAAATAAATTTTCTAATAAATTTCTTTCATTTAAAATTTTTAAAATTTTAGAGGCACCCCAGGTGGTTTAGTCGGTTAAGTGCCTGCCTTCAGCTCAGGTCATGGTCCCGGAGTCCTGGGACTGGTCCCTGCACCCAGCTCCCCTTTCCAGGGAGAGTCTGCTTCTCCCTCTCCTTCTGCCCCTCCCCACCCCTGCCCTGCTCATGCTCTCTCTCTCTCTCTCGCTCTCTCAAATAAATAAATAAAATCTTTAAATAAATTAAAATTTTAAATTTTAAATAAATAAATTTGAGAATCTTACCAAGAGCCCGATTTATTAAGTGCAACATTAGTCAATGGCAGTATATGTGCTCTGAGAACCTTCAATGAAAGAAAACACAATTTGTTTTAAACTGAAAAAAATTAAGTTTAACTCATTAATTTTAACTTCAAACTAATGAAGACATTCAAGTGTGTCTTAATTATAAATAAATGGACAATAGTCACTATCTGAACAAATGAGAAAAAAATACATTGTGCCTTCAACCATTAAGACCAATAATACATTTGATAGTTACAAATAATTGCAAAAACATAAATGGATCTGTGTTTTCCATGAATTTGCTTTTAAGATAAATTACTGCTATTAAATAAGATATCAAATAACACTAATTTATAATATTTTCTTTTAAATACTGCACATGGTTTTGTACATATGCATGAATAGTATCCTAGAGCTCCTGTAGAGTCAGAATATGTCTTATTTTATTTATCTTGCAATTCCTACATTGTCAAGCACATAGTGGATGCTTAATATTTATCAAATGAACATACGTAAACTGGATAGTCTGTTTATAGATAGAGTGATTGGCTAAGCTGGGGCAGTCCCTGTTATGTCTACTGTGGGAGTATAATTATTAATAGTGTCCCCTTTCACTATCAAAAATACTCCCTTTGGAGGATAAATTACAAGGTCATGGGAATTATGGAGCTCATATTTTAAGTTAAATAGTGCCACCTTCTGGAAAAAAAGAGATATTACAAGAAAATTTCTTCATCTTTGAATAATACATTGAAGGAATGACTACAAAAGATCGAATATTTTGTATCAAATAGAATATGTCAAGTATATAAATAATTATTACCTTTTCTTATAATTTTATTTAAATCATTAGAAGAAAACCAGTGTACTATGAAACAAGACTAAACTATTAAATATGGTTAAATAATTAACAAAAACTGTTTCTGAATAAGTGACTATATTTGTTATACTTTTACTTTAATCAGCAAAAACTATACAGAAAAATAGGTGTATTTACACTGCATTAAAATTATTACAGAAGTCATATCAATAAATAATTTGCTGAAATATAATTTAGTTCACCTGGAAGCAGAAAATATTAAGTATCGATATACTGTGAAATACAACTTCTTAATATTACTCCAACTGAAAAAAATAATTTTTCAATAAATTGAGACTACCTTAATGGTCATCCCTTAAATTTAACATTGTGAAGAAGAGCCAAACTTACTACAAATCATTCTTTAACTTCTCAAGAAATGAATGTTTGAATTTCACAGTCAGTCAATAAACAAACACTTGCTGAGACTTAGTCTCTGCAAATATATGCGGGAAAGAGGGAAGGAGAAAATATCATCTGTATTTTGTCTCAGATTGATAGGATACCAAGTATCTCACTGAAGTTCTTCTAGTTAGTTTAAAAAAAAAACCACACACACACACACACATTACCTTAAAAAGATAAAATTTGTGGTTGCTGTGCTGTCTGAGTTTATCTTGTAATCTCTGTATTAAAAGCTTTACTTGGTCTGATCGTGAAGCTGTGATTAGAGGCTCTGCTTTCTGTATCTCTTCCACCAAGGCACTGACATCGGTGCTGAAATTCATACACACACAAAAAAGTTACTTTTTTCTATGTCGAAATTTGCATACAGACGCATTGCATGAAGACTTGCATTGCATTATGAAGCACATTTGTAAAATGTCAAAACACCATCAGCTTTACTAAGAAAATACAAATCAATAAAGAAATTGAGACCGTGGCTCATTTTCTTCAGAATGCCTCGTCATGAACCAAGACTTCTCCCATGGAAGATGTGCAAGGATTCAGATTTGCTCCCCTGAGAAGGCCAAGTGCATACTGGTTCTGAACGTGAGCTCTTTTATTTTCTTCCTCTTTCATCTCTTTCATGAACATATACAGAACGTTCCCGGTACCACTATACTTTTTATCTTACATACACTCTCTTGTTTAATCCTGTAACAACCCACTGATTTAATGCTTTTATCATAATTACTTCAGAGATGAAGAAACTGAAGTTTGCAAAGGTGAAGTTTTATTTTTTAGGGAAAGAGAAAGTACCTAACCAAAAATGGACATTCAAAGAACAATGATGATTAATATTTCATATGGACGATCACATCATCTTCTCCTAAAAAAATAAATCTCTTCTGAAAAGTACAGAGTCAAGGTTTCCCCCAGTATTCAACTAATCTGTAGCAATGCTGGTCAGTTTTGCTAGTCCAGAATAATGACTGTTCAAGACAGAGAATAACGTCTATAAACTAAAAGGCAGCCAACATAGGGTCATTTCGCAAACCATGTTGCAAACATGTACCAAGGATGCGCTGCCCGTCCCATCCCTTCAGGAACAGACTCATGGCCCTGCAGCGAGGGGGTTGCCGAGGCAGCCGACAGCCTCCAGCAGCAGCTCCTTCAGGACCCACCTCAGCACCGGAGCGCGGGGCACGTCCTCCTCCAGCAGCCCTCAGCCCGGGGCTGAACAGGTGCACAATGCAAGGGCCTGGCCATTCCAGCCCCGAGACGGACTCTCGCCAGGAGCTCTATCGGGAGCTCCCCTGTGGCCCGGCAGAGGCTTGTCGCATCTGCATCTTCATGGTCAATAGCTCCTCATGCCGGACTCTGCTTTGCGCCCTGTCACAGATGTCACTTCTCAATAACCTGTCACCCACCTACCTCTCCTCTCTCTGTCTGAACAGCTGCTTCCCAGAAATGCACACTCTGATAAGCAAGCCTCTCCTCTTCAGAAATAAACAGTTCCTGAGCCCCAGGCTGGGGGAAGCACTGAGCTAGAAGACTCCGCGTCCCACTAACATTTACCTTATTGTTGCTTAGGCACCAGGAGGGTGAGAGATACAGTCCCAGCTCTCAAGAAATACGATCTATTGGAATAGGAATGGATATTTAGAACAGAAATGAACCAGAGACAGTTTGGAATGATGACTTTGATAAATTCCAAGAGCGTCAGTTGTAGAAGGACTTACAGTTTCCTAAGACTTAAAAAGATGATAATGCCTCTTGGAAAGGTTTCCAACCATTGTTATAAATCAAAACAGATTGCCCAGCAAGATCTAAATCCACCAGCTATTTAATCTGTACGTCCCAGCCCTGTGGTATTCTAATTGCTCTTTTCCGATACGGTAACTCCAGTATGTCCCATATCATGCAAATGTTTCTATGTGCAGAATTTTTCCAGATTCTTGTGCACAAACAAAAGTAAGATCCATGCGTTATTTTTTTTTTACTTGACATTTATAAACTACATAGTATGACTATATCTTAAGGATCCACACTTTTTAAAATATTAAATCTGTGTTTTTCTGCATCTCTAGCTGGAAGATATTCTCTCATATAAACATTCATCTGTGCCACTCATACGATGTTCTGTCTGGTATAAGTCATTTCTCAAACTAGACAACACATTCTCTGAGGTGGGGGTTAAGATTTTCTGTAGCCTCTCATCGACTCTAACCGAGAGCTCTGCGTGTCGAAGGTGCGAAAAACATCATTACGGACTCGACACATGAACGTCTAACAAAGGAACTTTCTCCATGCTGGCATCTTCAGTAATACGTGCCAGTTACAAAAACAACTGACAACGCTGACTTGATCCTAGACCTCGTCTTCACTGAAAATAAATAATACAATGACTTGTAGATGAAATCCAATGCCACTTTCTTTACCATTGTTTATTCTTTGATTAAAAAATAAACAATTGAGTACCTTCTTTTTTTAAAAGATTTTATTTATTTGAGAGAGAGAGAGCATGGGGGGGAGGAGAGTGAGAGGGAGAAGCAGACTCCCCGCTGAGCAGGGAGCCCCACACAGGACGTCCCAGGATCACGACCTGAGCTGAAGGCAGTCGCTCAATCAACTGAGCCACCCAGGTGCCCCAACTGAGTACCTTCTCTGTGTGGTCACTTGCAACAAGAAGAGGATTCAACCTTAACCACCACCATCCGAGCCACACTCTGTCCTCACCCTCAGACAAGCTCCAGACCTCTCGAGTGGCTGCAGCTCTGACGAGCCAGGAGGCTGTTGAGACTCATTCTAAAACTCGAGAGTGGCTCGTCTACTGTTTAACTGTGGTTATGTGAGAGGTCCCTTTGCTGTCAGTCTCTGCTCCCCTTCCCCCTAATCACGACAAAGGAGAAGGACAGTCACAATGGAAAGTCACTTATTTTGTTGGGTCAACAGCCCTGAAACACATATTGTAGTATTTTTGTTCAATTTTAAAACTTTCTTCCACTCAAAATACCTTTACCTTATCTGAAAATGGGCTTCTGCAGACTAATCTGATTCTGTCTCTGGAAGTGGAGCTTTGCCTAGGGTTTCTTTATTTAATTTAATTTTATTTTTTTCAGTTTTGCATAGGATTTCCTAAAGGGAATGAATTCTGGGCAGTACGATCTCACAAGAGGATTTCCTAACTCTGCCCCGTGACAATTAATGAGGAGGATGGAATGCAGTCAGCCCCATGAGGTGTTTATCTGCCAGGAAAGTAACAGGCTCAGTAGAATTCTTAAAACTCCAATAACCAGCATTCCTCAAAAATGTGAAGGTCATCAAAAAGTAGAAGTCTGAGAGCCCGTCTTCGCCACAAGGAGACGGAGGAGACTTGACAATGAACTGTAATGTGGGATCTTGGAAGAGGAAAAGATAATAGGCAAAAAACAAGGAAAATTAATAAGATACGGTCTTTCGTTAGTAAGAACGTTTCAGTACTGGTTCATTACTTAGGACCAATGTACCACACTAATCTATGATGTTAATAATAGGGGATGCAGGGCATGGAGCATGGGGAACTCCTTCTTCACAACTTTCTAGAACTATTCTAAAGTAAAAGATTAAAAACAACAACAGGTCTATTTAGGACGAAAAAAGGGCAGACTGATGATCCTTTTCCCATCTCCTCCTCACCCAGCAAGACGCTTAAGCGGAACTCACTGAAGCAAGCAGGAGATAAGACAGCACAGAACGTTGTTCTAGCAACGTATCGTCTGAGTTCATGCAGCTCATCCACACGTCACCTTGTGTCAGCGTTTTCCAGTAAAAAATCCGGGTATGAAACCCAGGTTGCATTGCGCAGCTAATTTTACCTGGAACTGAGGTTGAGCAAATCTATCGATTTGGTCTTCAATTCTCCACTCTTTTCATATTCCAACATAATTCCTATAAAAATAAGCAAACGTTATAAAACACTTAGGATGATAACCAATGTCAAAAGCTAATCCACTTTGCCATAATTTTTTTATTTCTGTTTCTTAATTTTTTTTAATTTCTCGGCATAAAACGTAGGCAGTGGTGTCTGATTCTAAAACAAGATTGTGTGAATTCACTTTCCCCTAGTCCTTCCTCTAAATACAGCTACATACCCTTGAAGTTATTCAACAAGCAAGGCTAAAATAATTGAAGGTTGGGTAGAGGGTAGACTGACTAGAGGCCTCAGGACTTGAGCAATGACAGTGTATTGAGTTCCCTGGGTTTTCTTTTTACCTCCCATATACCCCGAAACTGGAAACCAGAGCAACTTGCAGTCTGGAACCACCAAAAAGCATAGACAACAAAAACCAAGCAACAGCAAAGCTTGCTCTCTGTGGCCAAAGGACCAGACAAAGGAAAGTCAGACAAAGAACTAATGGAACCCTAAGCCCTGCTCCACAACTGGGGCTCCTTAGGCAGTCTGATTCCCCAGTGGAAGGAAGCCGTGGGCTGTCCCAGTCCCCCGCAAAACTGGGCCCCAGCAGTACTCTGATCTGCTTGCAGCAGCCGCAGACCTCTTCAGCACCCTCAGCTAAGGCCCCCAGGGGCCATCTAATCTGTCCACAGCAGCCACAGGGAAGTCCCAGGATCACTCAGACACCATTCCACACCCAAGTTATTGTGGGCAGCCTCATCCACCTGCAAAAGGGGCAGCAGTGAAGTCCTGGGATATCGCGGACCCCACTTCACAACCAGGCACCGAAGCAGTGTCTTCCTGCCTTTCAGCCAGTGGTGTCACCAGGCCTAGAGTCATGTTCCGTACATGCCCCTCCCCCAGAAGGTCACTCACCAGAGCAGGCATACTGAGAAGATGGAGACAAAGGAAGAAAAATGATAGACCACTGAGTTCCAGGCATGTGGATATCTCGCCTATACCTCAAACAAGTCCAGGATCTTCCCCTTGATCCTGCTTCTCCTACAGAGCTTGTTTCCCAGTGTCAGACATCACCACTCATTCAACTGCACAGCTACAATCTCGGGAGGAATTCATCTCAACCCAGTCATGTCGTGTGACACGGCCTTGGCACAACCTAAGTAGGTAAACCCAAGCAGCCGTTAGGTAACAAAGTGTAACGTTTTAGAACCAAAAAATCATTCCATCCACTTTTAATCACCAGGACACCAGGACACAGCAGGCAAATAACTGTAACTAAAAGGCTAGTTCGGTATAGTTTTATTTTGGTTCTTTTCCCCAAGAAGTGATCCTTTCATATCAAAGACTTTAAACCACACTCTAGTCTAAAAAGAAAACTTACAAAGAAAAAAAAGCAAGGATCCGTGGAGAGCCAACCACTGTAAGTACTGTTATTCCCTTAGAGTACAAATTGGCTTCTTGTTCCACATTAACCTTTTCAATAAAATATGTAAAAATCTTTTTAAAAACCTATTTAGATGCCACATGTTCTAGAAAGGATTTAAGAGGGCTTAGAAAAAGTAAATAGAATACAAAAAGCTATGATCAGAAGTAGATAAGAATTAAATACATTGACAAGGGAAGATTCAAGTAAAGGAAAGATCACTTCTATGATTGCATTGAACACCTAAATATAAAATTAACAAGAAATGTGCAAGGCCTAGCTGTACTATGGGACGAAAAAGAAAATTGTGGTAATGGAGACACACATTTCTAGATGAGAAAATGTAATATTATAAACATGTCAAATCAATCTATGAATTGAAGTTATTATAGTTAGTTTATTTTTTGGAATTTGAAAATTCACCATATATTATAACAAACTGTAAAGCAATAAAATGTGACTTAAGTTTTAAAAATAAACTGACAGTAGGGGCACCTGGGTGGCTCAGTCGTTGAGCGTCTACCTTCGGCTCAGGGCGTGATCCCAGCGTTCTGGGATCGAGCCCCACATCAGGCTCCTCTACTGGAAGCCTGCTTCTTCCTCTCCCACTCCCCCTGCTTGTGTTCCCTCTCTCGCTGGCTGTCTCTATCTCTGTCAAATGAATAAATAAAATCTTTTAAAAATAAATTAATTAAATAAAATAAAAATAAAAATAAACTGACAGTAGTATTTTAAATTAATGGGGAAAAATAAATTATCCAATAAATAATGATGTAATAATCAGTTGGATTTTGGAAAAATTCATAATATTGGATTTCTACCACACAATATACAAAAATATATTCTAGGTTGATTAGAGATTTTAATATTAAAATATAAAATGGTCAAAATAATAGAACATATTTACATCTTAGTGTAAGTACATGTTGTGAAACTCAACGCCTAAAAACAAAAATTGATGCATTTGTCTGAAATAAATTTGAAGCTTCTAAAAAGGAGAAGTTAGCACAGACTTAAAGACAAATGATAATCAGCAAAAAAAAAAAAGTTCAACTGTAAGTACAAAGCTCAAAGAACTTAATATAAAGAAGTCTAAAAATGATTTTCAAAAAGAAAATGGACAAAAGGCAGGAATAGTCAATTTACAAACAGAGAGGGACAATGGTCAATAAACAGACCAAAATAAAATGTTCCGAACTCCACTAAAAGAAAAACAAAACACGGGGCGCCTGGGTGGCACAGCGGTTAAGTGTCTGCCTTCGGCTCAGGGCGTGATCCCCGCGTTGTGGAATCGAGCCCCACATCAGGCTCCTCTGCTATGAGCCTGCTTCTTCCTCTCCCACTCCCCCTGCTTGTGTTCCCTCTCTCGCTGGCTGTCTCTATCTCTGTCTAATAAATAAATAAAATCTTTAAAAAAAAAAGAAAAAAGAAAAACAAAACACAACAAGGATATAATTTTGACTCATCAGAATAGCAAAGATGGCAGAGACTGATAATATTAAATATTAGCAAGGTTGAGGAAATAGGCATCCTCAGTGTTGGCAGACATGCAGGTGGCTCCTTTCCAGGAGCCATCACACCTTCAGTGGGTTGAGCATGATCTTAGCTGTCCTTTTATGTATTTTTCAGAATTTTTAAAAAAGTAAATATTACTTTTATGATAGAAAAAAGTAAGAGAAAAAGTAGAAGGTGGAGGCAAAGGAAGAAAAATGATAGAGATTAACATTATTAACATGTAAACTCCCAAAGATCAAGACCAAGATCCCCATAAGGTTATTCAAACACTCAAATGACATACAAAGTTTCTATCAGCTTAAGGTATCGCCATCATTAAGGACTGCTTCTTTCCTGTCCTATAATTTTACGTATTTTGCATTATATAAAAGAATACGCAATACGTACTATTTATTCCTGAAGAAAATAGGCATTCGATAAATAGTTGAGTAAATAAATGATGTGTAAACAATGAGTAAATTATATCATCCTAATCTGTAACTCAGAGGAAGGTGGGAAAGAATTAGCACTTGACAGCCCACATATCATAATCTAATATCCCAAGGAAATGCACTAAATAACTTAAGTGAATTCACCAAATTCTGCGCTCTTTTTTCATAACTACCTTGTTTCTTATAAAACAAAAAACGTTAGAAGTCTTTAAGATGACTACCAAAAATTAGTTGGGTTACTATACAAATGGATCTAGAAAACAAAGTACAAAATCTGAAACCTGTGCGTTGGACTGTTCCATTGTTACAAACATCAAGGTCCAATGCTCCCCCTTCCCATGAGCACCGAGCTGCAGTATGAGGCAGAGGCGGGGTCATGCACACGGAAGACCAGAAGCAGAAAATAGACAACGAGGCTCCCAGGAGCACATGCTGTTCTTCACTGACTCTTTCCCACAGTATCTTAATGTTCTCCATCTGCCCCGGTTGTGAATTTTTGTGCAGTAGGTATGATTCCCAAAAACACTTAAGTAAGAAGTTGCTTCCCCCCCCACCCCAAATTCTGCAATGTACTATAAGGCTAAGCTTCAAAAGATGTGAGTGTTCCTTACTCTGATCACATTCAACCAACAGAGACCTTTAAAGTGCTCAAAATATTAACTAGTCTAATTAATGTTTATTTCACTCCTTCTCATGGCCCAAAAACCTAGAGGCTACACATGAGAAGTAAAAGACAAAGACTGTCATGCCTGAGTCAGTTGAAAAGCATGTATGCAACACCCACTCTGCACGAAGCGAAGAGCTTATGAATTAATGAATGAGATAAAAAGAGAATGTCCATGGTTGATTGACCATATTACTGCCATGTACCTTTAGGAGGGAGAGGGACAATTCCATGGATGCCAACAGTGGAATGCTCCTTACCTATATGCTACTCAAAAGAAAGGAGGAGGACTGAAATCTGGGGATTAAGAGATTAAACAAAACTTCAGAAGGGATAAAGGCAACACAAGAATGATTCAGTGATGAGTGATTTTTTTCCTACTTGATAATGTTATTTTGACACCCACCTGCTATTAAGTGGTACCTTGGAAACTTCCATATAATGTATGGCTCACCAAAGACTGGAATTCAGAAATTAAGCGTCTAACATGCTAAGTGATATGACTTCATTATAAGATAAACATTAAGGCAAGTGTTAAGTCTAAAGCCTTATGGAACGAGAGGTTGCCGCTGGAACCCTGGGCTTTCAGAGCTGGAGCAAATCTTACAGATCATCTGTCTGACCTATTCCAATTTCAGGAGGAGCTCTGGGCATTCTACTTAACACACATCATCTCATTAAACTCATTCATTTATTCCACAAATATCTGAGTGCCTCCTTATTGACCAGTCTGTCTACTCTAAGTGCTAAAGACAGGGTAGTAAACAAAATAGACCAAGTCCAGAACTTCATGATGCTTTTATTCTAAGTGGGGGTGACTAAGCGAAATAAGTAAAATTGTGGTACGTTGAACTGAGGTAGTGCTAGGAAAAAACAAAGCAGCAGAGAATGCTATGAAATATCTTGAGGAGAAGTTGGAAATTGTAGAAATTCTAGAAAGGGAGGCTTGACTTTACTCGCTTTACTTACCTTTAAGTACAGAGCCAGAAAACGTGAGAATGCTGGCTATGCAGATGTCCAGGGAAGATTCTTCCAGGCGAAAAGAGTAGCAAGTGCAGAGACCCTGAGCGGAGGCATGCCCAGCCCATCCAAGCAAAACCAAGAACAGCAGTGTGGCCGGAGGGGAAGCAGGGTGAAGCACCCTGTAGGGCCTTGGAGATGAGGGCCTTGGAGATCATGGCCCTTTTGTTTTAAGTGAAATGAAAAGCCCCTGGAGAGCTCAAGCGTAAGAGTGACGTGATCAGATTTACGTTCTCGCAGTCATCCTGCTGCCATGTTGAAAATACACAGAAGGGGAACAAGGGTGGAAGCTCCAGCAATAGAAATCATGGTAGCCACTGCTGTGGGGGTGAAACTGCTGAATCCTGTGAGCTGGCAGGATCTGTTACTGGACCCAATGTGGTGTATGCAAGATGGGAGAAAAGGATGAGTCCAAGGTTCGGGCTTGGGCAAGTGAAGGAATGGAGCTGCTGTTGACTGAGACGAGAGACCATAGGATGCCCCGTATGAGACGCCCATTGCATATCCAAATGAACAATCAGGCGGGCCATGAGGTACTCGGGGCTACTCCCTCGGGTTTTTAAACCTGGAGAATGGATGAGATCACCTAACCGATGAGGATAGAGAAGTCCAAGGACAGAGCTCTGGGACACTCCAATATCGAAGATCAGAAGGAAGAGAAGCCAACAAGATGGATGAAGAAGGAGTGACCATAAAGCAGGATTAAAAAACAGTGCATCCTGGGAGCCAAAGGACAGAGCAGTGAAATCCATCAAACGCTGCTGTCAGGTCAGGAGAGGAAGGCTAGAGAGGCAGCCAGTGGATTGAGTGATGTTGAAGGTCATTGAGGATCTTGAAGAGTGCAGTTTCAGTGGAGCCATGAGGGTGAAAACAGGAGTGAGTCCAAGACAGAAGAGAGAAGAGAAATGGGGACACTGTTCTTCCAAGGAGGTTTGCTCTGAATGGGAGAGTAGCTTCAAAGGGTCAGTAGATGGGCAAGATGGGGGTTAATATCACCATGTGACTTGATGATTGAAACGCCGTGATGGATTGAAACAAAATGTGTATACAGTGAGAGCCAGTTATTATGATCCCAGAGCTCATCTTCCTAACCTACACTGCACAGCAAAGGGATGAATGAAAGCCAGTCATTCACGTATCAGTCTATTTATGGGAACCAGCACCAACCTACACCAAGCACAGCCAAAGTAAAGTTGTGAATGCTTCGAGAGAACAAGCTATTTACAATTTTCTATGTGCTACCTCTCACATCTAGAGCCTTTCATGCTATTTTAACTGTAATTCTAAGAGGGAGGAAATGCGTTATAATTTTACTACAAATGTTAACTTCACATTGATGAGAGTTGCTGCCAGGCCTTCCCTTGCAGGGAGGCCCAGACTTCTCATCCTGCAAGGATACTTGGTCATCTACTGCTTTGTGGCAAGTTGTGCAGACTTTTATATTTTATATTCTTCTTATTTTTATTTATTTTTCTTGAAGATTTTTAAAATTTATTTACTTGAGAGACAGAGAGAGCACAAGCAGGGGGAGCAGCAGGCAGAGGGAGAGATAGAAGCAGGCTCCTCGCTGAGCAGGGAGCCCCAGGTGGGGCTCCATCCCAGGACCCTGGGATCACGACCTGAGCCCAAGGCAGACACTTAACCGACTGAGCCACCCAGGCGCCCCTGTTCTTCTTATTTTTAAAGTGAGTTCTAAATTGGAACCAAGAGTTCCGTCCTTATTTCTGTACCTAATGAGCTGGGCGACCAGTGGGCTTCACTCATTCTTCAAAGGGGACCACGTCCTCACCTATGAAACGAGACAACTAGACAAGTTTACCCCACTCTAAAACCGCAGCGTTCTGTGGGCCTATTTTGAAATTCCTGAACTCATTGGAATCAAGGACTGTGACCTTCAAGCTTAGAGCCCGGGGCACAGAGCGCCTGGTGGCAGGCCCTCAATAAAGGGTGGGTCAACTGATATGCGTGGTCTGGAATGCGGACACTCAATTAATATGCTTTGTTGCATATGCATTTTCCTTTTCATACTCAACACATCTTGACGTTATCATTCTGTTATGTTTAAAATAAAAAGCAGTGTGGTCCTTGTCCTTCCGGAAACCAATCTCTTGGGACATCACCAATCACCACCTCTCCCTTCCCATCTGCCACATCCCTAACTAGTCAGAAAAGCATTATAACTCAGCAACTTCAACGTTTAAAGAATTCCTAAAAAAAAATCACTTTGAATGTTTCGAGCAACAGTGTCCAGCAACCAAAGGAGCGAGGGCCCATGTTGGGAAGCACCCAGCTTCCTGCCCCCCACTGGATCACCCACTAGGGGACCCCCCCCCCGCCCCGCCCACTCCGCACCTCGAGTCCCCGTACCCTCCTCCGTCCCGGAGCCTCCCAGGACCAGAGCCAAGAACCCCACGGCAGGACGGACGAGGCCCGGCCGGTACCTGGCGGGTAATACCGGAGCAGGAGGCTCTTGAGCTTCATTTTCTCCTTCCCAGACCCCTGGTCAACGCTCTTCGTAGCCATGGAAACGGCCAAACAGCAGTGGGGCTTCGGCGCGCATGCGCGGGCTTCCACGGCGCGGAGCCGGGCGTGCAGGCTTGGCAGGGGCGGTCTGCGGC